>NC_084843.1:14637973-14954758 GCF_033115175.1 Lepus europaeus | reverse complement strand
CATCCTCCACTGCACTCCCGGGCCACAGCAGAGAGCTGGACTGGAAGAGGGGCAACCAGGACAGAATCCGGTGCCCCCACCGGAACTAGAACCCAGTGTGCTGGCGCCGCTAGGCGAAGGATTAGCCTGTTGAGCCACGGCGCCAGCCAGTATTTTCTTTTTCTACTTAATACCATTGGTTGAACTTTTTAATTAACACACAGTTATTCTTAGGCATTTAAATCCAACTGAAAATCGATCCCTGTTAAAAATAAGAGTGGGAATAAGAGAGGGAGGAGATATTCAGTTCGGCACATACTTCCTTGAACTTACCCCTAAGGGTAAAGCTAAAAAGTTGCCATGGGACTCCAAATCCCATTAAGTTGACAGGTACAAATACCATCTTACTAGTTAAAGTGATCAGTTTAAGTTCATAACTGATCATAAAGATAGGATTAAGTGTCAAAGGGATCAAATAAATAAGACCAGTGTCTGCTAATAATAATTGATAGAGTTAAAAAAGAGAGAATGGTCCAAGATGGGAAGTGAGATATGCAGCAGTCTCATAGAATCACAAATGCCCTAAACAGCACTCTGGCCTCAGAATCAGCCCTTAAGGCATTCAGATCTGGCTAAAAAGCCCATGAGAGTTTCGCAGGCATGGAAGCCAAGCAAAAAAACCCAAAAACCAAAAACCAATGACTTAAATGAAAGATCTCTGTGAGTGAGATCTCAGTGGAAAGAAGGGGCCATCAAAGGAGGAGATACCTTTCTCTGAAGGGAGGAGAGAACTTCCACTTTGATTATGGTCTTGTCTAAATAAGGTCAGAGTTTGTGAACTCAAGAGGCTTCCATAGCCCTGGCAGCTCATGACAAGAGCCTAGGGTGATTACTGACATCATAAACAAGAGTGTGAATTGTTAAATCAACAACAGGAGTGACTGTGAACTTGCTCCCCATGTAGGACCTCTGTCCTTAATGTGTTGTACTATGAGAATTAATGGTAAAACTAGTCTTCAAACAGTACTTTATACTTTGTGTGTCTGTGTGGGTGCAAACTGTTGAAAACTTTCCTTAGTATAGAGTTGATCTCCTGTATATAAAGATAATTAAATATGAATCTTAATGAAGAATGGGATGGGAGAGGGAATAGAGATGGGATGGTCTGTGGGTGGGAGGGTGGTTAAGGTGGGGAAGAACCACTATAATCAAAAAGTTGTATGTTCAAAATTTATAAATAAAAGTTTTCTATAAAAAATAAAAAATATGCAAAGGATCTGAATGGACGTAAAAAGGCTCATAAATATGTGAAAAATGCTCAGTATCACTAATCATCAGGGAAATGTAAACTGAAAGCATATTGAGATATCACATCATACCTATGAGAATGGCTGTTATCAAGATAAAAAATTAGTGTTTATAAGGATGTGGAAAAAAGGGGAACCTTGTACATTGGGGAATATTACAATATAGCCATTTTGAAAAACTGAAAATAGAGTTATATTGTGATCCAGCAAAGTTCATCAAAATGGAATTAAAAGATAATATAATTTTGGTACCAAAACAATTGAAATTAATGCTGTTTTCCCTAGTATGTATTTTCCATGAACTTTCTGAAGACACTGCCCCTCCCGCTATACCCAAGGGATTTGAAATCAGTATGTTGAAGAGATGTCTTTGCTCCTGTGTTAACAGCGTCATTATTCACAATAAACCAGATTTGAAAATAACCTAAGTGCTCATCAACAAATGAGTGGAATAAAAAAGTGGCATATTTACACAGTAGAATACTATTTAGCCTTAAAACAGACAAAGTGGAATTCTGCTGGTTGTGATAACATGGAGTAACCTAGAGGATATTACACTAATTGAAATAAGCCAGCCGTAGACGGATATCGCCTGATTGGTTTATATGTTGAATATAAAATTTGAACTCAGTAAAATGGGAGTTAGGCATGGAAAGGGGAAGGTCTAAGTGTACAAAGTTTCAATTCAGCTTGTGGGGTGGGTTCTGGTATTCTGTTGTGCAGCAGAAGTAAGGGAACTATAGTTAATAATGTAGCGGGGCCGGTGCTATAGTGTGGAGGATCAAGCCACTACCTGCAGTGCGGGTATTCTATATGGGCATTGATTCGAGTCTCAGCTGCTCCGCTTCCAATCCAGCTCTCTGCTATGGCCTGGGAAAGCAGTGGAGGATGGTCCAAGTCCTTGGGCTCCTGCACCCATTTGGAGACCCAGGGGACGTTCCAGGCTCCTGGCTTTGGATCAGTGCAGCCTCCCACCATTGTGGCCATTTGGGGAGTAAACCAGTGGATGGAAGACCTCCCTCTCTTTCTCTCTGCCTCTGCCTCTCTGTAACTCTTTAAAATAAATCAATAAATATTTAGCAGATATATGTAGCAGATATTTCAAAGCTGATAAAAGGGTAAATTTTAAATGCTCTCACCATGAAGAAATGCTAACTAAGTATGTGAAGTGATGGATATATTAATTAGCCTGTTTTATTCAATCCACAGTATATACATGTATCAAAACATTAGCTCATATCCTATAAATATATTTAAATTATTTGTGTATCCTATAAGTATGTATAGATTGTTATTTTTCAATAAAAGTAAAATGAAAAAGGAATTAATATTTTAAGTAGAAAATCTGTTGTAAAGACTTCCGTGTGAGGGTAACTTACAAAGGTTACTATGTGTAAAGACTGTACCTGATTACATCTGACTGTTCCCTTGAAGAATAGTTATGCTAGCACTAGACCCATACTGTTTGATAAATAGGATTTATTCTTTCAGGAACTTTATAAAATTAGACCTTTGCATTGGAATGGGTGTTTGACCTAATGATAAGCTGTTAGTTGGGATACCTACATCCCATATCAGAGTGCTTAGGTTGGAGTCCTGGCCCTGCTCCCAATTCTGTCTTCCTCCTAACGTAGACAGTGGGAGGCAGCAAATGATGGCTCAGGTAATTGCGTTCCTGCCATCCAAGGGAGAGATGTGGATTGTTATCCTGGCTTCCAGCTTGGGGTTGGGTTAGCCTGGGGGATTGTGGTCATTTGTGTAGTGTACCAGTGCATGGGAGCTTTGTCTATCTGTCTATGTCTGTGTTGCTCTTTGTGCTTTAAAAAAAATGAATACGTTGCATTTTCTTTTATAATGCATGAATCACACTTTCTTTTTAATAACCAGGATAAGGAAGAGCATCCTGATCAATTTTAGTTCTTTTTGATGTTAGTGCTGTTTTTTTTTGTTTTTTTTTTTTTTTTTTGCAATTAGTAGTGGCCACCCCTATGTTATAAACAGGTCAGCATGCTTATTTAATTAAGATCTCTGTATTGGGCAGTTTCAGCTAGAATGAAACATTAGCAAGGCATATGGACATGTGGCAGGCATGTAGACACAAGGATTGGCAGACTAGGAATATTTCTGTGAAGGGCCAGATATTTTAGGTTTTGTGGCCAGATGGTCTCTGTTGCTACTACTCAACTCTGCTTATTGCATGTTAGCAGTCTTCGACAATATGTAAGCAAATGGGCCTAGTTGTGTTCCAATAATGCTTCATTTACACAAACAGACTGTAGGCCAGCAGTTAGGAGCACTGATCTAAATTAACATGTCAATGTAGTTGTTAGTTCAGGAACAGGAGTGTGACAATTGAAAAGTAAGTTGGAGCTAGCGTTCTGTGTTAAACCATTGCTTGCAACACCAGCATCCCATATTGGAGCACCGTTTGGAGAACTGACTACTCCTCTTCTAGTCCTGCTCTCTGCTAATGTGCATAAGAAAGCAATGGATGATGGCCCAAGTGCTTGGGCCCCTTCCACCCACATGGGAGACCTGGGTGGAGTTCCAGGGATCCTGGCTTTGACCTCAATCAGCCTTGACCATTGTTGCCTTTTAGGGAAGTGATGAAATGTTGAAGTAGATGGAAGTGGGGCCAGTTCTGTGGTGTAGTGGGTAAAGCCTGCTGCCTGCAGTGCCAGCATCCCATATGGGTGCTGGGTGCTGGTTTGTGTCCCGGCTGCTCCACTTCTGATCCAGCTCTCTGCTATGGCCTGGGAAAGCAGTAGAAGATGGCCCAAGTCCTTGGGCCCTTGTACCCATGTGGGAGACCCGGAAGAAGCTCCTGGCTCTTGGCTTTGGATCCGCGTAGCTCTGGCCGTTGTGGCCATCTAGGGAGTGAACCAGTGGATGAATCACCTCCCTCTCTCTCTCCCTCTCTCCTTCTGTCCCCTCTGTGTAAATAAATACATCTTTAAAAAATTTTTTTAATTTATTTGACAGATAGAGTTCGACAGTGAGAGAGAGAGAGAGAGAGAGAGAGAGAGACAGAGAGGAAGGTCTTCCTTCCATTGGTTCACCCCACAAATGGCCGCTACGGCCGGTGTGCTGCGCCAATCCGAAGCCAGGAGCCAGGTGCTTCCTCCTGGTCTCCCATGTGGGTGCTGGGGCCCAAGCACTTCAGTAATCCTCCACTACCTTCCCAGACCACAGCAGAGAGCTGGACTGAAAGAGGAGCAGCCGGGACTAGAACCAGGCGCTCATATGGGATGCCGGTGCCACAGCCGGAGGATTAACCAAGTGAGCCATGGCGCCGGCCCCCAATAAATAAATCTTTAAAAAAAAAAGTAGATGGAAGGTCACTCTGTCTCTCTGCCTTTCAATTAAATAAATAAATAAATAAATCTTTTTTTTTTTAAAGTTAATTGAAACTTAGAATGCATTGTAGAAACATCATTAAATATGTATATACTGAAACCTACTTTCCTACTTAGGTAGTTGAACTACATGCTGCCTACTTTTTGGGTAACTTCACTCTGTTGAAATGTAAGGGTGTTAGGGGTAAGAAGTCAGTGAATAAATTGGAAACTAGGTATTTGTGGTCACAGCATGACCTTAGATATAGATAGTAAGATATCTGAATTTTAGAAGAGTTCTAGATTTGAAGCGATCCAGAGTATGGAATGGGAATGCTTTGCGCAAATGGCATGGAGGTAAAAATTCTAGGAATTTAAGAACAAGCCATGAAACTATAAAGGGAAAATTGTTTTTTACAGGTTATGAAGTAGCACGGGCTTTTCTCTCTTCTTCCTGTTCCTCCTATATCTTGGTGGTGAGAAGAGATTTTCCATTCATCTTTTTTTGATTGGAGGCAACCTCCCATGCTTCCAGTAGACTTGAAATTGGCAAAGAGGGGTAAATGGAGGAAAAGATAGGCTTCTGGTAGAATCTTTAATGCCAGGAGTGAGGGATGAAGAGAAGGAATTCAGGTGCTATTAGGAGAGTTTTCTCTTAAATCTGTGCAATTATGCCATTGAATTGAATAGAATGGGATAAGGTGTGTAGTTTTCTGATACTCCTATTTTATAGCTCACAAGAGGACAATTCCTTTATATCATCTCTTACATGGGGGAGATAAGGGTTGTTATGGCAGCTTCCTAGAATATATGTTTCTTAGAGGCGAGGAAAAAAATTTTTTTTTGACAGGCAGAGTGGACAGTGAGAGAGAGATACAGACAGAAAGGTCTTCCTTTTCTGTTGGTTCACCCCCCAACGGCCACTGCGGCCGGCACACCGCGCTGATCCTAAGGCAGGAGCCAGGTGCTTCCTCCTGGTCTCCCATGCGGGCGCAGGGCCCAAGCACTTGGGTCATCCTCCACTGCCTTCCCGGGCCACAGCAGAGAGCTGGACTGGAAGAGGAGCATCCGGGACAGAATCCGGCGCCCCGACTGGGACTAGAACCTGGTGTGCCGGCATCGTGTCTCAATTGGCTATTTAAATTACAGTAGTATTTTGATTTTGATGGTTTGTTACAACTGCAAGTTGCGAACTGGGGAGAAGCTCAATTTCTTATTGGACTCAACTGGGTAAACTTTTAGACAGAATTTCCCCTTCTATTACCTTGCGGTTTGCCAAGAATGGAGATAATATAAGACTTTCAAGTTGTGATAGTGAGACTTTTAGATTTTATTAATATTTTTCATTTTCTGAGACATCATTTTCCTGATTTATTTTAGCTTTCATCCATGATTTCCTAAATCTATTTAAGCATATTTAAGATGATTATTTGATGTCTGTTTAGCAAGACCGGTTCCTATGTTTCCTCAGGAACAATGTCTCTTAATTTCTCCTGTGATTGGGCTATGCTTCTTTTTTTTTCTCTGTTCCCTCCCTCCCTCCCTCTCTCCCACCCTCCCTCCCTCCCTCCCTCCCCTCCTTCCTTCCCTCCTTCCTTCTTTCCTTCCTTCCTTCTTTCCTTCTTTACAGGCAGAGTTAGTGAGAGAGAGACAGAAAGGTCTTCCTTTTTCCGTTGGTTCACCCCAAAAAGTGGCCATTGCGGCCAGCGCACTGCGCTAATCCGAAGCCAGGAGCCAAGTGTTTCCTCCTGGTCTCCCATGTTGGGGCAGAGCCCAAGGACCTGGGCCATCCTCCACTGCACTCCCGGGCCACAGCAGAGAGCTGGACTGGAAGAGGAGCAACCGGGACTAGAACCCGGCACCCCAACTGGGACTACTAGAACCCGGGGTGCTGGCACCACAGGCGGAGGATTAGCCTAGTGAGCTGCGGCACCGGCCTGGGCTATGCTTCTTATTTCTTTTCATGCTTTCTAATTTTTTTGTTGGAAATTGGACATTTGGCTATTAGAATGTGCTAAGTTAGGAGTTGTTTTTTTTTTTTTTTAAACCTTTCTCAGGGTTTGTTTTTGTTTCTTCTTGGGGTTATAGTTATTTATTTAGTGTGTTTTCTAAACTATTTGGAAAGACTGTATTTTTTCTTGTGTTTGGTCCCTGAAATCACTATCTCTTTAGTTTATGGTCAGCTAGTATCTTGGCAGATTTCCTTAAATGTCTGGAGCATAGGAAAAATGAAAAGCTCTTCCATCTTTGGAGATTGGCTCTGTGTGGGGCACTCCTTCAGTGCTTAGTCCTGTTTACAGCTCTGCCTTAGCCTCCACTCCTTGGTTGTTCTGAACCTAAAGATTAGCCAGAACTGAAAGCTTTGTCTCCTCAGGTCTTTTCTGCATATGCATTCCTCTTTGATCATGTGTGTGGTTTCCTAAATCCCTCTGTATGTATCCATATGGCTAGGCAGAGGCTTTTCAGTGCCCTAATTCTCCAAAGAATCTCCTCAGCTTTTCCTCCCAGGCTTTAGTGTATCATTGGTTGACTTGAGTTGTATGTTTTGCTTAGGTAGCAGTGGGCTGTTTATTTGTCTTTCATTGTTTTTGAGGAAGCTGTGCCTTTTGCACAGCTACTTCTCTGCTCTGAAGGGGTTTCACATTAGGCATGGGAATTTGAATCAGCAAATGAATTTGTGAATTAAATATGAAAAATATGAGGTGATTTTCAGTTGCTCAAGGGATTACTATAATTAAATTTATGGGCTCCTCCTGGAACCAGCCTGAATAACTGTTAAATATATCCTCTCCATTCTTATGAGCATTGTCATCTGGGTTACTCTATATAGTCTTATCTCTACTATTCCGCATTGCTCCATTGAATCTTTTGGAATTCTCTAAACATAGTATGCTCTTTCATTAGCCTCCAAATCTTCACACAATTCTCTGCAGGGAATATTGTTATGTGTCATTCTTTTTATATATTGCTGGATTAAACTTGATAATTTTTTTAACTTTTATTTAATGAATATAAATTTCCAAAGTACAGCTTTTGGATTACAGTGGCTTTTCCCCCCCTATAACTTCCCTCCCACCCACAACCCTCCCATCTTCCGCTCCCTCTCCCATTCCATTCACATCAAGGTTCATTTTCAATTATCTTTATATACAGAAGATCAATTTAGTATACATTAAGTAAAGATTTCAATAGTTTGCACTCACACTGAAACACAAAGTATAAAGTACTATTTGAGTACTAGTTATAGCATTAATTCACATTGTACAACACATTAAGGACAGAGATCCTACATGGGGAGTAAGTGCACAGTGACTCCTGTTGTTGAATTAACAATTGACACTCTTGTTTATGGCGTCAGTAATCACCCTAGGCTCTTGTCATGAATTGCCAAGGCTATGGAAGCCTTTTGAGTTCACAAACTCCGACCTTATTTTGACAAGGTCATAATCAAAGTGGAAGTTCTCCTCCCTTCGGAGAAAGGTACCTCCTTCTTTGATGGCCCCTTCTTTCCACTGGGACCTCACTCACAGAGATCTTTCATTTAGGGTTTTTTTTTTTGCCACAGTGTCTTGGCTTTCCATGCCTAAAATACTCTTATGGGCTCTTCAGCCATATCCGAATGCCTTAAGGGCTGATTCTGAGGCCAGAGTGCTGTTTAGGGCATCTGCCGTTCTATGAGTCTGCTGTGTATTCCACTTCCCATGTTGGATCGTCCTCTCCTTTTTAATTCTATCAGTTAGTATTAGCAGACACTAGTCTTGTTTATGTGATCCCTTTGACTCTTAATCCTTTCATTATGATCAATGTTGGTGGGAATGCAAACTGGTAAAGCCACTATGGAAGTCAGTTTGGAGACTCCTCAGAAACCTGAATATAACCCTCCCATACAACCCAGCCACCCCACTCCTTGGAATTTACCCAAAGGAAATTAAATTAGCAAATAAAAAAGCTGTCTGCACCTTAATGTTTATTGCAGCTCAATTCACAATAGCTAAGACCTGGAATCAACCTAAATGCCCATCAACAGTAGACTGGATAAAGAAATTATGGGACATGTACTCTATAGAATACTATATAGCAGTAAGAAACAATGAAATCTGGTCATTTGCAACAAAATGGAGGAATCTGGAAAACATTACCCTGAGTGAAATAAGCCAGTCCCAAAGGGACAAATATCATATGTTCTCCCTGATTGGCGACAACTAACTGAGCACCAAAGGGGAAACCTGTTGAAGTGAAATGGACACTATGAGAAACAGTGACTTGATCAGCCCTTGTCCTGACTGTCGAGGAACAACTTAATACTTTACCCCTTTTAGTATTTTTTTGTTCTACTTAATACTATTGGTTGAACTCTGTAATTAACACACAATTATTCTTAGGTGTTTAAATTTAACTGAAAAGTGATCCCTGTTAAATATAAGAGTGGGGATAAGAGAGGGAGGAGATGTACAATTTGGGACATGCTCAATTGGACTTGCCCCAAATGGTAGAGTACGAAATGTGTCAGGGGCTTCCAATTCAATCCCATCAAAGTGGCATGTACCAATGCCATCTTATAAGTCAAAGTGATCAGTTTTGGTTCACAATTGATCATAAATTTGATAATATTTTGTGTTGTATTTTTGTGTGAGGAGTATTTGTAATTTTTATTTCTTGAGATATTTTTGTTAGTTTTTGGTTTCTTGATCAGAGTATTATCTTGAGATTTTAAAACAATTGGGTATATTCCTTTTTTCTTTAGTTCCTGAAAGAGATTGCAAAATATTGATATTATTTCCTGTTTAAATATGTGGTGGATTTTGTCTGGGATTGTATTATTTTTGGTGCACTTTAAAAAATATTTATTTTATTTGAAAGGTAGTGTTACAGAGAGGCAGAGAGAGAGAGAGAGAGAGAAGGGGCGGGGGGAGAGGGGAGAGGAGAGAGAGTTCTTCCATTTGCTGGTTCACTATCTAGAAGGCCGTAAAGGCCAGAGCTGCATTGATCCAAAGCCAGGAGCCAGGAGTGCCTTCCGGGTCTCCCATGTGGGTGCAGGGGCACAAGCACTTGGGCCATCTTCTACTGCTTTCCCAGGCCATAGCAGAGAGCTGGATTGGAAGTGGAACAGCTGGAACTTAAACCAGCGCCCATATGGGATGCCGACATTGCAGGCGATGGCTTTGCTTGCTACACCACAGTGCTGGCCCCTCTAATTCAGTTCTGATGTTACTTATTGCTATGGCAAAAGAACAAGTAGTCATTTAAATATCACATGAATTTATTTGTGTTGTCAACCCTTGCTTTTGAAAGACATTTGCAGACCAAGAGGGTCCAAGAAATCTGAGACTTTAAGGTCTATAACCACATAGCACCCTTCTAGGTATCAGGATTCCGTTTTGGTTTTGGTGCACTGTCTTTTTGTTTTTTTAAAGATTTATTTATTTATATTTGAATGAGTTACACATACACACACAGAGAGAGAAAGAGAGAAAGAGAGAGGTCTTCCATCCGATGGTTCACTCCCCAATTGGCTGCAATGGCTGGAACTGCGCTGATCCGAAGCCAGGAGCCAGGAGGTTCCTCTGGGTCTCCCACGTGGGTGCAAGGGCCCAAGGACTTGAGCCATATTCCACTGCTATCCCAGGCTGTAGCAGAGAGCTGGATGGGAAGTGGAGCAGCCAGGTCTCGAACTGGCGCCCATATGGGATGCTGGTGCTTAAGGCCAGGGCATTAACCCGCTGTGCCACAGCGCCAGCCCCTGGTGCAGTCTTTAGCACTGGAGTTTTACCAGGACTACATTATACTTTTTGTGTTATTCTGCTCCTTTTATTTCTGGTTATTGGCCTGTTTTTGAGCTTGATTTACCCTGTGGCTGCAGGAGATTAGAATTTCTAAATATTAGAGAAGCCTCTGGCTGTGACACTGCCCCTAAAATTACAGAGTCCATAATTTTCTTCCTTTAGCCCATTAGTGGCTTTTAACAGCAATCAACTGATTTTACAGTTCTTACAATTATCATTGCTATTATATTTGTTAAATATTAGGAAGGATATCATAAGCCAACTGTATTAGTGAGTGCTTCACCTTCTACTCAAAGCCCATCTCAATTCACTACAAGTGAAAAACCTTAGAAATTGTGATGTGATAGCATGCTGTGGGCTATTCCCACAGTGTCTACCATGAAGATGGCCCTGTTACCACCTGGTTAGTAATTGACTCAGCCTCAAAGTCTGATCCTGAAGTTATACTTTCTAGTATGAACTATGTTAGTTGGTTACCCTACCCTCTGTCACTATTTAGTAGATGCTGAGACAAGAACTAAACACATGTAGTAGTATATTTGGGAGGCTCAGGCAGAAGACTGATACATAGAAGAGAGGGGAGGAAAGAGGTAAGGAAACTGAGGGTTTCCCCAACATCTTTTTTTTTAAAGAAAACTTTTATTTATAAATATAAATTTTGAACATACAACTTTTTGATTATAGTGGTTCTTCCCCACCTTAACCACCCTCCCACCCACAGACCATCCCATCTCTATTCCCTCTCCCTCTCCCATCCCATTCTTCATTAAGATTCATTTTTAATTATCTTTATATACAGGAGATCAACTCTATACTAAGTAAAAGATTTCAACAGTTTACACCCACACAGACACACAAAGTATAAAGTACTGTTTGAAGACTAGTTTTACCGTTAATTCTCATAGTACAACACATTAAGGACAGAGGTCCTACATGGGGAGCAAGTTCACAGTGACTCCTGTTGTTGATTTAACAATTCACACTCTTGTTTATGATGTCAGTAATCACCCTAGGCTCTTGTCATGAGCTGCCAAGGCTATGGAAACCTCTTGAGTTTACAAACTCCGACCTTATTTAGACAAAACCATAATCAAAGTGGAAGTTCTCTCCTCCCTTCAGAGAAAGGTATCTCCTCCTTTGATGGCCCCTTCTTTCCACTGAGATCTCACAGAGATCTTTCATTTAGGTAATTTTTTTTTTTTTTTTGCCACAGTGTCTTGGCTTCCATGCCTGCGAAACTCTCATGGGCTTTTTAGCCAGATCTGAATGCCTTAAGGGCTGATTCTGAGGCCAGAGTGCTGTTTAGGGCATTTGTGATTCTGTGAGTCTGCTGTGTGTCTTGCTACCCATGTCCCCAACATCTTTGACTACTACAATAAGAAATCTCTTTTCAATTATGCAAGGTCATACTTGTTATTTTCTAAAGTAGTTATACTGATTTATTCCTCTGACAATTCTTTTTTTCCACATCCTTGCCAATATTTGGTATTATTGATATTTTTAAGTTTTCTGTGGCATCAGTCCTAAGAGCTCATTTCTCATCTCTGATTTTATATATGCAAATATTCATTTTTTCTTAGTTTAAAGGTTTATTGATTTTGTTTATCTTTTGTATTTTTAAAATTTCTATTTCATTTATTTCTTATTATTTCTTTCCTTCTGCTAACTTAGGGTTTGGTTTGTTCTTGTTTTTCTAGGCTCTTGAAATGCATTGTTAGGTTATTTGCTATCTTTCTTTTTTTTTGTTGTGTGGGTACTTATTGTTATAAACTTTCCCCTTCCACTGTTTTGCTGTATCCCATAAATTTTTGTATGTTGTGATGTCAGCTTGAAGGAATTTTTAACTGTTTCTTTTGATTTTTTCAGTGACCCGTTGTTCACTGAGGCGCATGGTTTTCAATCTTTATGTATTTGTATAATTCCTAGAAACCCTTTTGTTGATTTTTTTTCCCATTATGGTCAGAAAAAAATACATGATTTTGGTTTTTTGAATTTTTTGAGACTTGTTTTGTGGCCTAATATGTGGTGTTTCCCAGACAGTGTTCCATGTGCAGATGGGAACAATGTGTATTCTGCAGTTGTTGAATGGAGTACTCTTGTTGAATTGTTCCCTTGATCATTGTATTATAACCTTCTTTGCCTGTTACGGTTTTTGTCTTGAGTCTATTTGTCTGATACTAGTATAGCTAACTCCCGTTTACTTTTGTTTTCTGTTTGCATGTTGTATCTTTTTCTGTCCTTCCACTTTCAATTTGTGTGTCTTGAATGGCAAAGTAAATTTCTTGTAGGCAGTCTATTGTTGGGTCTTTTTTAAAATCCATCTAACCAGTCTGTATTTGTTAATGGAGAAATTTAGTCCACTTACGTTCAAGGTTATTATTAAGTAAGGACTTAGTCCTGTCATTAAAGAAAATCTTTTGTTCTCTTTTTAGCAAGTTTTATGCTTTCACATGTTTCTGTGAGGATAACAGTCTGTCTTTTGCTCCTGTATGTAGGTCTCCCTTAAGCCTCTTTTGTAAGGCTAGTGTTGGTAGTAAGGAATTCCCTCAGCTTTTGCTTGACTTGGAAATTCTTTATTTCTCCATTTATAAAAGATAACTCCACTGGGTGAAATATTCTTGGTTGGCAATATTTTCTTTCAGATTTTGGAATGTATCATTCATTCTTTCCTAGCCTGTTAAAAAACGATCTCTTAATTTAGTGGGGGAGGGGTTCCCCTAAAAGTGATGTAGTGGTTTTCTCTTGCAAATTTTATAATTTTCTCTGTGTTGTGTTTTAAGTTTGATTATAGTGTGTTGTGATGAGGGGAGCTTTTCTGATCATGTCTATTTGGGATCCTATGGACCTCCTGTACTTGGATGTCCATATCTTTGCCCATATTGGGGAAGTTTTCAGCTATTATGTCATTGAATAAGTTTTATAAGCCTCTCTTCCTCTTGCCTTTGTGAATATCCACAATTTGAAAATCTAATGGTGTCACAAATATATTGAAGGCTGTCTACAATCTGCTTAATCTTTTTTGTGCTTGTTTTTTTTTTTTTTTCTTTTGTGTTTGGAATCTTTCAAAAGAGCTTTCTTCAAGTTCACACATTCTGCTTGATTTAGTTCATAGTTGAGGCTTTTACGTGTAAATTTTATTTGACTTGCTGAGTTCTTCATATCTAAGATTTCTGTTTGGTTCTTTTTTAAGATCTCTCTGCTGAAATTCTTATTCATGTCATGCATTGTTTTCTTGATTTTGTTCAAATATTTGTATTCTCTTTTATTTCTTTGAGCATTTTTGTAACACTTCTTTTTAATTGTCAGTAATTTCTTCAATCTCCCTTTTCTCTAAGTTTATTAGTAAAATGGTATTGTGTTCCTTTTGAGACATGATATTGCCTTGCTTTCCCCATGCTTCCTAAGCTGATATTTGCACATCTGGTGGATTAGTTGTCTCTTAACAAGTGGTTTTCATGATAAAAGGCTTCTTCATGAAGACATGGCTACAGGTATCTGGTAGGCTATTTCGGCTTTATTTCTACTTGGGTGCTCTAGTCTAGTCTCCCTGTATCTTCTTCCAATGGTTGGTGGCAGAGACAGAGGAGTTGTGAGGTGCTCCTCATAAGCCACAGGGGAGCACGGGTCTCAGTAGCAGCCCATGGGGCAGGATGTGGGGTTGTGAGAGCACCAGCCTAGAGTCTTGGAGGTGTCACTTGGGTACCTGTGATGGCAAGGGCGTGGTTGGGGTTGTATTAGCATCAGCCTAGAGTCTGGCTGGAGCATGTGAATCCCTGCAGTATCAGCTCTAGGTTTCTCTGGACAGGCTTGGCATCCACCTACCTTTTCTTTTTCCAAGCAGACAATTACTGTCTCTGTTATATGCTGCTTGGGGTTGTGAGGGGAATGGAGTAACCAATTTTGTGGCTACCTATACTACAATGATAGATCACATCCATAACTCACAACACCCGCATCCCCTGCCAAGACCACTACAGTACAGGGTAGGGCCAACGTCCATTTTCTGTGGCTTTTTGTGATGAGGTTGACTGGCAACCCAAGTCCCCTGCAGCCAACCACAGCTGATGCTGGCTAGAATATACATCTAATGAGCTGGGAATGCAAGTCCACATTTAGGACTGGGGCAAGTCCAGGGGCTTTATCCATGTGTACTGACCTGGGCACACTCACTATTAGTATCTGCCCAGTGATGACCTTATTTGATCCAAGACACAGTCCTGTGTTGGCTTTGGTGCCCTACTCCTCAGTGATTGGAGTCTTGCTCCTTACTGTTTGTGCATTTGGGAGAGGGGTGGTAAAGGCAGTTTGTTGGCTGCCCAGGCTGACAGTAAGCTGGATTGCACTTGAATCTTATATCTACATCCATTTTCTTGCAGATGCACACTATGTCCACAAGTTGCTGGGGGTTATGCAGGCTGAAACTGTCATTTGTACCACAAAGTCACAGGTCCCTGACTGATGACGGGGTTGTGTCTGTGAGCCCTGGACTGAAGATAGAGGCCTTTGTGCTTTGCCTGGCATTGGGACTCATTGCAGAAGGCCCAACTCTGGACTTCCAAAGCCCTAAGTTCACTTCCCCACCCTGCTACCCAGTTGCTGGTGTCTTGCTCCACTATCTGCTGGAGGAAGGGTGGCAAAAGTGGACCCTTTTCCAGAATTTCCATAGGCAGGTGCTAGCTAAGGGTCAGAGGCCATGAAGGTCCTGTCCAACTTTGGGTTTCACCATAGCAGGCCTGGCACTGGGTTTCAGGTCTAAGGTCTGGTCCTTATTCTCTCTCACTACTCAAGAGGAAAGTGTCTCTCTCCATGTTTTGCTACCAAGAGTTGGGGGAGGGGTGATATGCTACCTGTTTCCTTCTGCCTTCTTCAATGCATCTTTTATTATTATTATACTAAAACTAGGCACTATGGTCTGTTACTTGGATTCCTTGGCTCTTATGAAGGCGATTTGACGCGTGAATAGCTGCTCAAATTGGTGTCTCTGTGGGGAGATTCTTGGAGTATCTTACTCAGTCATTATTTTGCTCCACCTTCAAATAATTTTAACTGTTATGTTAGTGCAAAGTAGTGGTTATTGTGATTTTATTTTGTACATCCTTAATTATTAGTGTATTGATCTAAGTCCAGTTAGGAAAGAAAACTCTTGATTTTAACAGGAAAATTTTAATGTAAAGAGATATTAACTGTGTTAGCAATTGGGAGTAATGAGAGATTAGTTAGTGAGAACTGAGGAGAACACCGAAGAGTATAGGAATATTAGGTATAAGAGCATCCACTACTGCTTTTATGGCTAAGATACAATGCCTAAGTGAAGGCCACTTCCTGCTTCTAGCCAGATACCTATACATCGCTGGGAGGACATGACTGAGGTTTATGAATGGCAGAGAAGTTTTCTTTGGGGTTGTTGGTAGTACTTGCTCAATATCTGCGCACTGGAACTTTGCCTAAAACCACTATATAGGATGCCCGAGGAAAGCTGTCAGTGTGTCTCCTGTGGGCACTTTTCTGAATTTTCCTGAGGGGCAGTGCTGGTGGAAGTTGCTGGTGGGTCCCATGTAAGAGTCTGTGTAAGAGAAGCCACACAAACTTCAAGAGCTGTTGACAAAGCATGCTGTTTAACATCTTGGATCTAGCAAAGGAAAAGTATTTGAAGGATTCAGATCTTTTTTCAGAGTAGGCAAATAGGGGAAATTGGAGTTGAGAGGTTATAGATGGATAACTGGCCCTTTGTTCTCTTTGGTGATTCGGCTTCCCTAAGCAACCTTTTAAACATATTTGAATGCTCCAACAACAACCAAACAACACTGTGTCTACCTGAGAAGATAGACTTCCTACATGTGAAGTTCTTGTTTTTTCTCTGAAGAAAAACTCAGTCCCCAAAGTCATCGTTTTCATAATTTTTTAATAACTCATATTCATCCAGTCACACTGAAAATTCTGTTGCCTGAACACTAAATTATAAAGTTAACTTCCGACAGCTTGTATACAAAATAAAAAAGTGAAAGAGTATACATTTAATAAGCAAACAGAGTGTACAAAGCTATTGTAATCCTTGTTTTTATAAAACCATAATTGATAATTTGTGGTTTTATTCTTCTACCTATTCCCTGTTTCCCCTGCTCTGAAGCTAGAATCTCGGCTTTTGGAATTTTATCATGAAGGATTGATTTCTTAAATATTCTGCTGTAGTTTGGTTATCTTCTATGGACCTATCTTCTAGGTCTTTCACACTTTTTTCAACTATGTTTAATTTGTAGTTAAACTTGTTTGTTGAATCCTCAATTTTGGTGATTGCTTTTAGCACAAGAATTTCTATCATTTCTTTCAAATATGCTATTACTTTTTTTAGTTTGAATTAACTGCCAACATTTTAAATCTTGTCTTTTTTAACTTAATAAGCATATTTGTTTTATAGAGTATATCTGATAATATAAATAATTGGAGTATCTTTGAGTCTGTTCCTATTGTCAGTTATAGTGTCTTATTTTTTGCATTTTGTCAAGCATAATTATCATTGTGCTAGATATTTTATTTGAAAAATTATTCGTTGAAGTAGTTTGAGGGCTATATTGGTATTATCTTTCTTTCTAGAGTATGGATCTTCTATTAGGAGCCTTGGCAGATGAGCAGTTGTATGCTGCTTAGGCTGATTTTAAGGCTTGGAATTTTCTGCTACCCAGATGACTTGTAGCAAGACTACTACAGTCTAGCTAAGGGCTGGTTTATTTCTGTACATCCTTACCTTAATAAAGTTAATGTGTCCCAAGTCAAATTGCCATGCTGTTTGTTTCCATACCTTTTGTGGGCCATTACCTCTGACTTTGTCCCTCTTCTATTCTTGAGGCTGCCAAACACACTCCCACCCTATTGGAAAAGCCTGATAGGCATCTCAGCAGAGCAAAAGCAGCTCTGAAGGCCTTGCTTTTCTTAAAGAATTTGTAACTTCTGGATTTCAGCTTTTATCATTTTATTATTTATAAGATGTGATATAAGATTACTAATTACTCACTATCTCACAGGGTTTTTGAGATTTTTTAATGAGGTAACATGTGCTCATAGTAGCAGCAGGCACTTAGAAAATGCTTTTTATTATTAACACTAATTTAAGAACATAGGAGTTTGACTATTCTTCAGAAACTTTTCCAAGAATGAATTAAACCCTTTATTATAAAACCCAAGTAGGTAGCAGGGATTATGAAATATGTACAAATGATATTAATGTTTTCTGTCAATTCTGATATAGAAAAATGAAAATTTCCCCCTGATCTTTTTTAAGTCTCTATAAGGAAAATTAATTTAATCTAAAAGTAGATAGTGACCCTAATATTGGTGTGTATATATGTGCATCTTTTTGTGAGTACATAAACACCCATAGTCTGTGATCCGTGAGTGTATATATACTTATATACATAATACATATAAATGAGAAAGTGAGAAGATATTTTAGTTATTTGAAGTATGGTTTTTTGTTGATGATTGGACTGGAAGTAAGAACAAAATGAAATAGATTTGAGATCTTTGTAAATATTTTTTTAAAAGATTTTGTTTATTTGACAGGTAGAGTTATAGACAGTGAGAGAGCGATACAGAGAGAAAGGTCTTCCTTCCGTTGGTTCACTCTCCAAATGGCCGCAACTGCTGGAGCTGCGTCAGTCCAAAGCCAGGAGCCAGGTGCTTCCTCCTGGTTTCCCGTGGGGGTGCAGGGGCCCAAGTACTTGGGCCATCTTCTACTGTCTTCCCGGGCCACAGCAGAGAGCTGGACTGGAAGAGGAGCAACCGGGACTAGAACCCAGCGCCCATATAGGATGCCAGTGCCGCAGGCAGAGGATTAATTTAGTGTGCCATGGCGCCGGCCCCATGTTTTAAATCTTTTTAAATTCTGAAAATCTGAAATTTTCCCAACTGTCTTTCTGTGTATGAAATAAAGATATAAAACCTTTTGATTTAGTCTGTTTTTAAAATGGACTGAATACTTGGACTAGATGTAAAGTAGATAAGAGAAAATGATCATAAAAATAGGTAATAGAACTCTGTAAGATCTATAGACAGCCACCTTAGAAATTATGGTACATGGAAAGTAAATAGAGCTAACCATGTAAGTCTCCTAAGTGAGATGTCTATATGCTGTTTCTCTTTTTTTTTTCTTTTTTTCTTTTTGCCTCAACTGAATTTTTGTACAGGTGAAATTTAACTTAATCTGTTTTACATGTGCATTATAATGTTTAATCTTTCAATTTTCTTTTTTTTTTAAGATTTATTTATTTGAAAGAGTTACACAGAGAGAGAGAGAGGAGAGGGAATGAGGGAGGGAGAGAGAGAAAGAGAGGGAGGAAGAGGGAGGGAGGTCTTCTATCTGCTGGTTCACTCCCCAATTGGCCGCAATGGCCGGAGGTGCGCCGAAGCCAGGAGCCAGCAGCTTCCTCCTGATCTCCCACGTGGGTGCAGGGGCCCAAGCACTTGGACTGTCCTCTACTGCTATCCCAGGCCATAACAGAGAGCTGGATCGGAAGTGGAGCAGCCGGGTGTCGAACTAGCGCCCATATGGGATGCAGGCGCTTCAGGCCAGGATGTTAATCCACTGTGCCACAGCGCTGGCCCCAATTGTCTTTTTCTACTAAGTGAATTAAAATGGTCATGGTGTATCAAGGTTTGAAAAGAACCAAAATGAATTTCCTTTGAGATTTAGAGAGAAATATAGCAATTTGCATATTTCCCTTTGTTGTATGTAAATCCTCCATTTTGGGAAATTGCCATGTCCCATTCTTTGGATTAACGACTTTCAAATGTTCAAGCATTACTGCATGTCTTAACGTTACTTTAAGCTAATTTTTTTCATGATTTTGTTTTCTCTTTTAGGTTAACAGAACCTTCTGGATATTTAACAGATGGCCCAATTAACTATAAGTATAAAACTAAATGTACATGGCTAATTGAAGGCTAGTAAGTATGCAATGTAGATTAATTTATTTTATTCTGAAATGATAAAGGTGGTATCATATTAATGCTAAAACTTTAAGGTTAATGCCTTAATAGTTGAATGGTTTAATTACTTATTATTAAAAGCGTTTTTTCATGGAATTTACATCTTAAAGGCATCATGTTTAATATAAAAAATGTAGCACACTTTCACTTATGATAATAGATTACATATATATGTATCTCATTTTTGAGTTATATTTCTTTGACATTAAATTGGAAATTTTTAGCTTGTTTTAAACATCTTATAAAATTTGAATACTCCATATGAAGTATAAAAATATTCCATGCTGAAATTATACCATTAGTTCATACTATTCAGTATTTAGATCTAAGAATATTTTTAAAAAGACATTTTGTTGGAGAGTTACTTATCTATTTCAGAGTATTTTTCAGTAATTAGGGCTATGTTTTAACATATGAGTAGATGATATGTGAATTGACTCAATTCTTTTAGAAGAATTTTATGAATTTTTGAGTATATTTGGAAACCCTTGTTTTTTGTTATTTAAAATTTTTTCAAAGTTAAAAGCTGTCATTTCTCTGCTGTATATGTGTAGTCTGTTTATTTGTTAAAAATATTGAGACTTTTGATTACGATTTGAAGAAGTTATTAATGTTTCACTGAATTATTGTGGAAATGAGAATAATTGCTTATTGTCTAGTGAATTTTTAAAGGCAGCTTTATTTAAAAACAATTTCTATTCATTGAAAATGTATTCATTTTAAGTTATAGCTAAATAAGCTTTCAATAATATATACAAATCTTTGTAACTTCTCCCTTAATCAATAGAATGGAATATTACCTGTTGGCAAAATTTTTAGAAAATAATTATGCATAATATAACCTATTAATTTACATCTTATTTTTAAAATTACATATGTCTTATTAATCTTTTATTCTAGTGATTTAAGTATACATATAGTAAATTATCTGTAAATAGGTTTTTAATAAAATATTCTATTTTAAATTTCTTCAACCTGCTTTGTACATTATATATTAATTTTAGAATATTTTAATTTTTTTCAGTCCAAATGCTGTGTTAAGATTAAGATTCAATCATTTTGCTACAGAATGTAGCTGGGATCATATGTATGTTTATGATGGAGATTCAATATATGCACCTTTAATAGCTGTACTTAGGTGAGTAATTGTTTTAGTTGATGAATTGATAGCCAGTTGTAGAAAAGTAATTACATATGATTTTATTTTTATCTATTTATTTTTTAAGATTTATTTTATTTACGTGAATGACAGAGTTACAGAGAGAGGCAGATCCAGAGAGAGAGAGAGGTCTTCTATCTGCTGGCTTATTCCCCAAATGACCACAACTACCAGAGCTGAGCTGATCCAAAGCCAGCTAATTGGAGCCAGGGACTTCTTCCAGGTCTCCCACGCGGGTACAAGGGCCCACGGCTTGGGCCATCTTCTACTGCTTTCACAGGCCATAGCAGAGAGCTGGATTGGAAGTGGAGCAGCCGGGACTCAAACCGCCATGTGGGATGCCGGTGCTGTAGGCCACGGCTTTAACCCTCTGCACCTCAGCGCCGGCCAACTACATATAATTTTTAAAAATATTTATTTATTTATATGAAGGTCAGAATTAGAAAGGGAGAGACACAGAGAGAGAATGAGAGATTTTCCATCTGCTGATTTACTCCCCAGATGGCTATAATGGCTGGGGCTGGACCAGGATGAAGCCAGGGCCAAGAGCTTCTTCCAGGTCTCCCATGAGGGTGACAGGGGCCCCAGTGCTTGGGCTATCTTCTGGTGCTTTCCTAGGGGCGTTATCTGGAATAATCATTATCAGCTGAATCAGAAATGGAATAGCTGGCACTGCAGGCAGTGGCTTAACATGGGTGGTAGGGCCCCAAATACTTGGGCCATCTTCTGTTGATTTTTCCAGATCTTTAGCAGGGAACTGGATTGGAAGAGGAGCAGCCAGGATACAAACCAGTGCCCATATGGGATGTCAATATCAGGTGACAGCTTTACCCATTGTGCCACAATGCTAGCCCCTTTACACGATTTTTAAAAAGGATTTATGTATTTGTTTGAAAGGCAGAATTATATGGATACAGGGAATCTTCCATCTGCTGATTCACTTTCCAGATGGCTGCGATGGCTGGGGCTGAGTTGGGCTAAAACCAGGAGACTACAACTCCATCCAGGTCTCTCACATGGATGGCAGGGACCCAAGCGCTTGGGCATCTTCTGCTTTCGTAGGTGCATAAGCAGGGTGTTGGGTTGGAAGAAGAGTGGCTAGTACTCAAATGGGATGCTGGTGTCACAGGCAGCAGCTTCACCTGCTGCACTATAATGCTGGCCCCTGTATGTGATTTATTCATTTTAAATACAGAGGTAAGTATTGTCATGCAGTGGGTGAAGCCACTGCATCCCATATTGGAATGCCAGTTTGAATCCCAGATACTCAGCTTCTGATCTAGCTTCCTGCTAGTGCATTCTGGGAAGCAGCAGATGATGGCTCAAGTGTTTGGGACCCTGCCACCCATGTGGGAGATGTTGATGGAGTTTTGGGCTCCTGGCTTCAGCCTGGCCCAGTCCTGGATGTGACAGTGTGACAGTCCTGGATGTGACTGGGGTGACCCAAAGAAGGAAGGTTGCAAATCTCTGTCACTCTCCCTCTCCATCACTGTGTCTTTCAAGTAGGTGAAAATAAATAATCATCAAAAAATTTATGTATACTTCAAAATAAATTTAGTGTAGATATTGATGGTTAAATTTCAAAGATGATTGTAATACTCTGTTGTGTACTGTTGCACTATGACTGTCAAGGATAGATACCATAATATAAACACTGATATAGCAGAAATAAGCAACTACTTCAACTCACTGGAAACAGAGATTACTTTATAAATATTCTTTATTCTCAGTGTGTTTATTCTCAAAGTGGTTTGAATATGTTTTCAGAAGTACCTATTTGGATAGATTAGGGTGAATTCTAGCTGACAAATAGGCATATGTATATACTGATATTTTTATAGTTATCTATT
Organism: Lepus europaeus; assembly: GCF_033115175.1. NCBI lineage: Eukaryota > Metazoa > Chordata > Mammalia > Lagomorpha > Leporidae > Lepus > Lepus europaeus. Next base: position 14,932,363 of record NC_084843.1, on the reverse strand, counting down.
TCAATAAAATGATGAGTTTTTAAAATTCAACACAAAGAGTTCTGCTTTGTGTGGTGGTGAGGTAGAGAAGGTTTTTCTGTTCTCAAAATATGGAAATTTTGGTTGCTTCAAAATATTTTAGTAGTAGTACAGTAATAAGATTTATTTTAAAATTATATCACTTAAAATATTAAAATGTTTATGTATATAGAGATTATAAAAATGTTATGATTGGGAGAAAAAATTTTGGACATAGAAATAATTTTGAACATGTGTAGCTTTTGTGTACACCTTACTAATATGATTTTTGGCTAGTTATCTATTACATTATTTACTTTTGTTATTTATGTAGTATCTCTTATGTGTTCTGTCATTTTTGGAAATTAACGATAAAAGTGTATTTTTATCATCTAATTTTTTAATTTCAGTTTTCCTTTTTACTATTCATATTGCAAATATCCTGTTTTATCAGGAATTAACTATTATTATTTTTGACAATCATGTAAGACTTGTATTTCCTGGTATCTACTTTAGAGTGAACCCTGAGGGGTTTAGGCACTTATTCTGTGATATTGCTATTGGTTAAAATATTTTTAGAACTTCATTTTTGAGATGTCTGATCTTTATAAAAATGATGCCCTCTATCTAGCCCTGTATCTCTGGATATTTAATAGATAGAAAATAGAGTAGAGCCTATTGAACAATTTTGTTGTAAAATAACTCATGACGATTTGATAAGATCTCAGGTTCATATATTCATTTTTAGCAATTTAAGCATCTTCTTGATGTCATTATTCTATATATTTATGGCCCTTTTAACTGATCATCATCTAGATGTTTACCTTTTGTTTTTCTAGTAGTTCTAATGTATATTAACAATGATCCATTTAACATTCTTACCAATTATTTTCTGTTATTAAAGGACTCTTTAGTAATATAATTAACAAGATGGGATTTAGTAAATGGCTGTAAGTAGAATTAGTGACCTTTCTTTCTTTCTTTCTTTTTTTTTTTTTGACAGGCAGAGTTAGACAGTGAGAGAGAGAGAGACAGAGAAAGGTCTTCCGTCTGTTGGTTCATCCCCCAAATGGCCGTTACAGCCGGCGCACTGTGCTGATCCAAAGCCAGGAGCCAGGTGCTTCCTCCTGGTCTCCCATGTAGGGGCAGGGCCCAAGCACTTGGGCCATCCTCCATTGCTTTCCCAGGCTACAGCAGAGAGCTGGACTGGAAGAGGAGCAACCGGGGCAGAATCTGGTGCCCCTGAATTAGTGACTTTTCATTAGCTTTTTTTTTTTTTTTTTTTTTTTTCAATTTGAAGGGTAGAGGGAAAGAGAGTTCTTTCTTTTTCTTACTATCTTTTAATTTTTTTTTTATTCAAGACAGAGTTACAGAGTTTGGTAGAGACAGAGAGAGAGGTCTTCCATCCGCTGGTTCACTCTGCAGATGGCTGCAACGGCCGGAGCTGCGCCGATCCGAAGCCAGGAGCTTCATCCAGGTTTCCCACATGGGTACAGGGGCCCAAGGACTTGGGCCATCTTCTACTGCTATCCCAGGCCATAGCAGAGAGCTGGATCGGAAGAGTGGAGCAGCTGGGACTAGAACCGGCGCCCATATGGGATGCCGGCGCTTCAGGCCAGGGCTTTAACATGCTGTGCTACAGCGCTGGCCCCAGCAATTGTTCTTGCTAACATATCCTGAGGGATATGGGAAACTCATGTTTATTGAATATCCACTTGATGCTAAGCCCCGTGCTAGGTGGTTTAAATGTCATCTAATCCTCAAGAATATTTTATGGAAAAAAGTCCCATTATCAACATCTTATAGCTGAGAAAATCAAGATTCAGAGAATTTATTTACTTTTTAAATTTTTTATTTTATTTACTTGAAAGGTAGAGTTACAGAAAGAGAGGGGGAGATGGGTGGGAGGAAGAAAGAGAGAAAGAGAGAAAGAGAGAAAGAGAGAGAGAGAGAGAGAGAGAGAAAGGTAGATGTTCTGTCTGCTGGTTCACTCTCCAAATAACTGCAATGGCCAGGGCTGACCCAGACCAGAGCCAGGAGTTGGGTCTCATGTGGGTACAGGGGCCCAGTCACTTGGGCCATCTTCTGCTGCTTTCTCATGTGCATTAGCAGGGAGCTGGATTGGAAGTGGAGCAACCAGGACTTGAATCTGTGCCCATATGGGATGTTGGTGTCACAGGTGATGGCTTTACCCACTACACCAAAACAGTGACCCCAAAGAATTTACTTTCTAACAGATGGTAGAAGCAGGATTAGGACCTGAACCTTAACATCCTGATTTTAAGGGACTATATTTTTCTGTGCTCCACCTTGCTAAGAATCAAATTTAATTATGTCTGAATTATTTCTGTTTCATAAGTGTTTATTACTCAAACTTTTGACAACCTTCTCAATTCCAGAGACTATCCCTAGCCAGGAGATATAATAAGGAATAAGACATAGGCCACTGCTGTAGTTTGCGACACAAACTACTTGGAATTAGGCTGAGCTTCCTAGGTTAAGAGCACAGTAACCTACAAGACTGCCCTTACTTCAGAAAGTAGTTGCCAATTTGGGGAGTCCCTACCTGTATTTCTGATCATCTGATTTCAAATTTGGTCGTTTGGTTTCAAATTATCCCCTCAAGGTTGACACTTTGCTAAAATAACTGACAAAACTCAAAGTGCTGTATTTTGGACTATGGTTTTATTAGAAAAGATGGAAATTAGAGCTAGCCAAACAGAGTCATGAGGGGCCGGTGCTGTGGTGTAGAGGGGAAAGCAGCCATGTGCAGTGCCTGCATCCCATATGGGTACCAGTTTGAATCCCAGCTGCTCCTCTTCTGATCCAGCTCTCTGCTATGGCCTGGGAAAGCAGTAGAAGATAGCCCAAGTCCTTGGGCCCCTGCACCCATGGGGGAGACCTGGAAGAAACTCCTGGCTCCTGGCTTCGGACTGGCATGGTTCTGGTCATTGCAACAATCTGGGGAGTGAACCAGCAGTTGGAAGACCCCTCCCCCGCTGCCTCTCTGTAACTCTGCCTTTGAAACAAACAAACAAACAAATAAATAAATCTTTAAGAAAAATAAAATCATGAAGTGAGCTATGGAGGATCACAAATGCAAAGCTTTACTCACATTTCTCACTCCACAAAGCAGTATGTGTTTCCAACTAGGAGACTCACTTGAGCTTCAGGTGTCTACAGTTCTTCTTGGGGTTTCATTAGGCATGTATGATTGATTGAATCATTGGCCACAACGTTGGGCTCACCTCTCTAGACCCATCAACTCTCCCAAAGTCAGGCTGGTACCCTTTAATCTCATCATTGATCTTTCTGTGTGGCCATTCCTGATCTTGAATTGTACCTTTAAAATTATCTGGGGGTCCACCTTGAGGTACCTTTGTTTACATAAACTGTCAGGGCTCACCATGATTAACAATGGCATTTCTGCCACAGGAGAAATTACAAGGATTTAAAGGCTGCATCCCAAGAACTGGGGACAGAAGCCAGCCAAATTTTTTAGTGCACAATTAGTCATGTGTTAGGATAGGTAAGCAGATTTTTCACACAAAATAAATGTTATATTCTGGTTATAGAAGAGTGTATATTATTTCAGAAGTAACTAATCCATAGTGAGTTTAATATTGAGTAGAAGAATGATGGTCAAAATATGGGGACGAGATAGGACATTCTAGATAGAGAAGAATGTGTCCAAAGGTATAGACACACTAAAGAACATATTTTAGAAAAACGATAAATAATTTTGAGTAACTTGATTGTAGGGGATGTTAAGGGATACATATGGCTAGATAACACAATAAAGTAATTAGTAACATCTACTGAATGGTCATTTTGTGTTAGGCAATGTGTAAGAGTTCTCTAAGTGCATTAATTTAATCTTCACAAGAATCTTTTAGGTAAGTATTATTAATTGTAACTTTATAAACGGAAGGTTGGGACACACAGAGATTTATGGGTGGCTGAATTGCCTAGTTGGGAACTGATAAAATGAAAGTCTAGGTTATATAATTCTAGGCTTAATCCTTCAATCACTATAGTGTTGCTTCCCTGCATGCCACACTAAAGAAATTGGACTTTACTGGGGGCTAGAGCTTTAGCGTAGTAGGTTAAACCTCTGCTTGTGGCACCGGCATCCCATATGGATGCAAGTTGAGTCCTGCTGCTCTACTTCCAGTCCAGCTCTCTGCTAATGGCCTGGGAAAGCAGCGAAAGTTGACCCAAGTGCTTGGGCCCCTATACCCACGTGGGAAACCTGGAAGAAAACTCCTGGCTTCTGGCTTTGGGTCTCCGCAGCTCTGGCCGTTGCAGTGATTTGAAGAGTGAACAAGTGGGTGGAAGACCTTTATCTCTGTCTCTCCCTCTCTCTGTCTGTAACTCTGTCTCTCAAATAAATAAATAAACCTTTAAAAAGAATAAATTGGACTTTCTCATGTAGGCAAAATTTGTTGGAATGTGGAGAATGGATTGAAATGAAGAAGTGTTACTTCTCATGTGTGTTACCCAATTGTAGGCTGAATGCTGTGTTTGGAAACTCATAGGTAGTAATAATTTGAGTTTAGATTCTATATTCCTGCAGAGTACCTGGGGACGCTAGTAAGTCACATTCAACTGAATCCAAATTCAGGTTGTGGTGATTCATACCTAAACTGCAGGGTAATCCTTTGGAAGTCTTGATTTTATAATAGTTTCCTTCTTTATCTTATCTAGTTGTTGGGGTCCCAGTTCAAAGAGTCCTAGATTCCTCTTTGTGTTTCCCTTGAAATTATCACCCAGTTTCTTTTTTATATTTAAAAAATTTTTAAAGATGTAATTATTATTTGCAAGTTATATATAGAGGGGGAGAGACAGAGAGATCTTCCATCCAGCTGTTCACTCTCCAGGTGGCCACAATGGCTAGAACTGAGCCAGGCCAAAGCCAGGAGCTTTATCCATGTCTCTCATGTAGGTGGCAGGGCCCCAAGACTTGGGCCATCTTGCACTGCTTTTCCCAGGCTATTAGTAAGGAGCTGGATTGGAAGTAGAACAGCTGGGATTTGAACTGGTGTCCTTATGGGATGCTGGCATCGCAGGTGGTGGTTTTACCTGCTACACCACAACACCAAACCAGTGTTTGTTTTTAAACTTGTTAGAGAGAGAGAGAGAGAGAGAGAGAGAGAGAGAGAGAGAGAGAGAGATGCACATCAGTGGGAAGATAGAATCAGGAGCAGAGTCAGGACTCAAACCCAGGCACTCTGGTATGGGAGATAAGTGTCTTAACCTCTAAGCTAAATACCTGTGCCTTACCACCAACTTTGAAATCAGCAAATGCTTATAGACACAGTGACCTCACACCTGGACTCAACTTGTTAGTTCTGTAATAGCTTAAAGGTGATTTTTTTGTTTTTATGTAATTTTTCTGATTTGCCAATTTACACATTGAATTCTGTTGGTCCAGATTGTCTGGTGTGTTATAAGCAGAAATTCCCTTTTGTTTATTGGTTTTAAAATACTTAAGCAAATATTTCTTGTTTGTTTTAGAGATAAGCTAGTTGGATTTGTTGTAAATCCTGGGACTGTTATTTATAGCAAAGTACTTATTTTGATGTAATCTCACTACAATGAAAAATATGAATGTGTAACTAAGGCTGGTATTTTAGAATTTGAATTCTATTGACTGTTTCCTTTTAAATTCTTTTGTTTCCTTACAAACATAACCAAGATATAATAATTACTAAGGCAGTAAATCAAGTGTTGATTACTTTTTAACTTGTTTGAATTTTTGAGTATGTGTTTGCAAAATAAACTATTTGACTAAGATTTCATTTGTGTCAAGTATGATTTGAATGTGGGAATTCAGTGCCTAGTGGTTCCTAAACAAAAATTTGACTTTGTCTAAAGGATATGATTATTTTGAGTTGTATATTTTGTTTATTAGGAGCTTCTTTTCTTCCTGTTAGTGCATGTTTTCACAGATGTAGAGAGGGCATTATGGTATAACTAAAAGAAGATATGTAATTTTCCCTCAAGAATAAAGAAGTTTGAAAAGTACAGTTCCTAACTTAGAACTCTTGCCTTTGGCCATTTATATGTCCTCCTGTGTAGTTAATTTTCTTTTGTGTGCATATGGATTTAAGTGGAATGGTTATATATCCATGTACTTTGCACAAATATGAAAGAGTTTAAAGAAACAAAAAGCAAGGGGGGTGGCATTTGGCACACTGGTTAAGGTGCTCTTTTGGGCTGCCTACATCCCATGTTGTGCCTGAGTTCCAGTCTTCTCTCTGCTTCCAATAAAGCTTCCTGCTGATGCATACCCTGGGTGCAGCAGGTGATAGCTTGAGTTTGGGTTCCAGCCACCTGTGTGGGAGACCCAGAGGGAGTTCCAGACCTTGGTTTCCACCTGCCCAGCCCTGGCTGTTTTGTGCATTTCAGATGTGGGGCAGTGGATGAAGATCTTTTTTTTTTTAAATTTATTTATTTATTTATTTGAAAGGGTTACACAGAGAGAGGAGAGGCAGAAAAAGAGAGAGAGAAAGAGAGAGGGAGGTCTTCCCTCAGCTGGTTTACTCCCTAGTTGGCCTCAGTGTCTGGAGCTGTGCCCATCTGAAGCCAGTAGCCAGGAACCTCCTCGGGGTCTCCCACACAGTTGCAGAGTCCCAAGGATCTGAGTCATCTTCTACTGCTTTCTCAGGCCATAGCAGAGAGCGGGATCCAAAGTGGAGCAGCTGGGTCTTGAACTGGCGCCCATATGGGATGCAGGTGGCACCTTTACCTGCTACACCATAGTGCCAGCCCCAAGATCTCTCTATCTGTTGTCTGTCCCTCTCTATTGCCCTGCCCTTTGAATAAATACGTGTAAAGTAAAAACTTTCAAAATATACTAAGAATATTCTATATATATTATATATATATTTTATATATATATATAAAGGAAACACCAAAAGCATATATATATATTTGTATTTTTTTTAAATTTATTTTTTATTTAGTAAATATAAATTTCCAAAGTACACTTCATGGATTACAATAGCTTCCCCCCGCATAATTTCCCTCCCACTCACACCCCTCCCATCTCCCGCTCCCTCTCCCATTCCATTCACATCAAGATTCATTTTCAATTATCTTTATATACAGAAGATCGATTTAGTATATATTAAGTAAAGATTTCATCAGTTTGCACCCACACAGAAACACAAAGTGTAAAGTACTGTTTCACTACTAGTTATAGCATTACTTCACATTGGACAACACATTAAGGACAGATCCCACATGAGGAGTAAGTACACAGCGACTCCTGTTGTTGACTTAACAATTTGACACTCTTGTTTATGGTATCAGTAATCTCCCTAGGCTCTAGTCATGAGTTGCCAAGGCTATGGAAGCCTTTTGAGTTCAACGACTTTGATCTTATTCAGACAGGGTCACAGTCAAAGTGGAAGTTCTTTCCTCCCTTCGGAGAAAGGTACCTCCTTCTTTGATGGCCCCTTCTTTCCACTGGTATCTCATTCACAGAGATCTTTCATTTAGATCATTTTTTTTTTTCTTTTGCCAGAGTGTCTTGACTTTCCATGCCTAAAATACTCTCATGGGCTTTTCAGCCAGATCTGAATGCCTTAAGGGCTGATTCTGAGGCCAGAGTCAAAAGCATATATTTTAAAATTGCTCAGTAGACCTAAATTAGTGTGTTGGCAGTGTACAACTTTAATTCTATCATTATAATCAGCTGGTGTTCTTCTAGCTTTAAGAGAATTTTGCAGCCAATAGGCAAAAGTAAAGCTATAAGGTCACTTGTCAGAGTAGCAGGGTGGATTTAAGTAAACTTTTTCCTATGAGTTAAATAGAACATCACACTTTAGTATTATGATAGGATGGACAGCAGGACAAAAGGGGGAATTGCAGTCCCCTTTTTGGTAGCATAAGAGTAGTTTGTAGCATGAGGGTAGAAATCAATTTATTGACAATAGTTGTGGAGCTAATTATGTTATGGATAGGGACTCATTTTAGATTTATTCTCTTTTTAGGTGTCCATTCTAATATACATGCTTAATGATTCTGGTAAGAATATTTTTGAATAAATTTTATGTAGTTAAAGTCATATGTACATTGATATATACAATATTCAATTTTCTTTCTTTTAGTGGTTTGATAGTCCCTGAAGTAAGGGGAAATGAAACTGTGCCTGAAGTTGTTACAACATCTGGCTATGCACTGTTACATTTTTTTAGTGATGCTGCATACAATTTGACTGGTTTCAACATTTTTTATTCGTGAGTATTTTTTTAAAAAAATTCCATCTTGTAGTAGATTCTTATAATTTTCCTTGAGAGTTTGTTATTTGTTTATATAAATGTCTTATGTACCAGGAGCAGATTAAATGTAAAGTTATACAGTTAAACATCAAATTATACAGTGACATGAAATCTTACAAAGCTACAAAATTCTAAGCCTATATCAGGATAATTTCTGAATCCGAAGAGATTGTACTAGCAAGTTGTTTGGTTGAAAATTAATTACAAAATTAAAAATTTCTTGTTGGCCAATGATAAAATAAACAATTACAAACCTGTGTTACTTTACTGGTAGCAACAGATGTGTGGAGTTTCAGGGAGTCCTGAACTGCCTTTCTGTGCTGTAGAGTATTTGACTTTCAGTTTGCAGAGGAGCCTAGGAGCCCCGTTTTCATAGCCCTTTCCTCTTCTGGAGACAATCCTGTGTGATCTGCTTTCATTACGTTGTTTAATTGCCTTCGGACATATTCTCTCAGGTGGCTATTTTTTCCATTTTACACATAAAAAAAATAAAGCTTAGGAGATAAATAAGTGGCTATTTCAGTTTCTCCTCTACAGTAAGAACAACAATATTGACTGAGAATCTATTATGTGTCTGACATTTTGTATAATTTTTTTGTACCTAGAGGTTCAGGGGTGAAGTGAAGCAGCCAGAGATGCTCTCAGATGCTTTTGCATGAATGACCATAGAGGAACTCTGTATTAATTATTTCCTTTTTTCATGAATGTAGAAATTGATAACTAGAGAATTTTTTATTGAGAAAAATTCTAAATAACCTTGAACCAGCAACTTAATATTTCTTTACCTTATGATGTATTCAAGTGTATATACAGGTAGATTAGATATATATAAGGGTCCTGCAGAATGTGTGTGCGAAGGTGGAATTGAAGGATAACTTATTTTGATGCAAAAGATTAAGTCCACACATAGTTTTCTCATAATATTCATTTTCTGTGAACTTTTTGAAGACCCATTATAGTAGAATATAAGCAGTTAAAGGATCATAAAATGTAGTGTGATAAATGTCCCTTTTCTTTCATAAGAGGGTATAGGTAATAGCATGCTTTTTAAATATTTAACCAAGTTGTATCTTGGCTTCTCATATAATTTCAGCTATTCATGAATTTTTTTTCTGTGAAATGTATATTTAAAACATTTGAGATGCTAAGTCCTTATAAAACATTGTGCGTGGAACCATACAGATCCTGCAGATAGTGTGCCGTCCTAGTCTTGGTAGTAAAGTAAACTCAATGAGCTAAGGCCAATTGCAAATAAATACTTACTGAATTCTTTAAGATAAAAGTGAACAAAGTGAAAAATCAAAACTGCATTGTGAGATGTGTTAATAAGCAGATAAGATGCAACAGAAAAATTACCAACCCAAGTTCTTTTTCAGTTATCTTGAGCTTGAGCATATATGAATTATATTTTACAGAATCAATTCTTGTCCTAACAATTGCTCTGGTCATGGGAAGTGTACAACTAGTATCTCTGTTCCAAGTCAAGTATATTGTGAATGTGATAAATACTGGAAGGGTGAAGCTTGTGATATTCCTTACTGTAAGGCCAATTGTGGCAGTCCAGATCACGGTTACTGTGACTTAACTGGAGAAAAATTGTGTGTCTGCAATGATAGTTGGCAAGGTAAGCACATGAGGTATAATGGTTTTTAAAACATTGATTCATGTAACTAACATTAATACAATTTCTGTGTTCATTTTCCTGTAGTTTATACATCTGAATCACATATATTTCTACTTTTATTTTATTTTAAATATTTATTTATTTATTTGAAAGGCAGAGCTACAGAGAGGCAGAGGCAGAGGCAGAGGCAGAGGCAGAGAGAGAGAAAGAGAAAGAGAAAGAGAAAGAGAAAGAGAAAGAGAAAGAGAAAGAGAAAGAGAAAGAGAAAGTCTTCCATCCTTGGATCACTCCCTAACTGGCCACAATGACCGGAGCAGGGCAGATCCAAGGCCAGGAGCTAGGAGCTTTTTCCAGGTCTCCAATACTTGTGCAGGGGCCCAAGGATTTGGGCCATCTTCTACTGCTTTCTCAGGCCATAGCAGAGAGCTGAATCACAAGTGGAGTAGCCAGGACTTGAACTGGTGCCCATATGGGATGTCGGCACTGCAGGCCGCATTTTTACCTGCTGCACCACAGGGCTGGCCCATTTCTACTTTTAGACTGTTAAAATTAGCAGTCAAATTTCTAATAATCTGCTTCTTCATAAATAGAATTGGTGGAGATTTTGCCTACATGTTGTTTTAAGGATTGCATGAAATTATATATGAAGCTTATTTTAAATTGTAGTTGTATTATCATTATGATTTTTTGTAATTTTTTGTTAAATCACCCCCAAAATTAATGAATTTGCTGAATTTAACTCGGATTGTATTCAAATTTTATTTATACTGGATAACAAATTGTATATTGGAAAAATAAATGCGTATATTCCAAGGTACTGCAGGATATTAAACATTTCTTAAGGAAAGACTGACCTCTTGTGGCTGTTTTTAAAATAACATTTTTATTAAAAACACGCTTCCTCAGAAAACAATTTCTAAATAATTTTCATAAGTATATGTCATCAAAGATTAATTTTACACTTACACTGAAGAGTTTTGGTTTACTTAAGTATTTAGGTATAAAATTATAAATTTTGTAATTGGGGAATTAATTTGAGAAATATGTCTAGTTACTCATTTATTTACCCTCCCAGAGGGTACTTCGTTCTAATTGTTTTTACATTTTGAGAGCTTATTTTGGGAGTACATATTAAATCTGTTTAAAGAGGTAACTTCGACTCAGTATTTACATAATCCAAAAACTGTAGTATCCATTTGTGTTATAATGCAGTATAGCTATAGTACCAATAATTCTTCAGTAATAATCAGTAATGTCAGTAATCAGACTTAAGTAATAGCTAGAGAAAATGTGCCCCTTGTGTGATTGTATCTAAAAAATGTTGCTGACTGCCTTGCCTCCGGGGTCTTTTCCAAGAAGTCTTTGCTGGTACCTATATCTTGCAGGGTTTCTCCAATGTTCTCTAATAATTTGATGGTGTCGGGTCATAGATTTAAGTCTTTAATCCATGTTGAGTGGATTTTTGTGTAAGGTGAAAGGTAGGGGTCTTGCTTCATGCTTCTGCACGTGGAAATCCAATTTACCCAGCACCATTTATTGAATAGACTGTCCTTACTCCAGGGATTGGTTTTGGATCCTTGATCAAATGTAAGTTGGCTGTAGATGTTTGGATTGATTTCTGGTGTTTCTATTCTGTTCCATTGGTCTATCCATCTGTTTCTGTACCTGTACCAGGCTGTTTTGATAACAACTGCCCTGTAGTATGTCCTGAAATCTGGTATCGTGATACCTCCGGCTTTGTTTTTGTTGTAGAAGATTGCTTTAGCTATTCGATGTCTCCTGTGTCTCCACATGAATTTCAGCATCATTTTTTCCAGATCTGAGAAGAATGTCTTTGGTATTTTGATTGGTATTGCATTGAATGTATAAATTGCTTTTGGGAGAATGGACATTTTCATGATATTGATTCTTCCAATCCATGAGCATGGAAGATTTTTCCATTTTTTGGTATCCTCTTCTATTTCTTTCTTTAAGGTTTTGTAATTTTCATCGTAGAGATTTTTAACGTCCTTGGTTAAGTTTATTCCAAGGTATTTGATTGTTTTTGTAGCTATTGTGAATGGGATTGATCTTAGAAGTTCTTTCTCAGCAGTGGCATTGCATCAAATTGAGAAGTTTCTGTACTGCAAAAGAAACAGGAAAGTGAAGAGGCAACCGACAGAATGGGAAAAAATATTTTCAAACTGTGCAACAGATAAAGGGCTGATAACCAGAATCTATAAAGAAATCAAGAAACTCCACAACATCAAAACAAACAACCCATTTAAGAGATGGGCCAAGGACCTCATAATAGACATTTTTCAAAAGAGGAAATCCAAATGGCCAACAGACACATGAAAAAATGTTCAAGATCACTAGCAATCAGGGAAGTGCAAATCAAAACCACAATGAGGTTTCACCTCACCCCGGTGAGAATGGCTCACATTCAGAAATCTATCAATAATAGATGCTGGAGAGGATGTGGGGAAAAAGGGACACTAACCCACTGTTGGTGGGAATGCAAACTGGTTAAGCCACGATGGAAGTCAGTTTGGAGATTCCTCAGAAACCTGAATATAACCCTCCCATACAACCCAGCCATCCCACTCCTTGGAATTTACCCAAAGGAAATTAAATTGGCAAACAAGAAAACCGTCTGCACCTTAATGTTTATTGCAGCTCAATTCACAGTAGCTAAGACCTGGAATCAACCTAAATGCCCATCAACAGTAGACTGGATAAAGAAATTATGGGACATGTACTCTATAGAATACTATACAGCAGTCAAAAACAATGAAATCAGGTCATTTGCAACAAAATGGAGGAATCTGGAAAACATTACCCTGAGTGAATTAAGCCAGTCCCAAAGGGACAAATATCATATGTTCTCCCTGATTGGTGACAACTAACTGAGCACCAAAGGGGAAACCTGTTGAAGTGAAATGGACACTATGAGAAACTTGATCAGCCCTTGTCCTGACTGTCGAGGAACAACTTAATACATTACCCCTTTTAGTATTTTTTTTGTTCTACTTAATACTATTGGTTGAACTCTGTAATTAACACACAATTATTCTTAGGTGTTTAAATTTAACTGAAAAGTGATCCCTGTTAAATAGAAGAGTGGGAAAAAGAAAGAGAGGAGATGTACAATTTGGGATATGCTCAAACAGACTTGCCCCAATTGGTGGAGTTAGAAATGTGCCAGGGGATTCCAATACAATCCCATCAAAGTGGCATGTACCAATGCCATCTCACTAGTCCAAGTGATCAACTTCAGTTCACAATTGATGACACTGATAGGTCTAAGTGTCAAAGGGATCACACAAACAAGACTAGTGTCTGCTAATACTAACTGATAGAATAAAAAAGGGAGAGAACGATCCAACATGGGAAGTGGGATACACAGCAGACTCATAGAATGGTAGATGCCCTAAACAGCACTCTGGCCTCAGAATCAGCCCTTAAGGCATTCAGATCTGGCTGAAAAGCCCATGAGAGTATTTTAGGCATGGAAAACCAAGACACTCTGTCAAAAAAAAAAAAATGACCTAAATGAAAGATCTCTGTGAGTGTGATCCCAGTGGAAAGAACGGGGCCATCAAAGAAGGAGGTACCTTTCTCTGAAGGGAGGAGAGAACTTCCACTTTGACTGTGACCCTGTCTGAATAAGATCAAAGTCGTTGAACTCAAAAGGCTTCCATAGCCTTGGCAACTCATGACTAGAGCCTAGGGAGATTACTGATACCATAAACAAGAGTGTCAAATTGTTAAGTCAACAACAGGAGTCGCTGTGTACTTACTCCTCATGTGGGATCTGTCCTTAATGTGTTGTCCAATGTGAAGTAATGCTATAACTAGTAGTGAAACAGTACTTTACACTTTGTGTTTCTGTGTGGGTGCAAACTGATGAAATCTTTACTTAATATATACTAAATCGATCTTCTGTATATAAAGATAATTGAAAATGAATCTTGATGTGAATGGAATGGGAGGGGGAGCGGGAGATGGGAGGGGTGCGAGTGGGAGGGAAGTTATGGTGGGGGAAGCTATTGTAATCCATGAAGTGTACTTTGGAAATTTATATTAACTAAATAAAAGTTAAAAAAAATGTTGCTGAAGAAAATGTTACTAAATATGCTAACTACTTACAGGAATTATTTTAGGCTTTACATTTTTTTTTAGACTTATTTATTTGAGAGGGAGTTACTGAAAGAGAGAGATACAGAGAAAAGGAGAGACAGAGAGAGATCTTGCATCCTCTAGTTCATTCTCAAATGGCCACAATGGCTGAGACTGGGCCAGGCCAAAGCCTGGAGCCTAGAGCTCCATCTGGGTCTCCCAAGTGGTTGCAGGGACCCAAGGATATGGACCATCTTCCACTGCTTTCCTAGGTGCATTACCAGGAAGCTGGATGGAAAGTGGAACAGCCAGGACTTGAACCAGTGCCCATATTGTATAGCAGCATTGTGGGTGGCTGCTTAATCCAGTGTGCCACAACTCTGGCCCCTGGGTTTTGTATGTATTATGCCTATATTTTTCCCCCCAAGATTTATTTTATTTGAAAGGCAGAGTTAGAGGGGAGGGGGATAAACAGAGCTCTTCCATCCATTGGTTCATTCTGCAAATAGCTGCAACAGCTGGGACTGGGCAGAGCTGAAGCCAGGAGCTTATTTCGGGTCTCCCACATGGGTAGAGGGGCCCAAGTGCTTGGGCCATACTCTACTGCTTTCTCAGGTGCATTAGCAGGGAGCTGGATTGGAAGAGAAGCAGCTGTGACTTGAACTGGTGCACATATGGGATGCCAGCATCGCAGGCGGCCACTTTACCTGCTATACCACAATGTTGGCACCAAATTATGTCTATGTTAAGCCTACATTATCTTACTAGTTAATATTAAGGATGCCAACTACATTAAATTTGGTTACCTATTATGTGTATGGCCTATACAAATTTCTAAGTGTTCTTTAATTGCAGGAACATGTGTTTAAGTGAGTATTTTAATCATTGTGACTCATCCTCCTCAAGTGCCTCCAGATAATAATTGTTTTTTCTTTTCAGTCTTGAAGCTGAAATAATGTCCTTTTCTATAGGGAGAATGGTACATCAGTATTACATTTAAATTAAGGGAAAAATTGAAGTATAAATTTATATACACAGTATTTTTTTTTTATTACATTAGTCTCCATTTCATTTTAGTAGCCTTGGAAACAAAAGAGCAGTACGTTTGTACAATGTTCCCTATGAACACCCCTGCCCCTTTTCTGTTATTTATTTTTATTGGTCCTTCTTTGAAATGCTATGTTTTCCTGGGGTCTTATAATACAGATCTGGTTCAAAATACTATCTTTGGTTTTTCTGGCTCTCGCTTATTGACCTTTTCTCATTCTATTATTCTCATCACTAGTATGCCAAATCAGGTTTCTTAAAGGGAAAAGTAGAAGTATAGCTTATATACACAGTTTTTTTTTCCATTAAACTGATCCTACAGTTGTTTTTAGCTTTCATCTCATTTCAGTAGTTTTGAAAACAAAAGAGCAATACATTTGTACAACATTCGCTATGAATACAGGGTTCTATATTTCAGGAAGCATAGTCAAAAGTAGGTGGAATTATGACCACAATAATTAGGAGGAAATTGTGCTTTTATTTCACATGTGTAGAATGAAGAGAATCAGAGATATAAAGAGAGAGCAAGAAAGGAGGAGAGATTTTTGCAAATGAGTGGGAAATGATCAAAGAACTAGAGACGTTTGGATATGAAGGCTGCAGATACAAATCTGGAAGTTGTATATGTTACTGGACTTCGATTTTTTTTTAAAAAGATGATTCCATTTTATTGGATTTTTAAAAAGATTTAATTATTTAGTTGAAAGGCAGAATGAGAGAGAGAAAGAGAGAGAGAGAGAGATCTATTGATCTTCATCCCCTGGTTTATTCCCCAGGTGGCCATAACAACCAGAACTGGGCCACCCTGAAGCCAGAGACTCTTCTTCTGGGTTTTCCTGCATGGTTGGCAGGGGCCCAGGCACTTGGGTCATTCTTTGCTGCTTTCCCAGGTGCATTAGCAGGGAGCTGGATCTGAAGTGGAGCAGTCGGGACTTGAACCAGCATTCATATGGGATGCGGGTACTGCGGGTGGTGGCTTTACCCCCCACACCACAGTGTCAGCTCCTAGAACTGGATTCTTTATGTTAGAAAAACAGATTGTTGTTACCTCCACTATATTTTATTCTTTGACATTGGTTGACTTTTGTTTGGCTCTATGCAGGTAAATATTTTTAAAATAATGAATGTTACCTCTAGAAGCTAAAATTTTCTTAAGAGAACATAGAGGGAGAGCCTAAATTTATATAGTCTTGGATCCTGTTCCTAACATTTTCCTCTCACTGATACTACTTCTTCTTTATGTATTCTTTGCTTTAGTTTTTCTGTATAGAACTTTCAGGGCTTCTGGTCAGCCATTGATGTTTCTCCCTTTTAACTTTCTCATCTAATTATTTCCTAACCTTTTATTCTACTTATTACTCTTTGAGACACTTTCAGATTACATAGCAGTATATCTTAAGGGTAAATGGTACCTTTAAAGTCATCCCCCTTTTTCTGTAGAAAGCTCTTAAAAACCAAAAGCTAGGAGCAGATCAGTTAAGTTAGTTAAGACGCTGCTTAAGAGCCGGCGCCGTGGCTCACTAGGCTAATCCTCTGCCTTGCGGCGCCGGCACACTGGTTTCTAGTCCTGGTCGGGGCACTGGATTCTGTCCCGGTTGTCCCTCTTCCAGGCCAGCTCTCTGCTGTGGCCAGGGAGTGCAGTGGAGGATGGCCCAAGTGCTTGGGTCCTGCACCCCATGGGAGACCCAGGAGAAGCACCTGGCTCCTGCCATCGGATCAGCGCGGTGTATAGGAAGACCTTTCTCTCTGTCTCTCTCTCTCACTATCCACTCTGCCTGTCAAAAAAAGATGCTGCTTAAGATACTCATGTTCCATAGGAGTTCCTGGGTTCGATGTCCAGCTCTAGCTCCCGACTCCAGTTCCCTTTGGGTAGTCGTTCTGTGAGGCAGTGGTAATGGCCCAAGTAATTGAGTTCCTGTTACCCACGTGGGAGACCGGAATTGTGTTCTTGGCTCCTGGCTCCATATCTAGCCAAGTCCCAGCTGTTTAAGGCATGTAGGTACTGAGCTGGCAGATGAGAGCTCTCTCTTTCTGACTCTGAAAAGAAGAAAACAAAAAACTAAAAGTTGAAATCGTAGAGAATATAGAAAGTGCTGAGTTGGAGCTCTTTGAGAAGCATCAAGTTTCTTGTGTAATGTTTAAAAAATGTCATAATTTAGGTTGTCAAATGATAAATACATATTAAATAGATTAATAAAAGTAGAGAGACTCTTTAGTATTCATCTGAAGTTAATTTTAAAGTTAATTTAAAAAAAATAGACTTAAAGGCAGGTACTTGGCAGTGATTAGGAGGCTGTTTGAGACTCCTACATCCTAAATGAGATTTCAAGTCCTGGTTCTGCTCTGAATCCAGCTTCCTGCTAATACGCATCCTGGGGAACAGCAGTGATGGCTTGAATACTCGTGTCCCTATCACCCATATGAGAGACAGGCTTCTGGCTTTGGCCTGGCACTGCCCTGTTTGTTGTGGGGATTTGGGGGAGTGAACCAGTAGATGGGAGATCTCTGTCTCTATGCTTTTCAAACAAGCAAAATAAATAAAAATAATAAAAAATTGATTTCATTTTGAGAGCAGGGTTAGGTTCACAACAAAATGGAGCAGCAGGTACAGAAATTTCACACTTACCCTCTACCTTCACCCTCTCCAGATGCCCTTCTAGAGTGGTACATTTGGAGCTATTGATGAAAGTGTGTCTGACACACCGTTATCACCCAAAGACTTTTGGTGTTGGGTATTTTATGGATTTGATCAAATGTATCATGACATGTATCCAGTATTATAGTATTATACAGAATAGTTTCTCTAATGTAAACCCCCCCCCCCCATTCTCTTCCTAGTCTTTATTCTCTTCTCCCAACCACTGGCACCTGCTGATCTTTTTACTGTCTCCATAGTTTTACTTTTTCCAAAATGTCATATACAGTAGCTCATTGCTTAGTGATGGAATACATTCTGAGAAATGGATCATTAGGTGATTTTGTTGTTGTGTGAACGTGCTAGAGTGCATTTAACAGAGAAGGCTCCAGTGTCACTAGATGATATAATCATATGAGATTGCAGTTGTCTTATGTTATCCTTGTTGTGTGTGATTATAGCTGGAATCATGCAATATCTAAGTTTTTTTCTGATTGATTCCTTTTGCTTAGCAATATATATTTAAGTTTCCTCCATGTTATTTCATGGCTTGATAGCTGATTTCTTGTCCATATCTTGGCTGTCTAGAAATGTAGAAATAGTAAATTTAACCTTTCTTTTATATGTGGTGGGAATAGGTCCTATTTCTGAACAAAATTTTGTTCTTGAATTTTTTGTTTTTCATGTATTTCAACCTTTGGTTTTAGATTTTAAGATATGCCACTGGGTGGCAGTATTTACTACAAGAAAAAGCATTTAAACTCCATGGAATAATTTAAGTTGTAAAAGCTTGGTGATTGTTTGATTTAGAAAATGAAAAGTCTTTTACGTCAAACTCATGAATATTTTATCCTAAAGTATTTTTTTGAGAATTGTCAAAAATATGAGTGCATAATTAGTTACTTTAGTGTACTATAAGGTAGTGGTAAAATCACCTTGTCTTGAAGAAATTTACAGATACCTTACATTTTCCTTTAGAGATTTAATAAAAATAAAAATGAAAAGTGAATAATCTCCCTATTTTAAATTTGTGGAGAAATAAGATACTGGTAGTGTACTTGATAAAGTTCTTCACACCTAGAAAAACCAGGTTTTCTGGTAAGATCACTACAATGAAGTTTTATTCCTAACATACTTGAAAAGTTGACTATTTAAAAAGAAAGTAGTAATGAGAATTTTTTCGTCATACCCTGTTTTCATGAATTCATTCATTCACTTATTTGTTTTTAACTGTAAACAAGCATGCTAGCCAAGTTTAATGAAGGAAATGTACCTGGCAGACCAGGTGGGCATCTCAGTAAATGACAGAGAGTGCAGTCCACGTTTAGACTGGTGTTTTAATGGATTTGGTTATGAGTTGTTTGTTTCTCCTCCCCCTATCCCCCCTTTTATGAGATATTGCTGGTGGCGGACTTCCTGGATGTGGAATTCTCAAAAATCCCCCCAGAACTTCATAATGGACCTGATAATCCCCTTGGTGTAGGGTGGAGAAGATTCCCTTAAGCTGCATTCCACCCCCACTCCCCTGCCCACCCAGAGGGTTAAGACCTATCTGACAAGGTTATGGAATAGAGGCAAGACTTTAGTACATGAAGGCTAGTCTGCTCTCAAGGGCTTGCTTCTACATTTATTGCCCATTTATTCAACCACAGAAACATTCCTCTTTTTTTCTTTTTAAGATTTTGTTAATTTATTTGAGAGGTAGAGTTAGAGCCAGAGAGAGGCAAAGACAGAGAGAAAGTCTTCCATCTGCTGGTTCACTACCCAGTTCGAGTCCTGGCTGCTCCACTTCCAATCCAGCTCTCTGCTATGGCCTGGGAAAGCAGTAGAAGATGGCCCAAGTCCTTGGGCCTCTGTACCTGCATGGGAGACCCGGAAGAACCTCCTAGCTCCTGGCTTTGGATCAGCAGAGCTCCGGCCGTTGCGGCCAATTGGGGAGTGAACCAGCGGATAGAAGACCTCTCTCTCTGTCTCTTGCTCTCTAACTCTGCCTTTCAAATGAACAAAAAACTCTTAAAAAAAAAAAAAAAGCCCATTTTTTCAGCTCCTGAAGACACGCAGGCTAGCATATACCTACCTATTTTTGTACATACACAAACTAATGTCTACCTAGCTCTCTTATATTTCCCCCTCAAAGGAAGTAACCACAATCTTATGAGGGTAGGATGGGTGAAAGTCCACCTGCTGTGTACAGCTGGTTATGGGTATTCTTGTCTCATTGTTTGTGCTGTGGTGTTTGAGGGTAACCTTGGAAAAGATTGTCTTGTGTGATCAAGAGGGCTCATCCCATAGTCTGAAGGATAGGCTGGAAGCCCTGCCTCATTACTCTCTGGAGCTAGATGGCTTTTATTCTGTTAGAGACAAAATTAAAGCCTTAGGTACATGGAATAAAGAGAAGCAGTAAGAATTGGAGCTATAAGGCCAAGGAGAGGCAGCACCCAGGATTTCCATGACCAAATAACCTTGTTCAAACTGTTCCTAGATAATAGATTATGGGCGCAGTGTACCACTTAAGAGGCTACCGTTATAATTATAGTCTAGGTGCAGGGTTATGGTAGCATGGACAGGTTGGTAATAGTGGAGATGATAATGCTTGAATATGGAATTTAATTTTAAAATAGGGTTAATAGGGTTTGCTGATGGATTGGATGTCGGGGTTGAGAGAAAGAAGAGTCAAAGATAACTTTAAGGTTTTTGGCTTGAGCAAATTGAAAAAGGGTTGTTATTAACGGATACAAAGAAGATTTTAAGGGAAAGATCCCTTTGGTTTTCTTGAATGAATTCTGAGAAGTCTTTTAGACTTCCAAAAAGGAAGATTGAGGGGGCAGTTTGATATATGACTCTAGGATTTGATGGAGAGTGGTCTGTACTGTAGATATAAATTTCAGAGTGGTTTGCTTAATGATATTAAATTGGAATTGTTGATGATAGTTAAAGCCATCTGATTGAATGAGATTACCAAGGAGGTAAGTGTAGACAAAGAATAGAAACAGGGACTGAACTGTGGTTCACCAAACAATTCGGAGTATTCTGTGCTAGGCCTTTATGTTCCTTGCTAAATGTTGAAATATTTGTAACTGCTTATTGCCTCTGGATTTGTAGAATTCTGTGACCTCTAGCTTTTGTGGAATGTTGAAAAATAAACAATCTTTCTCTCTAGCGAATTTATTTTTTCCAACTAGTTAGAACCAAGTCTTAAATCTGTGCTTAGCATGTTAATGTTTCTTTTCTGTTTTGATTTGTTTTTTTTTTTTTTTGACAGGCAGAGTGGATAGTGAGAGAGAGAGACAGAGAGAAAGGTCTTCCTTTTGCCGTTGGTTCACCCTCCAATGGCCGCCGCGGTAGCGCGCTGCGGCCGGCGCACCGCGCTGTTCCAATGGCAGGAGCCAGGTGCTTCTCCTGGTCTCCCATGGGGTGCAGGACCCAAGGACTTGGGCCATCCTCCACTGCACTCCCTAGCCACAGCAGAGAGCTGGCCTGGAAGAGGGGCAACCGGGACAGGATCGGTGCCCCGACCGGGACTAGAACCCGGTGTGCCGGCGCTGCAAGGCGGAGGATTAGCCTAGTGAGCCGCGGCGCCGGCTGTTTTGATTTGTTTTTATAGTGTGCATCACAATTCCAATATTATTATTATTATTTTTAAAATGATTTACTTGAGAGGCAGAATTCCAGGCAGGTAGGGAGATACAGAGAGATAGCAACTATTGACATAGCATTTATACTTTGTTAGGTATTATAAGGGATCTATAGATGATTTAAAGTTCTGTATGTGTATACTAGATCATCTTATATAAGGGACTTGAACATCCACTGATTTTGGTGTATGCTGAGGGTCTTGGAACTAGTCACCTGTGTATATTGAAGGATGACTGTACTTACCAACAATCATTGAGGCATTTCTCTTTTAACATCTGAAAAGGCTTAATACCTACATCCTAATGAATCTCAAATTGGTTGGTGGACTGGATGTGGAGTGTGAGAGAAAGAATTTAAAAATGACAACAAGGACTTTGCCTTTTAGCAGCTGGATAAGTGATAAGCTGTGATGATACACACTGGTGAAAGAGGTAGAAGGTAATAATCAAGAATTTAGTTTTGGATGTGTTGAGAAGATTGATCAATAGGCAAGTGACAATGTCAAGTAGTAGCTCGGATTAATGAGAGATTGTGGTGCTAAAGATTATAAATTTGAGAGGGATCAGTGTATAATTCATGCCTAAGATCATTGAGTAACCTTTTTTTCCTTCAAAAATGGACTCAGCAGCCTGTTACTAATGCCTGAAGTTAAAAAGCATTGGAAATTCATTTATGCTCTTTGGATTATTAAACTATACATAACCTGTAGATTATTAAACTATATATAACCCATGGAGAAGGTAGTATATTAAATCTTCATGAAAATACACTGTAGTATAATTAGTTTGTTATATTCTTTTTGAAACAGCTTCGATCTACTATCTTGAAAAGGTTCCTATTGACTGAGAGAAGTTATACAGGGAGAGTTAAGCAGAGATGTTATATGAGGGACCAGATTATGACATGCCAGAAGACTTTCCTGGATGTATCTCTATAAAGAGGGAAGCCTTTGTATATATAAAGTACTCTTAAAAGTTATTTTCATAAATTGATATTTAGTTTATTTACATTTTAAATATTTTGGCTATAGAATGCTGAAAGCTACAAATTAAGATTAATTTTTCTTAATTCTTTAAATTTATAAATCTTATTCTGTGTGTTAACCCGCTGCACCACAGTGCTGGCCCCTTATTATTCTGTGTGTTAACACTAAAGTAATCATTAGAGTTTGGCTATTGATAATTCCATCTATTGCCTCTCTGCCTTTTGACTAAGATCAAGTGTAGATAATTCATCTCATACTATAATTGCTACAAGTTACATAAAATGGATTATAATAAGACAGGAAGAATTTTGATTTAAATTTTCTTCTGTGTAGAAAACTGGGTATTTTAAAATTCAAAATAGAACTTTAAAAATTCTTTAGACTCATTTTTATGCACTAAATGATAATATTTAAATTAATTACATTGCTTCTGGAGTTGCATTCCTTAACTCCTTACCTCTTCTTCTATCTTCAGTTCCAGGAGTGTAGCATCTTGCTTCAGTGTTCATAAGACTTTCTTCTGTAGTGAAAACTCCTTCTCTTAAAAGGACACCTGTGATTATATTTAGAGCTCAATTGGATAGTATATGATAAACCCCTCATTTAAAAATTTTTAATCATACGAGCAAAGTCCCTCTTGCTGTGTAAGATAATATTTACTAGCCCAGGTGAATAAGATTTGTGTATTTTTGGAGGATGTTATTTAGCCTAATCCAAACTCTCTGCAGTATTTTCCTTTAATGAAGATGTGATAAATATACTGCTGATTGAAATATATTCCTGTCAGTGCTTTTTCATACCATTATTCTCAGTTCTACCCAGATATTACTTGACTGCTTCCAACTCTGGGCTTTTGAATCATAGTCTGTTTTTAACTTTTTATTTAACAAATAATTTTAAAACTTACAGATATATTACAAGAATAAGAATAGAACAAAGATATCAAAATGCCTGTTACCCAGATTCACATATTGTTAACGTTTTTTACTCTGTTTGCTTTATTGTCCCTGACTTATATGATTTAAACTAATTTTACATTTTATTCTTAAGTAAAAAGGATACAACATTTTTTATCAGTAATTGTATGGCTTATATATAATGTCCATATGATTAGTTTCTTTTCAGTTAAATTAGAGCCTTTTTAATAAAAGGCTAGATAGTATCTTTGACTTTGCAGGCTCCATATGATGTCTGTTACAGCTACTCCACTCTGCTATTTTTGTGTAAAAATAGCCATAGACAGTAGTTAACTGAATGAGTATGCCAAAGCAGATAGAGGACTGGATTTGGATTTAAATGATTTCTAAGTGGATTAGAATTATAGTTAAGATTTAAAAAAAAAAAAGAACAAAATTTCTTTCTTTTATTACCAAGGAATAGTTTACAGTATTTTCCCTCAGAGATAATAAGCATTGAAAGGGATCTTTGGCCGGCGCCATGGCTCAATAGGCTAATCCTCCGCCTGTGGCGCTGGCACACCGGGTTCTAGTCCCGGTTGGGGCACCGGATTCTGTCTCGGTTGCCCCTCTTCCAGGCTAGCTCTCTGCTGTGGCCAGGGAGTGCAGTGGAGGATGGCCCAAGTGCTTGGGTCCTGCACCCCATGGGAGACCAGGATAAGCACCTGGCTCCTGCCTTGGGATCAGCGCGATGCACCGGCCGCAGCACGCCAGCTGCAGGGGCCATTGGAGGGTGAACCAATGGCAAAGGAAGACCTTTCTCTCTGTCTCTCTTTCTCACTGTCCACTCTGCCTGTCAAAAAGTAAAAAAAAAAAAAAAGGGGGGGGGGGATCTTGAAGATGAATTAATGAGTACATGGTAAATAAATGAAGTCAGTATGGGCTAATGTTTCTGAAATCAGAATCTACTTGGAAGTTTATAAATTTTATGATTGAATGATAATTTAGAATACTTTGTTATAAGCAAATTTAAAATTAAATATCTATTCTTAAACTGAGTAATGCTGCTTGATTGTATTGCCAGCATTTGTAGTCAGTTGGGACCAAGTAGTATTGTAGGCTCAAAAGAACAGCAGTGCTGGTAGTGGCGGGGCATTTGGCGCCTTGATTAGGTTTCTGTTTAGGATGCCAGTATCCTATATTGGAATGCCTGGTTTGAGTCCCAGCTATTTCACTTCTAATCTAGCTTCCTGCTAATGTGTACCATATCAGGTAGCAGGTAGTGGCCTAGGTATTTGGGTTCCTGCCACCATGTAGGAGACATGGACTGAGTTCTGAGATTCTGGCCTTGGTCTTGACCTAACCCTGGCTGTTGTGGGATTTTAGGAAGGGAACTAGCAGATGGCAGATCTCTCTTTCTTCTCTTTTTTGCTTTCAAATAAAATGAATATACAAAAGTAAAAAAAGACTATAACTGAAATGTACTAATACTTTTGTGACAAGTGAAGGATGAATGATGATATACTACATTATATGAATTAAGAAATTTTGTTAAAAGTTGAGGAAAGAGAAATTATGGGAGAACTGAGTTGTAAAAATAATATAGGTATGTTAACATTATATTAAAAAAGGCACTGTAAGAATTAGTATCATTGACAACTTGGGACCAGTTATTTAGTTTGAGCAAAACAATCATTCATTATATTAAGTACAGGTACATCTTGGAGATAGTGTACATTTTATTCCAGGCCATCTCAATAAAATTAACACTGCAAGAAAGTTAGTCATAAATTTTGTATTTCCCATTGTACATAAAATTATGTTTATACTGTACTGTAGTCTGCTAAATGTATAATTGCATTTTGTCTAAAAATTATAGTATGTTAAGAATACTTTATTACTATAAAATGCTATCATTTGAGCTTTTGGTAATGTTGTAATCTTTTTTCTGGTTGAATCTTGCCTCGTGTTGAAGGCTGCTGACTAATCATTAGGGTGTTGGTTGCTGAAGATTGAAGTGACTATGGCAATGTCTTATTCTATTCTCTTTTCTTTCTTCTTCATTTATTTGAAAGACACAGTGACAGAGAGGGATAGAGAAATCTTCCGTCTGCTGGTTCATTCCCTAGATGGGCACAAAAGCTGGGGTTGGGCCAGGCTGAGGCCAGGAGCCCAGAACTCAATCCCTGTGAGTGGCAGGGACCCAAGGGCCTGGCCATCATCTACTGCTTTCCAGGGTGAGCATTAGCAGGCTTTCCAAGTGATGGCTTAACCTGCTGTACTACAATACCCTCTCCTTTCTTAAAATAATACAACAATGAAAAAAAAAATAATACAACAATGAAAGTTGCTGCATTGATGGACTCTTCCTTTCCTGCAAAAATTCTCTATAGCATGAGATGATATTTTATAGCATTTTACCTACAGTAGAACTTCTTTTAGTACTGGAGTCAGTCTTCTCAAACCCTGCTGCTGTTTTACTGGCTAAGTTTATATGTTATTCTAAATTTTTTGTAATTTCAACAATGTTCACAACATCTTCACCAAGAGTAGGTTCAATCTCAAGAGGCTACTTTGCATATCCATTAGAAGCAACTCCTCATTTGTTAAAGTTTCATCATGCAATCTCAGCAATTCAGTCAGTCTTCAGGCCCCACTTATTAGTTTTTTTTTTCCTGTTTCCAAAACATATGCAGTTACTTCCTCCATTGAAGTCATGAACTCCTTAGAGTTATACATGATGGTTGGATTCAGCTTCTTCCAAACCCCCTTAATGTTGATATTTTGACCTCTTCTCATGAATCATAATTGTTCTTCTTTTTTTAAATTTATTTAAGTTATAGAAGTTTCATATATATTATATATACAGATTTAGTAAAATAGTGGCACTTCCACCCCCCTCTCTCACCCATGCTCCAACCCTTTCTCTCCCTCCCTCTTGGATTACCACTCTTAATTTTTACAATGATTTATTTTCAGTATACTTAATGATAGTACAGTTAACCCTACTGTAAATAAAAGAGTTCACTAAATATTATGAAGAGAATTAAAACAAAACACTGTTCCTCAATGGAAGAGACAAGGGCTATAAGTAACCATCGATTCTCAAAATGCCCATTTCACTCCAATACCCTACATTTCAGGTACTCTAATGCTTCCTCAGATCAGGGAAAACATATGATGTCTGTCTTTTTAGGACTGCCTTATTTTACTAGGTATAATGATTTGCAGTTGTGACCATCTTGTTGCAAAATACAGGAATTCATTTTTTTTACATCAGAGTAGTACTCCATAGTGTATATATACCATAATTTCTTTATCCAGTCAACAGTTGATAGACATCTGGGTTGATTCTGTATCTTAGCTATTGTGACTTATGCTGCGGTGAACATGGAGGTATAGATAACTCTTTCATATACTAATTTCTTTTGATTTGGGTAAATTCCCTGAGTGGGATGGCTAGATCATTTGGTAGATCTATATTGAGTTTTCTGAGGTATCTCTATATTGTCTTCCATAATAATTGCACCAGTTTAGATTCCTATCAACAGTGGACCAAGGTACCCTTTTCCCCACATCCTCGCCAGCATTTGTTGTTTATTGATTTCTGTATGAGAGCCATTCTAACTGGAGTTAGGTGAGACCTTATTGTATTTTTGATTTGATTTCCCGGATAGCTAGTGAGCCTGAGTATTTTCTCCAATGTTTGTTGGTGATTTGAATTTCCTCTCTTGAAAAATTCCTGTTCAAGTCTTTTGCCCATTTATTAACTGGATTTTTTTTTGTTTTGTTTTGTTGAATTTCTTGATCTATTTGTACATTCTGGACATTAACCCTTAATCAGTTGTGAGTTTGAAAATATTTTCTCTCATTCAGTAGGTTGCCTCTTCATTTTTCTGAGTGTTTCTTTTACAGTGCAGAAGGTTCTCAGCTTGATGTAATCCGAACTGTCAATTTTGACTTTGATTCCTTGTGTTTCTGGGGTCTTTTCCAAGAAGTCTTTGCTTATGTCAATGTCTTGCAGAGTTTCCCCAATGTTCTCTAATGATTTGATGGTATCTGTTCATAGATTTAGGTATTTGATCCATGATCCATTTTGGGTGGATTTTTTTTGTAAGGTGTAGGGCAGGGATCTAGTTTCATACTTTGGCACATAGAGATCTAGTTTCCAAAGCATCATTTGTTAAAGAGATTGTCTTTGCTCCAGGGATTTATTTTAGATCCTTTATCAAAGATAAATTGGTTGTAGATGCATGCATTCATTTCTGGAATTGCTGTTCTGTTCCATTGATCTCCATGTTTGTTTTAGTGCCAGTACCAGGCTGTTTTGATTATAACTGCCCTGTGGTATGTCTTGATATCTGATATTGTGATGCATCTGGCTTTGTTTTTGCTGTATAAGATTGCTTTAGCTACTGGGGGTCTCTTGTGTTTCCATATGAATTTTAACATTTTTTCCTAGATCTGTGAGGAATGTCATTATTGTTTTGATTGGGATTGCATTGAATCTGTAAATTACTTTTGGTAGAATGGGCATTTTGATGATGTTGATTCTTTCGATCCATGAACATGGAAGATTTTACCATTTTTAAATGTCTTTTTCAATTTTTTCTTTATTGCTTTATAGTTTCCATTGTGTAGATCTTTGGTATCCTTGGTTACTTTTTTTCCAAGGTATTTGATTGTTTTTGTAGCTATTGTGAATGGGACTGATCTTGAAAGTTCTTTCTCAGCCATGACATTGTCTGTGTATACAAAGGTGTGCTGATTTTATATCCTGCCACTTTACCAAACTCTTTTATGAGTTCCAATAGTCTCTCAGTGGAGTCTTTTGGATACCCTATGTATAAGATCATGTCATCTGCGAATAGGGGTATTCCTTTCCAATTTGTATCCTTTTGATTTCTTTTTCTTGCCAAATGGCTCTGGCTAAAACTCCCAGGACTATATTAAATAGCAATGTTGAGAGTGGGCATCCTTGTCTGGGTCTGGATCTTAGTGGGAAAGCGTCAAGCTTTTCCTTATCCAATAGAATGCTGGCCATGAGTTTGTCATATATATTGCCTTGATTGTGTTGAGGAATGTTCCTTCTATACCCAGTTTGCTTAAGGTTTTCATCATGAAAGAATGTTGTATTTTATTAAATGCTTTCTCTGCATCTATTGAGATAACTATATGGTTTTTGTTCTTCAGTTTGTTCATGTGATGTATCACGTTGAAAGATTTGCGAATGTTGAACCATACCTGCCTACTGGGGGTAAATCCCATTTTATCTGGGTGAATGATCCTTCTGATGTGTTGTGGGATTCAATTAGCTACTATTTTGTTGAGGATTTTTGCATCTGTGTTCATCAGGGAAATTGGTCTGTCGTTCTCATTCTGTTTTATCTTTTTCAGGCTTAGGAATTAAGATGATGCTGGCTTAATAGAAGGAATTTGGGAGGATTCTCTCCCTTTCAATTGTTTTGAATAGCTTGAGAAGAATTGAAATTAATTCTTTTTTAAATGTCTGGCAGAATTCAGCAATGAAGCCATCCAGTCCTGGGCTTTTCTTTGTTGGGAGGGTCTTTAATACTGATTCAGTTTCCATCTTGGTTGTTGGTCTATTTAGGTTTTCTGTATCTTCATGACTCAATTTTGGTAGATTGTATGTTTCTAGGAATCTATACATTTCTTCTAGGTTTCCCAATTTGTTGGCATACAGCTCTTTGTAGTAATTTCTGATGATTCTTTTTATTTCTGTGGTATATGTTGTTACATTTCCTTTTTTATCTTTATTTTATTGATTTGCGTCTTTTCTCTCTCTCCCTCTTTTTTTTTGGTAAGTTGGGTCAGTGGTGTGTCAATTTCATTTATTTTTGTTAAAACCAGCCCTTCATTTCATTGATTTTTTTTTGTATTGCTTCTCGGTTTCAATTTCATTTATTTCTTCTCTAATTTTAATTATTTCTTTCCTTCTACTAATTTGGGGTTTGGTTTGTTGTTTTTTTTTAGGTCCTTGAGATGCATTCATAGCTCATTTATTTGGTACCTTTCCAATCTTTTCATGTAGGCACTCTTAGCACTGCTTTTGATATAACACATAAGTTTTGATATGTATTGTCATCTTCATTTATTTCTAGAAATTTTTTGATTTCTCTTTTGATTTCTTCTGTGACCTACTGTTCATTCAGGAGCATGTTGTTCAGTCTCCATGTGTTTGCATATGCTCTAGGGATTCCTGAGTTGCTGATTTCCAGTTTCATTACATTGTGGTCAGAGAAGATGCATAGTATGATTTTGATTTTTTTTTTTTTTAATTTGCAGAGACTTGCTGTATGGCCTAGCATATGGTCTGTTGTAGAGAAAGTTCTATGCACTGATAAGAAGAATGTGTATTCTGCCACTATGGGGTGAAAAGTTCTGTAGATATCTGTTTTGTCCATTTGGTCTATAGTGTTTATTAACTCTATTGTTTCCTTGCTGGTTTTCTGCCTGGTTGATCTGTCTAGTGCTGAAAGTGGGGTACTGAAGTCCCCCATTACTATTGTATTAGAGTCTATGTCTCCCATTAGGTCTATTAACATTTCTTTTAAATAGCCAGGTGCCCTGTAATTGGGCGCATATACCTTTATTATAGTCATATCTTCCTGTTGAATTGATCCCTTTATCATTACATAGTGCCCTTCTTTGTCTTTCTTAACAGTATTGTTGTTAAAGTCTATTTTGTCTGATATTAGGATGGCTACACCAACTCTTTTTTGCTTTCTGTTAGCATGCGAAATATTTTTTTTTTTTTGACAGGCAGAATTAGACAGTGAGTGAGAGAGAGACAGAGATAAAGGTCTTCCTTCTGTTGGTTCACCCCCCCAAACGGCCGCTACGGCTGGCGCGCTGTGCCGATCTGAAGCCAGGAGCTAGGTGCTTCCTCCTGGTGTCCCATGCGGGTGTAGGGCCAAAACACTTGGGCCATCCTCCACTGCCTTCCCGGGCCACAACAGACAGCTGGACTGGAAGAGGAGCAACCGGGACAATCTGGCGCCCTGACCAGGGCTAGAACCCGGGAGCTGCGCCAATCCGAAGCCAGAAGCCAGGAACTTCTTCCAGATCTCCCATGCGGTTGCAGGGGCACAAGGACTTGGACCATCTTCTACTGCTTTCCCAGGCTATAGCAGAGAGCTGGATGGAAGTGGAGCAGCTGGGTCTCGAACCGGTGCTCATATGGGATGCTGGCTTCAGGCCAGGGCGTTAACCTGCTGTGCCACAGCGCCAGCCTCGTCTCTACTGTTGAGGAACAGTTCTTTTTTCTTTCTTTTTACTATTTGTTGAATTCTTCGCTTAGTGGAGCATCAATCTTATGATTATAAAATAAATTGAAAGTATGTTATTGTAAAAATTAAAGAATAAGAAAGGAAGGAAGCTGGGGGGTCAGTGGGAGGGAAGGTAGGAGGAGATGTATCACTATGTTCTTAAATCTGTATATATGAACTACATGAAATTTGTTCATGTTATATAAATAAATAAAAAAACTAAGCTTTTCCTTTGATACTTTGAAGCTAGACATTCACTTCTACTTTATAGCTATGAAAGTCTTCAGTGTCATTATCTTTTTTTTTTTTTTTAAAGATTTTATTTATTTGTTTGAGAGGTAGAGTTACAGATAGAGAGAAAGGTTTTCCATCTGCTGATTCACTTTGCAAATGGCCACAATGGCTGGAGCTGAGCCAGTCCAGGAGCCAGGAGCTTCTTCTGGGTCTACCACATGGTGCAGGGGCCCAAGTGCTTGGGTCATCTTCTACTGCTTTTCCAGGCCACAGCAGAGAGCTAGTTCAGAAGAGGAACAGCCGGGACTAGAACTTGCCCCGATATGGGATGTCGGCACTGCAGGTGGAATATTAACCTACTGTGCCACAGTGTTGGCCCCTGTCATTATCTTATGATACAAGGTTTTTTTCTCTACATTGAAAATCTGTAGTTCGATGAACCCATCTTTATCAATTTTGTTAGCTAGATCTTCTGGATAACTTGGTGTATTTTCCACATCAGCATTTGACTGTTTGGCATAAAAGACCTAGGTTTTGGCCTGTCATGTCTATTGACATGTAATCCTCACAAAATTTAATCATTTATAGGTTTTGATATCAAGTGAGAGATGTAAGACACCTCCTTTCTCTTGAATACTTGGAGGACATTTTAAGGTTAATATTTGGCCTGATTTCAATATTGCATCTCAGGGAATATGGAGGCATGAAGAGGAGAGAGGCAGGGATTGACTGATCAGTAGCGCAGGTAGAACACATGAACATTTATCAGTTAAGTTTCCTGTCTTGTATAGCTGTGGTTCATAATACTCCCAAACAAAGATCACTGATTACAGATTGCCACAACACATATACCAATAAAAACTTTTGCAATACTGCATTACCATATTGAGACGCGCAGAGATGAAGTGAGCACATATTCCTGGCGCAGTAGACTTACTTGCAGAGTACAGAATTGCCCCAAATTTTTAATTGTAAAAATGCAGTATCTACAAAGTACAATAGAGTGATGTGCAATAAAAGGAGACATACCTTTAAATGTTAATTTTGTGAGTTTTATAAATTTGTTTAATTTTATGAAATTGTTTATACTTATATAACAAGTTCTAAAGACTTTATGTGTAGTATTTCAACATATTTTTTTTCTCCAAAATTAAAATAATTGGTGAGCCCCAGAGTTTGATATTTCCTTTAGGAGCATTTCTTCCATTACATAAGTTGGAAAAACACTGATCTAGGCTAGTCTCCTGTATTTTATAATTGGAGTGTAGTCTTCTACATTTTACAGTTTACCAAGACTCATGAGTAATACTAGGCATATGAAAAGGAAAAGGCTGTGTTTTTTTTTTTTTTTTGTGTGTGTGTGTGTTTTAAAGGTTTATTTATTTATTTGAAAGGCAGAGTCACAGAGAAGCACAGGCAGAGAGAAAGAGAAAGAGAGAGAGAGGTCTTCCATCTGTTGTTTCACTCTCCAGATGGCCACAATGGCTGGAGCTTTGCTGATCCAAAGCCAGGAGCCTCTTCCCATTCTCTCATGCTCGTGCAGGGGCCCAAGGACTTGGGCCAACTTCTGCTTTCCCAGGCCATAGCAGAGAGCTGGATCAGAAATGGAGCAGCCAGGAGTTGAACTGGTGCCCATATGGGATGCCGGCACTGCAGGCGGTGGCTTTACTCGCTACACCACACCACGAGCCCCAGAGGCTGTGTTTTTTTCCTTATTGTATTTGAAATTATTCTGCACTAATTAATAGTTTTTATTTTATTATACGTAATAGCTTTTTTTCTTTGAGGATATGAGGCTCCCTACCAAAGCCGATTTTGGTTGTTCTAATAATGATGCCAAGGAAAACATAATCTTTATTTTAGTAATTGTTCCGTAGTTTATAATTTACAAATGCTTTTATCTTGATTTTATATTAAATATTTATAGTAACCCTTGTGATAGATTATTTCCATTTTATAGATGAAAGTTTGATGATGGAACTGGTAAACAGATTTGCCCAAGGTCACACTGCTAGTAAGGGCAAAAACTGAGATTTGAGAATATTATTTTTCATTATAATATTCTAAACATACTAAAGTAAATTTGCAATTTTATGTTATTTATTCTTTTAGATTGTGATATTTATTTGAACATATCCAACTCTGAGTATATGAATTTTTTTCCCTTTTAGGCATTACATTTGCTGTTAGTATTTTTCTTATAAATTATTTCCAGATTCAGTTATTTATATTTCATTTGTTAATATAAGAAGCATTGTATTCTTAAATTCTCTTAATCCCTGTGTAATCTTTTTATAATATAAGATTTTTTTTAATCCAGTGTGTTGTTTGATTTTTATTTTAATAGGTCCTGATTGTTCTTTGAATGTTCCTTCTACTGAATCTTACTGGATTCTTCCAAATGTGAAACCCTTCAATCCTTCTGTAGGTCGGGCTTCACATAAAGCAGTTTTACATGGGAAATTTATGTGGGTGATTGGTGGATATACTTTTAACTACGGTTCTTTTCAAATGGTCTTGAAGTAAGTATTTTCAGATTCTTACAATATGCTTTATTAAGCTGGACTGTTTTGATGTTTGAATATATGTTTAATTTTGTAACATATCAATTTGTTAAATGGGACTGATTTGGGAATAACTCAATACATCCATAGTTAATTATATTATTGTACATACAGGTTTGTTTTGTGTAGAAATTTTATTTCATTTCTATAGTGTTTTTAATAAATTTATCAATGAGAAATATTAACTTCAAATAAAGATAGGCTATGACTGTTCTGGGTATAATAAACGCTGCCACATTTCAGCATCAATTTACATGAACTTTAACTTGGTATGTAATTTACAGGCAGTTTTTGGCAGAATAGTACCTATTTTAAAACCTATCATTCTTTTACTGTTGTCTCAATAGAGATTGTTCTCTGTATGATTGGGTACTAAGGGGAGCTAAAGGGATGAGTGTTTTATCTGATTTCTTATTCAGTTGATGATTGCATTTGTATTTTATGAACTATTCAATAACAGAAAGGGGGAATTAGGATGAATATTTTGATGATTAATATTGTTTGCAGTTATAATATTTCTAATAACTGGTGCAAGTCGGCCATCAGCCAGTCAGAACTGGTCTTAGACAGAATACTGTTATGGTATGTATCCTATAGAATGATCAGATAAGCAGATAAATATAATGAACATAGTTAAAATCAAATTTCAGGTAAATAACAAATTTTTCATATGAGAAAAATTGCAGTATTTATATTTTTTGTTTTGTCCCAAATATTGCATAGGTCATACTGCCATTAAAAAATGTTGTTGTTTATCTGAAATTTAGATTTAACTGGGAATTCTCTGTTTTATCAGGCAATTTTACCTGTTGTATGTATTAACTATTAATTTTGAAACTCTGAGAAATACTAAATATAAGAGGAAATTTCTTTAAAATTATGATTGAAGTGACTGGATTTAAACTGCAAAATAAAATTCTTGAAAGAGAAGAGTTTTAGGTAAATATTTAAGTGAAAAATTATAATTTTGTAACTATATGATGACTAAAATATAGTAGAAAGAATTGAAAGAGAGTTGGTAGGTTTAAAATGAATTAAGATATGACAAGAACCTGAATAATAATGAGATTTTAATGTGGAAACTAGAAAGAATTAACTGTGATTAAAGAAAATGAAGAAACCTGTGAAAACAGAGTTGAACTTGAATTAAACTGTGATATTTCCAAAGCTGAATTGTGAAAGTAAAGCCAAATTATCAAGTGAAAATCTTAAAAGTTTGTGTTCTGGGAAAATTGTATACCATATTTGAAATTAAGTGATGAATATTATTCAATACTCTCTTAAACTTATATATTTTCTATTTGAACCAAATAGTTTAACTTTTTTGTGTGAAACCTGGTTCCTTTGGTTTCTATGTTATGCAGATTTATAAGCTTATATAGATAAAAGCCAAAAGGTATCAGATTAGAATTAACCTTGTTTTCACAGGTTAGAGAATATTTTTCATCATTCTGAATGTAGTTCAAATGTAGATAAGGATATTTAAATAGCTTTTAGAAGTGATAATGTCAGTTATAATGATTTATGTTCTATAGCAGAATTTAATTGATGTGTAGATATTACATTTTATTTTTTTTAAAGATTTATTTATTTATTTGAAAGGCAGAGTTACAGAGAGGAGTTGGGGAAGACAGAGAGATCTATCTGCTGGTTCACTCCCAATATGGCTGCAACAGATAGACCTGTTATATATGTATATACATACATTACATATTCATGATATACCTATACACACATAAGTGTACACATATACACATATATATGCAGAGAAAGAGAGAAAAAGAGAGAAGAGGTAAGCAAATCAGAAGTGCCAAAGAGTAGGGAGTTGCAGTTACAAATGTAATGGCCAAGGTAGGATTCATGAGAAAAATGAAAGCTGAGCAAAGTCTAGAAGGAGGTCAGGGTGTCGGCACTACAGTTTTCTGTAGCCACAGAGGAGGGTCAGACAAAAGCCTTAAGGGAGTGGCTGCTCGAAATGTTTGGAGAGCAATGAGTAGGCCCATATGAATTGCATGGAATGTGTGATAAGGAAGTATGAACTTGGAGGGCTAATAGAGGAGGTATATAGTTGATGAAGAGTATTGTAGATTTGTTGGAACTCATGGAAGGGTTTTTAGCGTGTTTTGACATATGAAGTTCTCTATTAAGAGAATTCTAGGGATTGGGAGGAAGAGTAGGAACAGAATTGAATTAGGATGAGATTATCAAGGGAATGAATTCTAGTTTGAAAAAAAGAAAAGAACTGAGTCTGAGGTATCCCATCTCTGGGATACTGGGGAGAAGTGAAGAAATCAGTAAAAGAGACAGGAAAGCAGTGGCCAGTGAGATAGAACTAAAAGAGTACAGTGACTTTGAAGGCAAGGAAAACAATATATGAGGATTAAGTCATGATTAACAATGTCAAGTGCTGATGATTAACTAAGTCAAGCGAAATGAAGATTGAAAAGTGGCCATGGGTTTAGTATGAGGAAGCTAGCCTTGGCAGACAGTTTTTCTGGGGTGGTGAGGTTAAAAGCCCAAGTAGAGTTCGGCAAGATGGGTTGGGGTGGGACCATAAAGATGTGGGGCAGTAAAGAAATGGGGTGGTAACTTGAAGGGGGAGTGAAGTCAAGGGAAGTTTTCCTTCTTTTAATAAGTGAGAGAAATGAAAGTATTTATGCTGATGAAAATTCTGGTAAGACATATAATATAGAAAACATGGGAGAACTGCTGGGTTAGTATGGGATCTAATGCGTAAGGAACATTAGCAGCTCATTAGTAGCAGAGATCAGCAGACTATAGAGGTTAGGCCCAATGCCTGGGGGCTGAGAATGGTTACTTAATTTTCATTAGGCTAAAAAAAAGATGTGAGATCAGTGTGGCCCACAATACCTAAAATGTTTACTGTCTGGCCCTTTACAGAAATACTTTGCTGAGCCCTAATTTATGATAATTTGGTGGAAAGCAATGTGTTGGCTGCAGATACTGGTAGGTGGGTAGATTTAGAGGTGCAAATCCGTGGAAGTTATGTTCTCATTGATTATCTTTCCTCATTTGTATTATATATACATCTTATAACTCCAAGCCAGGAAATAATGTTGAGAACAATTTTGGTTACCCTCATCTTTCTTGTGAAAGGAAACTTTTTTGCCTTTCCTGTTGAGTCAGAGGAAGAGAGAAGTGGGGAGATAATAATTGATAGTGAGAGTCTTAAAATACTACCCTATTTTTGGACTGGGATCATTCTTTTTGTATTTTGGCAAATTAAAGTTTGAGTGTAGAGTATGGTGAAAACAAACAAGAATTCTTTTTGTTAAATATTTGAGATTCATAGTTTTGAACTTTTATTTCCTTATGTGTTGAAAGTAATGTATTATAATAGAAGTTTCTATACTAGTGAATTTATTTTGCACAATTAAAACAAAATTACCAGTAAATAAACTTTATTTTTAGAGAAGAAATATATACTTTGTTAATTTATGTGATGCTAAGTCAAGTGTGTGTGAAGAATAAAAATGAATACCTAAAGTATATGGCAATTATAGAATGAAGTGAATTTTCATTTATTTCCAAAAAGAAAAGCTAGCTTTTTAAAAAACAACTTAAAAAATACAGAAAAGCTTTTGTTCAGGTCAAGAAATTAATTGAAATTACTAAAGGCAATAGATAAATTAATCAATGTCCTAGTCAAGTTAATGTACATTATACATTTTATTGATTAGATCTTAGAGTGGGTATGTCTTCAGTGTGTCTTTATTTAAAGTTTCCAATATGATACATGAAGTTAAGAGTTTATTTTTAATTCTTACTGAATTTAATGAATATTTAAGTGCAAGTGGAGAAAATCATATGGAAATCAAAAAATTGAAATGAATCTTAGCTTATGAAGTTATTATCTTTTCTTTCTTTTAGTTACAATTTAGAAAGCAGTATATGGAATGTAGGAACTCTGTCAAGGGGGCCTCTCCAGAGATATGGACATTCTCTTGCTTTATATCAGGTATGGCTCTTGGCTCTTAAATTTTAATCTTTTTTTAGAGTTTACCTTAGGAGGAAAGGTACCAAATCTCAGATTTATTTCAAACACTAATGAGAACAATGTATCATAGGGATCACAGTAACTTCATATATCGTAGACTCATAGACATAAAAAAGATGAGTATTGGGATTTGTGTCCATGGCTTTTTACCTAGTCATCAGGTCAGTCACTTTTTAAAATTATAATAAAGGACACAATGTAAAATTTAGTATTTTAGCTATTTTTATATGTAGAGTTCAATGATATTAAGTACTCTCACATTGTGGGATAACCGTTGCCACGATTATCTCCAGAACTTCTTTTTATCTTGTAAAACTAAAGCAATTACTCTTATCACTGTTCTCCCCAGCCCCTGCAGACCACCAGTCTACTTTCTGTCTTTGTAATTTGACTACTTATAAGTGGTCACTACTTATATAAGTGGAATCATATAATATTTGTCCTTTTGTGACGTACTTCCATGAGCATAATGTCTTCAAGGTTCATCCATGTTGCAGCATGTATGGAATATCCTCCCAGGTTTATAAAAAAAATATGTAGTTTATTTATGAGAGAAAGAGAGCTAGAGCGAGAGCAAGAGCGAGAGATGGACACTGAGTAGACCTTTTCCAATCTATTGGTCATTGATTAATTCCACAAATTCCTACAACAGCCAGGGCTGGGCCATGCCAAAGCCAGGAACTCAATGTGGGTGCTCCCATGTGGGTGGCAGGGACCCAGGTGCTTGAGCTAAAACCTGCTATCTCCCAGAGTATATGTTAGGAAGTAGCTGGAATAGCAGCAGAGCTGGGGCTCGAACCCAGGTACTCCAGTGTGGGATGCAGACATCTCAACTGGTGTCTTCATCACTATGCCAAATGCCTGCCCCTATCCTTCATTTTAAGGCTGAATAATATTAATTATATGATTATACTACTACCCATTGCTCCTTGATAGACACTTAGATTGCTTCTACCTTTTGTTCATTATGAATAATGTTTATATCAATATGTGTCCAACAATGTATTTAAGTTTCTGCTTTCAGTTCTTCTGGGTGTATACCCACAAGTGGAATTTCTGGGTCTATGTTTTATAAACATATATATAAAATACCAGTAAATAAACTTTATTTGTAGATATGAAATATATGCTTAGTTAATTTATGTAATGCTAAGCCAGTTTGTGTAAATGAATACCTAAAGTCAATTACTATTGTAGAATGAAATGAATTTTCATTTATTTCCAAAAAGAAAAGCTAGCTTTTAAAAAAATATATAAAAATACTCATCAGCTCACTATTGTTTAGGCCAAGGAATTGATTGAGATTATTAAAGGCAATAGATAAATTAATGTGAGTAATAAATGTCCTAGTCAATATATATATATATTTATGTTTAATAAAACATAAGTGCCATAATGCTTTCTACAGTGACTGCATCATTTTTTTTTTTTTAATCAGTATAGAACTTTTATTTCTTTGGTAGGGGATATTGTCTTAGCAAGTTGGATAAATTATCAGTTGTTTTTTCTTTTTTTTTTTAACTTTTATTTAATGAATATAAATTTCCAGTGTACAGCTTATGGATTACAATGGCTTCCCCCCTCCCATAACTTCCCTCCCACCCGCAACCCTCCCCTTTCCCGCTCCCTCTCCCCTTCCATTTGCATCAAGATTCATTTTCAATTCTCTTTATATACAGAAGATCAAATTAGTATAAAGATTTCAACAGTTTGCACCCACATAGAAACACAAAGTGAAACATACTGTTTGAGTACTAGTTATAGCATTAAATCACAATGTACAGCACATTAAGGACAGAGATCCCACATGAGGAGCAAGTGCACAGTGGCTCCTGTTGTTGACCCAACAAATTGACACTCTAGTTTATGGCGCCAGTAACCATCCTAG
Source organism: Lepus europaeus (assembly GCF_033115175.1). NCBI lineage: Eukaryota > Metazoa > Chordata > Mammalia > Lagomorpha > Leporidae > Lepus > Lepus europaeus. The sequence goes on along the minus strand of NC_084843.1, from coordinate 14,893,161 downwards.
GCTGTCATCATGAGTTGCCAAGGCTATGGAAGCCTTCCAAGTTTACTGACTCTGATCATATTTAGACAAGGTCATAAAAGACAGTGAGGATAGTAACCAATGATCCTAAGAGTGGCATTTACCAGGTCTGAACAATTATACAGCATTAAGTGGGGAAGAGGACCATCAGTACACACAGGTTGGGAGTAGAGCCATTGGTGGTAGTGTAGAGGTTATAATTACAAAGGAATGAGGCCCAAGTGCACTAGACAGGGCCTAGAACAAAGGACAGAGTCATTATTAGAGGAGCTAAGAAAGGTGCTGTCTAAGCTACAATTAAGTTTTCTGATTGAGAGGCAAATAGAACCTGATAGAAGGGGCTTGATAATAATCTGGTGGGCTTTAGGCCTTGTAAATTCAGAGGCCCAGACCTGTCTATCTCTTCACATGGGGTATATCCTAAGGGAGGTGTGAACCTCCTAGGGGAAGGCACTCTGTTGACTTTCATTACTTGGCTGGCCTGGGAGGAGAGCTGGCTAGGTAAAGGCAGGGGGCATCTCTAACAAGAAATTTACAGTTCTGCCTGCAATGTTGCTGACCCTACTTGACCATCCCCTCAGCTGCAGTGGTCACTTTGGAAGTTGGGCTGAGTGAAGGGCTTTTCAGCTTAGAGCCAATAAGATCTGTGGCTCTGACCTGGGCATCCTTCGACTCCAGGGCAGGTCCATTTCCAGTGATCCAACTCTTGGCAGAGCTGCCAGGGCTCTTCACAAGCTGACTTTGCTGAAGCCCAGGCTTACCACATTGAAAGCCACTGCAGTGGACTGGCCTGTTGGGTCTCCTTGAGGGCAATGCCACCCATTGCTTCTGATGCCTAGCTTTCTTTTCCTCCTGGTTTGTGTTAAAGCAGACCAGAGGATGCAAGTCAAGGGAGCGCCCAAGTCCCATCTCTAATCTTCGGTGGCCTGAACTACAAGTCTATAGTCACAGGCATGTTCTGTAGTAGTTTTTCTAAGGTAGACAATGCCCATGAGGACAATTATATTCTCACTTTAAAACTTTCTTTCCCTTTGGTCTGAAAGGGAGGTTTTTTCTACTTACTGTATACTTCGCTGATGGCGAAGTGAATTCTAGCTATGAGATTATTATTTAAGTTCTTATTTTGGCTATGCTATTACAGAAAAATGTTAGCCATCTCTTTTACAAGGTCTAAAGATTAAATTGTGCGTCCTACAGATTCCTTTATAATAGAAGTAGTTTCCTACCTTGAAGAGAATAGAGAAATGAAAGAACAAGTTGGGCTTAGAATAGAGAAATGAGGGAGCAAGTCCTAGATCGCTTGCTGACAATAGCAATATTACATGAATACTTAGCAAACCGTTTCAACCATTAGATAACAACTTAAGAAAACATTTACCAGAAGGTCCAATGCCTTCTATAAATTTTAAGAATCATGTATTTGAAAACACCTCTTAAATATCTAACATGGTGTAGTTTGTTTAGCCAGTAAACTTAAGCACAACCATACAAAATGTCTTTAGTTTCTTTCTACCAACAAGTTTAAAAGATATGATGCAGAGATTCAGGTCACACAAATTAAAATGTATCTTTGATTGATTCTAGCAGCTTAAATCCATGGACAATCTTATCCATAAGCCCTTTAAAATAAAACTCTTAATAAAATTTCCCCATGTGGACATACAATATGTACACACATATAACATAGCATAATAGACCAATATAGCAATTTTAATAATAGCCTTCAAAATCTTTAACTCTTTTTGTAGATTGCCAATTGATTTAAATTGCTTTCTGTTTTCAGCAACCTCAGTCAACCATACTCTCCCTCCTAGGGCACTTGGATTCTTTAGTCCACAGCCTTGCCAACCCTTGTTATTTTTTTTTATTTTTTATTATTTGACAGGCAGAATTAGACAGTGAGAGAGACAGAGAGAAAAGGTCTTCCTTCCATTGGTTCACCCCCCAAATGGCCACCATGGCCGGCACTGCGCCGATCGGAAGCCAGGAGCCAGGTGCCTCCTCCAGGTCTCCCATGTGGGTGCAGGGGCCCAAGCACCTGGGCCATCCTCCACTGCCCTCCCGGGCCACAGCAGAGAGCTGGACTGGAAGAGGAGCAACCGGGACTAGAACCCGGTGTCCATACGGGATGCCAGTGCTGCAGGCAGAGGATTAACCAAGGAGCCACGGTGCTGGCAGTTTTTTTTTTTTTTTATTGACAACTTAATGAGATGAAATGTATCTCTTTGATTTGCATTTCTCTCATGGTAATCAATATTGCTTGTTTTTTCAAGACTTATCAACTATTTGTGTATTCCTGGAGAAATGTCTATTCAAATATTTGCCATTTTTGAATTGGATTATGTTCTTGTTGTTGAGTGGTAGGAATTTTTTATATATTATGACATTATTTCTCTATGAAATACATGGTTTGCTAGTATTTTCTCCTATGTTTTTTTTTTTTTTTAATTTTTACCTCTGTAGCTGTTTTTGTGCCAGTGCCATGCCATTTTGATTACTATACCTTTGTAGTATGCTTTGAAGTCAGGTATTGTGAGGCCTCCATCTTGATTTTTTCTTGCTCAGGATCACTTTGGCTATTTTGAGTCTTTTGTAATTCCATGTGAAATTTAGGGTTGCTTTTTCTAATTCTGTTGGGAATATCATTGGTATTTTTTTTTTTTTAGGGATTGCATTGAATCTTTTGGTAGTGTAGACATTTTAATGATATTGATTCTTCCAATCCATGAGCAAGGACTATCTTTCCATTTTTTGTGTCCTTTATGATTTCTTTCATCAGTGTTCAGTAATTTTCATTGTGGAGGTCTTTCACTTCCTTGGTTAAATTTATTCACAAATATTTGATTTTTTTTTATGGCTGTTGTGATTACAGTTTCTTTCTTGATTTCTCTTTCTGTGAGTTCATCATTAGCAAACATAAAACATACTATTGTTTGTATGTTTATTTTGTGACTTGGAATTTTACTGAATTGGTTTATCGATTCTAACAGCTTTTTGGTGGAGTGTTTAGGTTTTTCCACGTACAACATCATGTTATCTGCAAACATGGATAATTTGACTTCCTCTTTTCCAATTTTGATACTCTTTATTTCTTTTTCCTCCTTAATTGGCTCTTGCTAAAACTTCCAATTCTGTATTGAATAAGAGTGGCGAAAGTGGACATCCTTGTCTTGTTCCAGATCTGAGGGGAAATGCTTTCAGCTTTCTCCCATTCAGTATGACATTGTCTATTGGTTTGTGATATATAGCCTTTATAATTTTGAGGAATGTTCCTTCTATACCTAATTTGTGAAAGGTTTTTAACATGAAATGGGTGTTGAATCTTATCAAATGCTTTCTCTGCTTCTATTGAGATGACCAATTATTCTAATGATGTGATTTATGATATTTATTGAATTGCGAATATTAAACCACCTTTGCATTTCTGGTCCTGTGGTCTATCTTTTTTAGTCTGTTGATAGCGTCTTTTTTTTTTTTTTGTATTGTTTTGTTTTTGTTTCAGATTTTATTTATTTCTTTGAAAGTCTGAGTTATACACAGAGATGGAGAGGCAGAGAGAGAGAGAGAGAGAGAGAGAGAGAGAGAGAGAGAGAGGAAGGGAGGAAGCGAGGAAGCGAGGGAGGGAGGGAGGAAGGAGTCAGTCTTCCATCTGCTGGTTCACTCCCCAGTTGGCTGCAACAGCCGGAGCTGTGCTGATCTGAAGCCAGGAGCCAGGAGCTTTTTCCAGGTCTCCCACGTGGGTACAAGGGCCCAAGGACTTGGGCCATCTTCTACTGCTTTCCCAGGCCATAGCAGAGAGCTGGATTGGAAGTGGAGCAGCTGGGACTTGAACCAGTGCCCATATGGGATGCTGGCACTGCAAGCAGCGGATTCACCCGCTACGCCACATCATTGGCCCCTGATAGCTTCTTAATGCATAGAAGTTTTTAGTTTTTATGTAGTTCATTTTCTTTTGTTGCCAATGCTTTTGGTGTCATATACAAGAAAACATTACCAATTCTAGTGGCATAAAGCTTTTTCTCTTTTCATCTAAGAGTTTAAAATTTTAGCTCTTAATTTTAGGATATTTTTCCATTTTGAGTTAATTTTCATGTGTTGTGTAACATAAGGATCCAATTTAATTCTTCTACATGTGGACAATTTTCCTAGCATCATTTGTTGAAAGACTATCTTTCCCATTTAATTATCTTGTTACCTTACAATTTTCTATGAGAGTTTACATCTGGACTTTATTCTATCCATCTATATGTTTATCTTTATGCTAATACCATGCTATTTTGATTATTCTAGATTTATAGCAAATTTTCAAATCAGGAAAAATGAGACCTCTGACTCTTTGGTTTTTCAAACTTGTTTTGGCTATTTAGGGCCCTTCAAAATACCAGATGAACTTTAGGATTGAGTTTTCTTTTTCTGAAAAAGTTTTGTTGGGATTTTGATAGGAATTGCATTTGTATCAATCATTTTTATATACTCCTGGGACTCATGAATTTAGCATAATTAAAATTAGAGGTCACTTCACTGGTTTTTATTTTGAATGAACCATGATTCATGTATTTTGTGATCTGTGGCTAAGCCTTTCAAATCACAATTTATGAATTTTCTGTGCTTATGTAAAACAGTTTGGAAAACACAGGAACAGTATAAAGAACAAACCTCCAGTCTTTTTATGCATGTATATGCTTTAAAATCAAATAGTAATCTCTTATATACTTGTGTATGTGTGCATATGTATATATGTATACATACAAATATGCATATGTTTCTTAAACTTATTTTAGTTTAATTTTATTGTTTTTTATATTTATTTTTTGTAATTTGTATTGAGATATAATTGGTATACTTTATAATTCACTTATTTAAGGTATGTAATTCAGAGATTTTTAGTATGTTCAGTAGTATATAACTGTTGTAGATTTTTGTAAGATCTCAGAGTTGTGTGATCAATTTAATTTCATCATTTATAAAGCAACTTTATATTCTTTAACTATTGCCCCGAGCCTCCTTGCAGTCTTAGCAATCATAAATCTGTTTTTTGTCTCTATAGATATCTTTTCTGAGTATTTTATATGAATGAAAATCATACACTAGTGACTTGGGTTTGGCATATTTCATTTAGCATACTGTTTTAAGGTGTAGCATGTATTAGTATTTCATGGCTGAATACCTCTCATTGGATGCCATCTATAAATACACTGCATTTTGGTTATTTATTTATCAGTTAATAGATATTTGGAATGTTTACACCTTTTGGCCAATATGAACATTTTTATAAAGCTTTTGTGAGGGCACTTTTTTTTTTCTTGGTTATATACTTAGGAGTTAATTGCTTGGTCAAATGGCAATGCTGTGTAAATTTTCTGAATATATACAAGATTGTTTTCCAAAGTGGTTGTATCATTTACATTCCCATCAAATCTATGAAGACTACTACTTCTATACATCCTTGTCAACACTTATTAGTATCTTTTTTATGATAGTCATTTTAGTGGTATGAAATGGCGTCTCACTATGGTTTTGGTTTTTATTTTTCTGTTTACTGATACTGTTGAGCATTTTTTATGTAGTTTTTGTAGAAATTTCTGTTCAGGACCTGCCCATTCCAAAATAAGATTATTTGCCTTAATGGCTGAATTTTAAGAGTTCTTTATATATTCTAAATAGTTGACTCTTAGCAGATATGTGTCCTGCAAATATTTTATAGCATTTTGTGTGCTGTTTCACTTTATTAATAATCTATTTTAAAGTGTTGAAGGTTTTTTTCTCTAATTTTAATGAGGTTTATCTTTTAAAATTTTTTTCATTGCTTGTGATTTTGGTGTCATATCTAACAACAGATTGCCAAATCCCAGATCAGAGAATTTACCCCCCTCCTCTTTTTTCTCATTTGAGAGCTTTATAGTTTTGGATCTTACTTTTTTTTTTTTTTTTTTTTGACAGGCAGAGTGGACAGTGAGAGAGAGAGACAGAGAGAAAGGTCTTCCTTTTTGCCGTTGGTTCACCCTCCAATGGCCGCCGCGGTAGCGCGCTGCGGCCGGCGCACCGCGCTGTTCCGATGGCAGGAGCCAGGTGCTTCTCCTGGTCTCCCATGGGGTGCAGGACCCAAGGACTTGGGCCATCCTCCACTGCACTCCCTAGCCACAGCAGAGAGCTGGCCTGGAAGAGGGGCAACCGGGACAGGATCGGTGCCCCGACCGGGACTAGAACCCGGTGTGCCGGCGCCGCAAGGCGGAGGATTAGCCTGTTGAGCCACGGCGCCGGCCGGATCTTACATTTAATTCTTCCATCTATTTTGAGCTTTGTGTATAGTATACAGTAAGGGTTCAACTTTATTCTTTTGCAGGTGGTTATTCAATTTTTTGTACATTCTTGTTGTAGGGGACTGCTTTTTCCCTATGGAATGTCTTGGCACTTGTCAAAAATCAGTTGATGTATGGGTTTATTTCTTGACTTCCAGTTCTATTCCATTGGTTTTGTCAGTAGTGTACCATCTTGATTAGTTTTGTCAGTAGTAAGTTTTCCGGAAGTGTGATTCCTCCATTTTTGGTCTTTGTGATTTTGTCCTGATGTTGTTTGTTGTCAAGATTGTTCTGATATTCTATCTGCCTTGCAGTTCCATATAATTTTGGGATAAATTTGTTACTTTTTACAAGGAAGCCAGTTGGGATTCTTTTTTTTTCCATATATTTTCTTTTCTTTTTTTTTTTTAACTTTTATTTAATGAATATAAATTTCCAAAGTACAGCTTATGGATTACAATGGCTTCCCTCCTCCCCACCAATAACTTCCCTCCCACCTGCCAGTTGGGATTCTGATAGGGATTTTGTTGAATCTCTAGATGTGGAGAGTATTATAATCTTAATGTTGTTTTCTGACCCATACACATGGAATATTTCTGCATTTATTTATACCTTTAACCTTTTTTGGGTTGTTCCTTCTTAAGTGTACAGAAATATAATTTATTTAAGTAGATTAATCTTATATCCTGCAATATTGCTGAATTGATTAGATGTAATTGGCTCTTTTGGGACTGCTTAGTATATTCTCTGCACGAGATTGTGTTATTTGCCAGGAGGATCAGTTTTCTTGTACCTTTCCAATTCCCGTCATCCTTTTCAAAGCCTGTATTAGTTTTTGCCTGTTTTCTCTAGCTACAGCCTTCAGTACTGTGTTGAGTAGAAGTGGCAGAAATGAGCATCCTTATATCATTCCTGACCTTAGGGGAAAGCATCCTTTAACACGTTGGAGAAGTTCCCCTCATTCCTTGATTTCTGAAATAGTGATGATTTATATCAATTTATTATAATCCTATGGGATTAAGATTATTTGTGTAATTTATAAGTGCTATTAAGATTTACCAAAGATGAATTAATGTTTGTAGCATTTTCCTATAACCAAGAGAAATTACTTTAAAAATGTACATGCTGCATAAGTATCAACTGCCTTTCTGGTGAATAGTGCTTGACAAAAACAGTAAATGATGTGAATAGCACAAAGTGGTACAAGTAAGATGGTGGGATGCAAACATAACTAGAGACTCAGATTGTTTAAGTATTGAAAAGATTGTTATGAATGATTAATTAACAAGCTAGTTTATAATTTTTTTGTTATATGGAGAAGGAAATTATTTGTTATAGAACTACTGCACACTTAAATTTTTAAGTTTTGATTGTAATACTGCATATTCTATTCTCATAATAGTGGTTCATTATTCTCTTCCTATAGGATAATTAAAAATATGGGTGGTTGTATGATATAGCCACTTTGAATAAAATGTTTTCAAGTAAAATTTGAAAGCATAGGTATTTCCCCTCTTTTTAGTATGTAAATTTAGTTTTCATTATTCTTGTATTCCTGACCTTTTACAAATAAGAACTATGCCTTATGCATGTTGTGAACATTGACCAAAATTATATGTTGAAATATATCACTTATTTTAAATAATATGTATTGCTAATAAACAACTATTTTGTCTATTAATACATGTATTTTAATTTACAGGAAAACATCTTTATGTATGGAGGCAGAATTGAAACAAATGATGGCAATGTCACAGATGAATTATGGGTTTTTAACATAAATAGTCAGTCATGGAGTACAAAAACTCCTACTGTTCTTGGACATGGTCAGCAGTATGCTGTGGAGGGACATTCAGCACATATTATGGAGTTGGATAGTAGAGATGTTGTCATGATCATAATATTTGGATATTCTGCAATATATGGTTACACAAGCAGCATACAGGAATACCATATCTGTGAGTTTCTTTAAATATGTAATTTCTTCATTCTTTGAGAATATTTTTATCTTTAATAAAATCTCCATATGAATTTAGTCAAAGTGATAAGTTATTTGGGGTGAGAATTTTAAGCCAATAATTAATAATTTTAACATAAGCTTTTTTGATTTAGATCTTATTTATTAATATGTTTATTTTCTTGGCCAAATGAGGGAAAATATTATAGACTAATCTTATTTCCCAGGATTTGAGAATATTTTTAAATATGAGAAATTCCAATAGATGGTGCTATTTCCTTGGATTTTACTTATGAACCAAGAGCTGAAACTAATCCAGTCTCTTTACTATGCATTCCATGATTTCGAGGTTTTTTGTTTTTCAGTTTTCTATTCCTGATGTTATTGCTGAATTTTTATGTATATATTACTGCTTTAAAGTAAGCTTCCTGTCAGCTTTTATAAGAGACTATTATCTGGTGTGTGAAGGTGACTAGGGCAATCTACACAGAGTTTCTGTACTATATTCTTCCTTTTTTTTTGATTTGTTTTTCTAGTGCTTTTTTTAAAAAAATTCTTTATGACATTTTCAAAAATTGGTGACTTAAAAAAAACTGTTTTAAACTTGCCTACAAATAAATACTTCGTGGTTACTATTTAGATTCAAGAAAACACTCCATTTCTGGCTCTGGCCAGTATTATAAACTTAAGTTCTGGGCTCATTTATGTGTAGACAACTTTATAAACAACTATTTAGAGCATGCAGGTTTTTTTTGTCTTTTTAAGTTTTTATTTAAGGTATACAAATTTCATGTATTTCATATATACAGGTTTAAGAACATAGTGGTACTTCCCACCCTCCCACCCTCCCTCTCGCCCACGCTCCCACCTTTCTTCCTTCTCCCTCTCCTATTCCCACTCTTAATTTTTACAAAGATCTATTTTCAGTTTACTTTATACTCATAAAATTAACCCTACACTGAGTTCAACAAATAGTATGAAAAAGAAAAAACACTGTTCCTCAACAGAAGAGACAAGGGCCGTAAATGAGCATGCAGTCCTAATAAGAAAATTCATTTGCAGACCACTGTTAGCAACAGTAAGAGAGTATTTGTGTGCTCAGAGGAAGACTGCCTTTATAAGTCCTTCGCTGTTTCCCATACGTACCTGTAGTGAAGGCTGTTTCATTTCTATGTCTTTAGTATGTCTGGGTTGAAATGGAGACATGTATTCTGGTTTCTGCCATTTCCTGTCTTAATCCTTCCTCCTCTAAATCTGCCTTTGAGACTTATCTCCAGACTACACCACCTATAACTTCATCATTTTGTTTCTCAGGTTGCTTTATTTCTTGGAGAATTTAGCCTCTGGTTTACTGTCACTCTGTCCAGCAAATACTTATCAGCTTTGTTTACTTTTCAGTTTGATAGGCAGAGAGACAGGGAGGGAGGGAGGAAGGTGTGGATGGGCGAAGGAAGGGAAGGAGAGAGGGAGAAGGAGAAAGAGGAGAAGGGAGGAGAGCAGGGAGAGGAGAGAGAGACTGAGAAAGAGAGAAAGTGCTACATCTGTCCCAAATCCCTGCAATGGCTGGGACTGGGCTAAGACTGGGTCCAGGAGCTAAGAACCCAAGTACTTCAACAATTACCACTGCCTCCGAGGGTCTGAATTAGTGAAAAGCTGGAGCCAGGCTTCAAACCCAGGCATTCCACTACAGGACATGGGCATCTTAACCCTTAGCCAGACACCTGTTCCAGTAAAAAATTTTTATGACTTGATTATTTACCTTAATACTTCTTTCAGTATGTGACCTCTTAATTTTTTGATGTTTCTTCCAAAGATCTTACTTTCCATTCTACTTGAGCCAGTCTCTCCCATTGCTGTACTCTTTACCTTGTCATTTTAGTACCTATGGTGGGTCCTATAATTTCTATTTCAAATTATCTTATTCTTCAAGTACCACTGATCTTTAAAGCTCATTTGTTGATTTGTTCTTTCTTTTAAAAACTGATATATTTGTTTAAAAGGCAGAATGACAGACTGAGAGGACAGACAGAGAGATTTTCCATACTCTGGCTTACTCCACAGATCATTGCAATGGTTGGGGATGGGCCAGGCTACAGCCAGGGTCCAGGGACTCCATTTGGGTCTCCCATGTGGGTAGCAGGGCCTGAAGTACTTGAGTCATCCTCTGCTGCTTTTCCCAGGTGCTTTAGCAAAATCTCCGATTGGCCCTTGATGATGTCTGGAATTCCTGTCAGTTTAGTTTGATCTTTTCCCAGATCTCCTGGATGACTGTTTCATATATTTTCCTCTCTCCTCAAATTTCTATCACTTTCCTCTTTGTCATCATTTTCAGCTAATGACTTGACTTCTTATTTTACTGAGAAAATATAAGTAATTAAAAGAGAACTTTTGGTAGGAACTTGTTGGGCTGTAATGGTTAATAAGCAGTGCTACACTGAGTAAATGTCCATACATTATTGTCATAACAAACTAATTATAACATTGAAGTAAATGTGGCTGATTTTTCATATGGGCCAAGAATTGTTTAAGTAATAGTAATAAAATCTTTATGTAGAAGGATTGTTTATGTTTCCAGATTTTTGTAATTTATTTTTGGGTTCATTACAATGCTGCAAGAATTGTAGATATTATTTGTACTTTTTGTAACTCATTTAAAGTTTCATTGTGGCCCTGTTTTCATAAATATTCTGTGGCTACATAAAAAAAGGGTTACTAACATTAAGATAGAGTTCATTATTTACATCTATCAGATCTACTTTATTGGTTAAATTCTTCAAGGCTTCATAAGTAATGTTTTTGTACTTGACATATCTTTTTCTGAAAGTTGAAGTCTTAAAATGTTTATTTCTGCCATTGCTCCTTGTATATTTTGGAATTTATGCTTTATGGGAATTGCTTTTATGGATATTAATAACTAATGTATTTATTGTGATTGAATTCTTTAATGCTATAAAATCATTTATTTCTTTATTGTTCTTTGATCTGGATGCTAGCTGGTAAGATTATTAATATTATGGCCCCTAGTTTTGTTTTTTTTTTCTGTCAGTCTTTTCCTGGTATACCTTTGCCCATTCATTATTGCCACTTACTGTTTCAAAATGACTTGGTTTTAAATGTATCTCTTCTGTAGAGTATAGAATCAGATTTTGCTTTAGGGTTCCCATCTGAGTTTTGTACATGACCTGTACATATTTTTTTTTTATACTCTTTTGTTTTTTTCTTTTTGCAATTCTTATGCTTAGGTGTGTGTGTATGTGTGTGTGTGTGTGTGTGAATGGGTGTGGTAATTCTGATATCTGTCACGATTTCTCCTTGTTCATTGCCTGTTGTCTGTCTTTCTGCACTTCTATGGCTTCTTCTATTTGGCTTTTGGTTTCATTTCTTTTTTGTACATTTATAACTAATCTGGATTGTGTATGATTCTTTTTTTCTTTGCTTCCTGTTTTCTCCCATTTTCTCTTTTCTTTCTTTTTTTAGTTTATCTTTCCCAAGAGGAATAGGAAGATTCAGAACTAAACTATTATCATGTTTATCATACTGGCAATATGGGCTTTGACTTTGGAAGTTTTATTTACCAGCTACTGGTTTTACTAATTTTATTTTAAATACAAATTATTTTAGTACTATTTTAAATGGAGGGTCAGCAAAGTTTTCTATAAATGACCACCTGAATTTGTGGGTCATTGCTAATTAGCTCTGCTATTGTAGTATGAACGCAGCCCTTGATAGTATATAAACAAATGGGCATGGCTGTCTTCCAGTACAACTTTATAAAAACAAGTGGTGAGCCAGATTTAGCCTTTGACATGTGGTTTTTCTGGATATTGTATTTAAGGAGAATTCATGCCCCAGAGTGTTAGGACCATAGCTGTGTATACCTGTGTAGAGCTGTTGTCATCACTGTTTCAGAAGTTTTGGAGTGTTTATTGAACTAAGGCATAGCTCCAAACATTAGATTTGACTTTGTAGTTTACAGGATCACATTTTTGGTTCCACTTGATTCCAGATATATGCAATAATACATATTAGTAATTGATGTATCAGGCATTTTTCTTTGTGGGATTTAGTTCTAGCAGAGGGACACAGATAATAAAAAAAATCATAATAAGTATGAAAGGTATATGAAATAACATTTAGCTTTTTTTCTTTTAATCTCTTGTAGGAGATTGAAAGTACTGAGAATGGGAGGTAGTTAGGAAGGCAAGGTAAGCCAAAATGAGAAAGTGAATTTTGAGCTAAGAATTGAAGGAAGTGAAGGAATTTTGTATGTGGATATCTAGGTAAGGAATGAGATTAGGGAAGTAATAAGGAGCCACATCACCAGGTTTTTATGTGATGTTTGTCTTTTATCTGATTGAAATGGGGTGAGATTTTGGGCAAAGCAACTATTTTTAAAGAAATCACTTTGCCTGTTGTATTGCAAATTAACTTTATGGAGGAATGAGCAGAGAGAAGCAGACCAGTTAGGTAGCTGTTTTGGGCCTCAAATTATAATGGTTTAGACCACACTAGTAGTATTGGAGATGGTGAGAATTAGTTGATTTGTTTTATTTATTTTTAAAGTAGAACTAGTGGTATTTGCTGAAGATTTTGATTTAAATTGTGAGATAGAAGAATTGAGGATGACTCCAAGGCTTTTGACTTGAACAACTGGAAACATGAAGTTGCCATCAGCTGATACGTAGAGGATTCTTAAGTGGAGTTGAGGGTTAGAAGTTGAGCTGGGATATGTTATATATGAGTTGTCTACCAGACATCCACGTGAAGATGTCAAAAAAGCAGTGGGAAATAAGGTTCTGCAGGTCTAGAGAGAGACAGATTTGGGCTGGAGATGTAGGTTTGGAAATACTTGGAATATAAATGACATTTAAGGCCATGAGACTGGGTCAGATCACTAAGGAAATGCATGTAGAAATAAAGAAAATGTTAAAGGGGATTAAGATTTCTAATTTCCTCTTCTTTTCTTTGGTTTGCCTGTTTCCTTTCCTGTTCTCTGTCTTCTAAGTCCGATATTCTCTCTTCTGCTTTACCCATTCTGTTTTTAAGGCTCTCTAATGTGTTTGTCATATGATCTATTGAATTTTTCATTTCATTATGATTTCTCGTCACTATCACTGTTTCTTGTTCTACTAGTTGTTTCATTTCATTTTGATTCCTCCTTAATATTTCATTTTCACGAGAGAGATTTTCTATCTTGTCCATTAAGGATTTCTGTAGTTTAAGAATTTGTTTTTGAGAACTTCTTAATGTTCTTATCAATTTTTTGAGATCCATTTCTTGCATTTCTTCTATCTCATCATCTTCATAATGTTGAATTGGGGTGTCTTTTTCATTTGGGGGCATCATAATGTCTTCCTTGTTCTTGTTACCTCGGTTTTTGTGTTTGTTGTTTGGCATGTTGGAGATATTTGGTTTCTTCACTGTGGTGTTTTTTCTTGTTATACTATGGCTCTATATTAAGCGGACTGTCTGCTTTCACTTTGTGTTTCTATGTGGGTGCAAACTGTTGAAATCTTTACTTAATATATACTAAATTGATCTTCTGTATATAAAGAGAATTGAAAATGAATATTGATGTGAATGGAAGGGGAGAGGGAGCAGGAGAGGGGAGGGTTGCGGGTGGGAGGGAGGGAAGTTATGGGAGGGGGAAGCCATTGTAATCCATAAGCTGTACATTGGAAATTTATATTAATTAAATAAAAGTTAATATATATATATATATGGAAAAAAGGGGAGGATTAAGGAGGAGGGTGGTGAACTGCAAAAATATTAAACAGGAAAGTAATTAATTGTTTCAAATTCTGCTGATGTGTCAAGTGTACTGAATACTGAGGATTGATTATTGAATTTAGCCCTATGCAGTCATTGGTGATCATGACAGATGCATTTTCTGTGTAGTGGTGGGATGAAAGTCTGACAGAATTGGATTTAAGAAGGAATGAGGAGAGTTGAGTTGGAAATAATGAGTAGATCTGATTTTTTTTAAAGATTTATTTATTTGAAAGGCAGAGCTACAGAGAGGCAGAGGCAAAGAGAGGGAGAGAGGTCTTTGATCTGCTGGTTCACCCCCCAGATAGCTGGAGCTACGTTGATCCTAAGGCAGGAGCCAGGAGCTTCCTTTGGGTCCCTAACATGGGTAAAGGGGCCCAAGGACTTGGGCCATCCTCTACTGCTTTCTCACGGTTTGCCCCCCCCCCCCCCCAATGGCCACAGTGGCAGGGGCTGGCAGGAGCCAGGAGCTTCTTCTAGGTCTCCGATGTGGGTGCGAGACTCAGGCACTTGGGCCATCTTTTATTTTCCCAGGTGCATTAGCAGGGAGCTGGATCAGAAGTCAGAGCAGTGGGGATTTGAACCAACACCAAATGGGATGCTGGTGTTGCAGGTGGCAGCTTCACCTGCTGTGCCACAGTGCTGGCCCCAGGGCTGACACTTTTTTTTTTTGCTCCCTCCCTCCCTCCCTCCTCAACACTTTTAATGACATTTGTTTGCAAAGGGAAGTAAGAAGTGTTCAGAAGATGACAGATGAGTTTGAGTTTTCACAGAAATAGACTATGAGGCAAGGATTCAAGTGAAATAATTTTATTTAGAAAGTATGGCTAAATACTGTTAGGAAAGCTGAGAAGTAATGCAGAAATGAGAAGGCAGCCTATGAAGGATCCTTTAATAAATCCATAGTGGTGACAGAACTCAATTACTTGGGCTTTCATCAACACATGATCTTTGAAATTTGCTTCTTAATTGTTAAACTTTGAGTTAGTTGGTGAGTTCCAAAGACTATGTCCTCCAAATCTGTGGACTGTGTTCTCTAACTCTGTCATCTTCATCTGAAGATGTTTCAATCAGTGTGGCTTTATATGGGAATGTATATGGATGTATAATAACCAGATACTTAAAAAATGCTTGCAGGAAGTATACAATAATAAATCTGGCAGGGAAACTTCATGAAAGCACCCTAGAGTATAACTTCTAAACGTGATATTTGAAGTACTTAGCAGTAACTGCAACCAGCAGCTTCCTGTATAAAATTGTTGTTGGGGAAAATGTGTAATGAAGGGACCAGCATACAGTAAAGACTCTATAAGACTCTATAAATTTTTGTTTAAGTTATCCTTCCTAACTGTATGATGATGAAAAGACTCTTATTAATCTGTAGCTATTTTCATTCTTTTTTCCGTATTTCTGAAGTAGTTTCATTTTCTTCTAACTTTCTGGTCTCTGATTATAAATAAATATGACATATACCATTGTTTGATGGTGTCCCCTCCAAAATTCATGCTGAAACTTAATCCCCATTGATTAAATCATGATGGCTCTATCCTCATAAGTGGATTAATGCTTTATAAAATCAGGGATGGAAAGAACTAGCTTAGGTCTTTTTGGCCCTCTGTGCCTTCTATCCCTCTGTCTTGTGAGGATAGCTTTTGTCTTCTCTGGAAGACAGCAAATAAGGCGACATCTTGAAGGAGAGAGAGCAGCCCTCATTAGAAACTAGATCTACCAGTGCTTTCATCTGAGACTTGCTAGCCTCCAGAACTATATGAAATACATTTCTATTGTCTACAAATTATGTGGTCCCTGATATTTTGTTATGGCAGCACAGAAGGACCAAAACAACATATATAGCACTTTTTTTTTTAAATAGTTATTGTTTTTTTAATCTTTATTCCTTTTCTAAGAAGTTAATTTCGGGTCAGGAATCTTACAGTATACCTCTTTGTATGTGTACTTTTGAGTAAGCAATATACATTAAATACTTGACAAATATTTGTAGATGAATAGGGTTTTCAATACATATTCCTTAAAAGTAGATCTGCGGCCGGTGCCGTGGCTCAACAGGCTAATCCTCCGCCTAGCGGCACCGGCACACCAGATTCTAGTCCCAGTTGGGGCACCAGATTCTGTCCCAGTTGCCTATCTTCCAGGCCAGCTCTCTGCTGTGGCCTGGGAGTGCAGTGGAGGATGGCCCAAGTCCTTGGGCCCTGCACCCCATGGGAGACCAGGAGAAGCACCTGGCTCCTGCCTTCAGATCAGCGCGGTGTGCCGGCCACGGCAGCCATTGGAGGGTGAACCAACAGCAAAGGAAGACCTTTCTCTCTGTCTCTCTCTCACTGTCCACTCTGCCTGTCAAAAAAATAAAATAAAAAAAAAGTAGATCTGCATGCTTCTTGATGGTTATTAATAGTATATGGCAAATTATTTAAACTGTGTGCCGTATATATCTTTCCCTTTCTAGTGGTGACTCATAAAGCACTGTGTTTGATATTTTCCATGTCTTTCTAGACCCCTGTGTCCGTCTTTTCTGTCCTGCTTCTGTGTCTTCTCCTTTCCAGTTGGAATCATCTAGTGGTCAGCACCAATAAGATATCTGAGGGTGGGAGATGAGTGAGGTTGAAGTATTTAATTCCTGCAACTCCCTCACTATTGGAGCACCTTGGTTGCTCCAGTGAAAGCTGGAGCATACAGCTATTTTCTATGCTTGATACAGCTATATTCTGTGAGTTCTGGAAACTATTCTTTCCTCTTTTTTTTTTAAGATATTTATTTTCTTTTTTTTATCTGAAAGGCAGAGAGACAGAAATATAGATCTTCCATCCACTGGCTCACTCCCAAAATGCCTGCAACTGCCAGGATTGAGCCAAACTGAAGTCAGGAGCCCAGAACTCAATTTGAATCTCCCATGTGAGTGGCAGGGATCCACATACTTGAGCCATTGCACCTGCTTCCCAAGTTGTGCATTAGCAGGAAGCTAGAATGGAAGTGGAGGAGCAGGGACTTGGACCAGGCACTCCAATGTGGGATATGG
The DNA here is from genome assembly GCF_033115175.1 of Lepus europaeus. Classification (NCBI taxonomy): domain Eukaryota; kingdom Metazoa; phylum Chordata; class Mammalia; order Lagomorpha; family Leporidae; genus Lepus; species Lepus europaeus. Next base: position 14,876,084 of record NC_084843.1, on the reverse strand, counting down.
GCATCTTAAGTGGGGAGTTAATCATTGCACCAAACGCTCATGCCATTTTTTCTTGCTTTTTTAAGGACTAGAAATGTTGTGAAGGTTTTCTGCTGTGATAGTCTCAGGATATTGCTGCAACCATACCTTTTTAGCCTTTTTTATTAGGCTCTTTAAAGTTAGCTTTTTAAAATTATATCATCTATTTTTCTTAATTCTCTAGCTGATGCATCTCCTTCTGACTCTTTAAAGATTTAAATACAACTTTTTACCCAGATACTTCTTCATGTGTGCTTGCTCTGCAAGTTGAAAGGAAGAGATGTCTTGTGAGAGAACTTAACACTTTATTAATGGAGAAAAATATTGACAGAAGTATAAACACTTTGGAACAGCATGGAGCTAGGTCCTTTAGGCAATTTCTACTACCCTAATTCTTGAACTTTTAAATGCTAATACTAGGCCGGCGCCGTGGCTCACTAGGCTAATCCTCCGCTTGTGGCGCTGGCACACCGGGTTCTAGTCCCAGTCAGGGCGCCGGATTCTGTCCCGGTTGCTGCTCTTCCAGGCCAGCTCTCTGCTGTGGCCCGGGAGGGCAGTGGAGGATGGCCCAAGTGCTTGGGCCCTACACCCCATGGGAGACCAGGATAAGCACCTGGCTCCTGCCTTCGGATCAGCGTGGTGCGCCGGCCGCAGCGCGCCGGCCACGGCGGCCATTGGAGGGTGAACCAAAGGCAAAGGAAGACCTTTCTGTCTCTCTCTCTCACTGTCCACTCTGCCTGTAAAAAAAAAATGTTAATACTATGTAGTCATCTTTAGCATTTTATTTTCTCTTGATGTTAAAGATTGATATATTTGCTTAATATCTTTCAAGATTATTAGCTATTCTAATTTTTTATAAGCAGCACTTTCATTTGCTTATGTATTTCCTTATTAAATAACTATTAGTTGGATATTCTGTTTTTATGATTATGTGTATTCTAACTCTATTTGGTTATTATGTTATCAGCATAGAAGTAACCATGTCTGACTAGAAAAACACTCTCAAAAGTGTCTGATGGGAGGATATTTATTTAAAAGCTCACAACCTTTTGTTGTATTCATTTAAGCTTTCTTTTAAAAGTGATATTCCTATAAAATTATTGAATTAAAAATATTATTTTGCCTATCCACTATTTGGAAAATCAGAATTCCTTTTGTATATTTGTTTTTAAAAATAGCTTTATTACATATACATGTACATATTGGTTTTGTTTACTTGTTTTTGATCTAAAAAGGAAGTCATTTAATGCCATTTTCTGAGGCTTTTTCTCATTTGCCACTGTATTATAAAGATTCATTCAAATAATTATTTGTTGCTGCAGTTAACTCCTTTGCAGTACTGTATTTCATTAGTTGTGTGACTGTCAGAACTCATGAATTTTCCCGTTTGTGAGCTTTTGGAGTTGGTACTTGTTAAATTTTACCAATAATAACAATTTTGAGACATATACTGATAAAACTGTTGTATTTCAAGAGGTAAAGAAAAAGTCTTTAAGATTTCCTGGTAAAAAATGATATATCTTCATGATATATCTTAGGCTTCATGGCACAACAGGTTAGGGTTTCTGCTTAGAATGCCAGCATCCCACACTGGAGTGCTAGTCTGAGCACATGCTGCTCTGCTTCCCATCCAGCTCCCTCTACTGTGCCTAGGCAGGCAATGGAAGATGGCTCAGGTACTCGGACCCCTGCCACTTGTGTGGGAGACCTGGATGGAGTTATGGGCTCCTGGATTTGGCCTGGAATAGCCCTGGCCATTGTGGCCATTTGGGCAGTGAAACAGTGTATGAAAGATTTGTCTTTGTTTTTCTCCCTTTCACTCTTTCAAATACTTATATACATCTTTAAAAAAAGAAATATTTTACAAAGACAAGAGATTTAGACTGGTTTCAGATTTATCAGAGATCATAGAAGTCAAGGCAACCATGGAACAATTTTTTAAAGAAGCTAAAGATAGTATAGGCTAAGAGTTTTCTATTTTACCAAAGTACTTAATGTGTCAATGCTGTAGAAAAACAATTCTGCATATGAGAAAACTCAAATAATATTACATGTATATGCCTACAAGAGAAAGCTAGTAGGATATAGGTATGTAGACTTCATTGTAAAGAATCAAAAACTGAATAATTTAGGTTTGCAATTCACTCAATTCTGTTGATTCTGTTATCACTACGCACCTCTACTATTGAAACTATACAAGCAGCCATAAAAATATGTAAATAAATGCGACTGTGTTTCAGTAAAACTTGATTTACAAAAAGAGTTGATGAGCTGGATTTGGCCTGTAATTTTCCAGCCCCTGTCCTAGAGCATGAGCTTCATCCAATGAAGAGATGACTGGAAACACTTCAGGTCAAAGACAAGTGGAGAACATGTCATGTATTTAATTTCAGAGCTAAAACTAAAAACCTGTTGTGAGCATGTGGGTAGATTACTAGAATGCAAAAGTTACATATTCTGTCCAAGAAGGGGAGAGAGCCCAGGGAGAGCGCACGCACACGCGCACACACACATGCACGTCTACACACACACAGGCTACTGCCTAGGTAGTAGATAGGAATCAAAATATGCCATTTTACTCTCAGAATACCATAGGGTTTGTGAAAACAAGTGTTAGTATTTCAGTTTCTTTTCTGAGCAGGTCTAACTATTTTTGAATATGATTATTTCATAACTTTTATTCTTTCTATGATGTCTTCCAAAGAACAAAGAACACTTATTTATTTTTAAATGATTTATTTGGGGGCATGCATTGTGGTGTAGTGAGTAAAACGGCCCTCTGTGCCTCTGGCATCCCATATGGGTGCTCGTTTCTGTCCGTGTTGCTCCACTTCCAATCCAGCTCCCTGCCTAGCAAAAGCAGTGGAAGATGGTCCAGGTGTTTGAGCCTCAGCCATCCATGTGGGAGACCTGGCTGAAGCTCTTGGTTAATGGCTTCAGCTTGGTCCAGCTCCAGGCTATTGTGGTCATCTGGGAAATGAATCATTGGTTAGAAGATCTCTCTCTCTCTCCCCTCCTCTCTTTGTAACTTTGACTTTCAGATACATCATCAAAAAAAAAAAAGGGGGGGGGGTAGATTTACTTGTTTATTTGAAAGAGAGAGTGACGGGCATGGTTAGAGAGAAATCTTCATCTCTTGTGTGCTCTTGAAATGGCTGCAATAGCTGAAGCAGGGAGCTGGAGCAGAAATGGAGTGAACTCAAACTGGTACCCAACAGGGGATGCTGGCATTGCAGGCGGCAGTTTAGGTCATTGTACCACAGTGATGGCCCCAGGATACTTACTTACTTAAAAAAGTAATAAATAAAGTATTATGTCTGGAATTACCAAGTGGGTCAGTTGTGCTCTCTTATAGATCTAAGATGCACTATTGGATCCTAGTGTTGTAATTTTTCCTGTGTTTTGGAGCATTTTGAAATTTCATCATCCTAGAAGTTAACTCATTATGCGTCATGACTATTCTCAATAATGCTAAAATGAATAAGGAAACAGATTTCTTAGAAAGATAATGCCATAGTGAAATAAATTGTTATCCTTCACTTTTCTTATTACAGTGTCCAAAGTATTTTGTCATTTTAAAAGAAGCCATAAAATAGAAGACTGGAGGTGTTATCATTCCAGCTTGCTTTTGGCTTTTGCTGAGCACAATTTAGAATTTGTCATTTTTTGCCCATCATGGAAAACAGGAGAAATTGAGGATGAATTTTTTCACAATTATTAGAAAAATGAGAAGATGAATGCAAAGAGATAGCAACATTCTGAACTTTAATGATAGTGAAGTCAATCATTTAAGTCACATCTCAGATTATGAATCTTTAGAAAAATGATTTTCTAAATGAGATTTTTCAAACTCATTGAGTGAACAACATGTTTTTATCTTTTATGACATTTGTGCCTCAACATTAATTTGATAAAAAGATTTGTTATATTTAAATTCTCACTGGAAGCTGAAAACATAGTTTTTCATTGACACTTTTTTCTTCTATAAATTATTTATAACATGACTTGATAATGTAAAGCAACTAAAAGGAACCATTGAGCCATGGTAAATGCTGATTACTGTTGTTCCTGGTATACTGAGGATTAAAACTGACAGGCCAGATAATAAAGTTAAGTGAGAAAAAAGGGAATTACAGGCACCATGAAAACTATAAAGAGAAAGGAAACCACTGAAACAAATATGTAAATTTTCTTAAATACTAAATAAAAGAAAGCATATTAAAAAACTCAGAAAAATACATCATAACACATAACAGAACTAAAGATCAAGGTAATATCAGTCCATCTTTTTTTTAAAAAATGTTGTTTATTTCAAAAGCCAAGAGATAGAGTTATCTTTCCTGTGCTGTTTGCTGGTTCATTTCCCAAATGCTTGCAATAGCTGGGGCTGGGTCAGGCTGAAGCCAGAAGCCCAGGCCCAATCTGGGTCTCCCACTTGGTGGTGGGGACCAAAGTACTTGAGTCATCACCTGCTGCTTCTGTGGTGTGCATGAACAGGAAGCTGGACTTGGAAGCAGAGCTGGGACTTTAATGAGCAGACACTCCAATATGGGATTCTGGCATTCCCAAGCAGCATCCTCACTGCTTTGTCAGATGCCTACCCCCAGATTAGTGCATATTGATGGAGTTAATTTGCTTACTAAAACATTTTCAAATTGATGTGTAGAGCAGTATTCATGGGGCTGGTATTGTGGTGTAGTGGATAAAGCTGCTGCCTGCCATGACTCTAGTATCCCAAATGGGTACCAGTTTGTGACCTGGCTGCTCCACTACCAATCCAGCTCCTGCTAATGTGCCTGGGAAAGCAGCAGAAGATAGCTCAAGTACCTGGGCCCAGCACCCATGTGGGAGGCTCAGATAAAGCTCCTGGCTCCTTATTTTAGCCTGGCCCAGCCTTGGCTGTTGTGGCCATTTGAGGAGTAAACCAGCAGATGAAAGATATTTCTCTCTCTGTCTCTCCCGCTCTCTTTGTAACTTCGACTTTCCAATAAATAAATAAGTCTTTAAAAAAAGAAAAACAATATCCATCTCTACACTGAATGTAGAAGGACAGCTAAAGCAGTTTGATTGAGAAAGGATAAAAATTGGAGAATGGAGACAGATTTATTGGGAATATGGATACAGTTAAGACAATGGAGTTGTGACTCTGATACCAGAGAAAGTAGAATTTAGGTCACTAAAACAAATGTGATAAGAAAACTTTTCACAATTTACTGTAAAGATTAAATATGTAATGAGTAAATATGCACCAGGTAACTCAGAAACCATCAATGTAAAACAGAAACTACAGGTGACAAAAAGGAAAGAAAAAAAGTCTCACTATCAATATCTGACAGGACAAAAATAAGATATGGAAATTCTAAACAACATAATCAAAGATCATGTAGAGGATATATATTGAATAATACAGTCCAGTTATAGAGAATGCATCTTGTGAAGTATACCTGGAAAATTGATAAAAATTCCATATGTCACTGTGCAAAGAAAATATCAGTTGTTTCCAACAGTGGAAGTATTAAAAACAAACATGTGACTGTTAATAAAATAAGTCTATTGAGTGAAAGGGGAAAGACAAAAATTATACAATTTCTGAAAAGTAATGAAAGTAGAAAGAAATAAGAATTTATGGGATACATTTAAAGCAGTTAGACAACTAAATGACTATATTAATACAATTAAAAATAAATGTACTACATTCCTAACTTTAAATATCTAGAAAAAAATAATACACTGAACAAACAAGTGAAATAAATAGAAAGGAAATAGAAAGACATCAGTTTAATAGATTTCTGTTTTCTCAAAAAAATTGACAATACACAAGTCAGTAGATCATTTAAACCAGAATTAAGGGATGAAACACAAATGAAATAAGAAATGCAAAGAGCATATAATATTGATGGGGCATTTAAAAAACAAAGCCTACCTTGTGCAACCCATCAAACAAATTTGAAATTGTAGAAGAAATGGATCACCTCTTAAAGAGTAATGATTTTTCCAGAAATGAGCCCAATAGTGATAGGAAATTTATATAGAGCAATTTCCATTGAAAAAGGAGAGAAAGCCCCAGGCTTAGATGGTGTTAAGGGTAAATTTAGCAAAACTTTTAATAAAACAGACCCACTGCTATGTGAATTGTTTTAGAGAATTATAAAAATGAAGGAAAACTTCTAAATTTGTTTTTTTTTTCTTTAAGATTTATTGATTTATTTGAATGTAAGTGTTAGAGGCAGAGAGACACATGCACACACGAAGAGAGATCTTCTTTTCGCTAGTTTATACTGCAGTAATAACATTACCACTTCATATAATTGACACAGAAATAGAAAATTACAGAACTCTATGATTAAGATGAATTAAATAAAAAACTTCCCCACTAGGAATTATAACAGAATTATAAGTAAAAAAAAAATGAATAGTCCAACACACATAGGAAAGAATACATCATGATCAAGTGAGATATATAACTGGAATCCAATGGTTACTGTGGCATATGTTAATAAAATTCACTGAAATAGAAGATTGAAATAGAAAAATTACATGAGTATCTCCATAAGAGCTAAAAATACCATTCCTGATATAAAATCTTGATTATAAATATAAATAATTGACTACTTTCTGAACACAATACATATCTATATTTCATTCCCAAAGCTAGCATTTTATGCTTAATGGGGACACCATTTTTATTAATGTCAAGATCAAAATGTGTATTCCCAATATTTCAAGTGAAAAATACATAGTGTACTACTTTTTGTAGAATATGCTTATGCCTTATTATTATAGCAGAAAGAAAAACAAGAAGGATAAACCAGAAGACAGTAGTACTCCTTTTTTAGAGAGGTGATAGAGAATCATGTGGAAAGGACAGAAAATGAAAATGTCTTTCCCTGAGTTTATGCTTTTTTTTTTATTTTTAGAAACATTTTTAGAAGCATATTGATCAGTTAAATATTAAAAAAAAACAGGAAAGAAGAAAAAAAAAACCCTAAAACAATGCAAACAGAAACAAAGCCAACTGTTCTAAATGACTAATAGAATCACACTGGCTGAGAGAAAGCTAAACCTAGCAACTTGCATCCTTGGTCTAGGCCTACACATGAGGAAGGACTTCCAACACACTCAGAGGTTTGTGTTTTGAAGCTTTGGTGAGGCAATTGTGAAATGATTTAAGATATGTTATTAGAGTAAAAAATAAATGTGTTGATGTTGAGAACCATGGTTCTCAGTGTGGAAGATGAGAGATGTAAATATGAAATCTAGAAGGCAAGGAATACTCCTGCACTGGATGGGTTGGGACTGAAGGTATCAGTAGGAGTTCGTAATTATATAGATAGATACATAAATGGAAATACTGATACAGATTCTTCTGAAACCACCTTGAAGCTAAGACACTGCAGTAGTTGTGACCACTCCAGTAACCCATATTCTCCTTTTGGATTGTAATATTCCTCATGAAAAAGAGGCAGGCTGTTTGGAGAAATTGCTGCTTCTAAGACAGTGACAGGGAAAGTAAAGATCAAACTTCAGATTAAGGAAGTGCTTAAGGAAATAAAGGTCGTGTCAGCTCGGAGTCATTGGTGAAATCTGGAATAATTTGAGCATCAAAATAATTTAGGATAGTAATTGTAAACTGTTGGAAAAAATTGAAGATCATAAGCTTACACTGATAATAGATACTAATAGAGAAGGGTAGCTTGTGTTTTACATAGAAAGTTGACTGGCATTGCTGGAGTTGAAAAATCATTTTGCAACAATTAGAAATTTTTGAAGACTCATCAATGGATGCTAAGTCTATGGGAGTGGGTACAATAAGCATTTTTATTTGAAATGTAGAGAGAGTTGGACAGAGAGAGTTACTCAACTGCTTGCAACAGCAGGGCTTGGACCAGGCTGAAGCTGTTAGCCCAGAACTCTGGGTCTCCCACATGAGTGACTCAGACCCGAATACTTGAGCCATCACCTGCTGCCCAGGGTGTGCATTTGCAGGAAGCTGGAATCAGAAGCCAAGTCTGGACTTGAATCCAGGCACTCCAATTTGGGGTGTGGGTATCCAAGCTGTGGCTTAACCACTGTGCCAAATGCATGCCCCTGTGGAGATGAACTTTTGACAACATGTACATGGTATTTAGTGTCTTCTGTACAGATTTATTTTATTTTATTTTTTGACAGGCAGAGTGGACAGTGAGAGAGAGACAGAGAGAAAGGTCTTCCTTTTTGCCGTTGGTTCACCCTCCAATGGCCGCTGCGGCCGGCGCGCTGTGGCCGGCGCATCGCGCTGATCCAAAGCCAGGAGCCAGGTGCTTCTCCTGGTCTCCCATGTGGGTGCAGGGCCCAAGAATTTGGGCCATCTTCCACTGCACTCCCGGGCCATAGCAGAGAGCTGGTCTGGAAGAGGGGAAACCGGGACAGAATCTGGCGCCCTGACCGGGACTAGAACCCGGTGTGCCTGCGCCGCAAGGTGGAGGATTAGCCTATTGAGCCGTGGCGCTGGCCCAGATTTTTTTTAAAGATTAATTTAACTGAAAGGCAGAGTTACAGATTGAGAGGGATATACACATATACCCACATACATACATGCGCAGGGGTAGGGGAAAGAGAGAAGAAAAAAGAGGGGAAAGAGATCTTCCATCTGCTGGTTCACTCCCCAAATGGCTGCAATGGCTAGGGCTGGACGAGGCTGAAGCCAGGAGCCAGAAACTTCTTCCTGGTCTCCCATGTGGGTCCAGGGGCCCAAGTACATGGGACATCTGTTGCTGCTTTCCCAGGCTCATCAGCAGGGAGCTGGATCCAAGTGGAGCAGCCAGGACTTGAACTGGCACCCATATGGGATGCTGGCATTGCAGGCAATGGCCTTACCCACTTTACCACAATTCTGGTCCCATACAGATTGTTAATAAAGGAAAAAATATAATTAAATAGTAGGAAAACTAGTTTCTATCTTGTTTGTGTGATCAGAATTTAAATCAGAAACTATGTAAAGTTGGGAATTGTGGGCATCATTAAGAAACATCATGTATAGCAGGTTTCCACAAACTTACCTTAGGTCAGATAGTTAATATTTTAAGCTTGCAGACTATAGTCACTGTTTTAGCTACTCAATTTGCCATTATAGTGTAGGTAAAATGCAGTTAAATGAACATGACTGTGTTGACAGAGTGAAACAATGACCTACAGAAAGGGGGGAATACATGTAAATCATACAACGGAAAAGGGGTTAATATCCAAAAGACAGGAAGGATTGAGACAACTGAATAACAAGAAAACAGACTGATTAAAAAATGAGCAAGAGGCTTTAAGACATTTCTCTCAAGAAGACATAAAAAGGGCAATTAGGTATATGAAAACATGCCTAGCATTATCAGGGAATGCAAGTTAAAACCTCACACCTATCACAATGAATGTTATTAAAAAGGCAAAAAGATAAGTGTTGGCAAGAATGTGAAGAAAAGAGAACCCTTTAATACTATTAGTGGGAATAATTCTTTTTTTTTTTAATGAAAATGAGCATAGACTAGGGGTGGGCATTGTGGTTAAGCCTCTGCTTCTGACACCTGCATCCCATTTTGGAGTGCCAGTTCAAGTTCTGGAAGCTCCTTTCCCATCTAGCTTCCTGCTCATGTGCCTGGGATGTAGTAGATGATAGCTCAATAACTTGAGTTCCTGCTACCCATGTGGGAGACCCAGATGGTATTCCTGGCTCCTTGCTTCAGCTTGGCCCAACTCCAGCTGTTATTAGTCATTTTGTGAGTGCACCAGTGGGTAGAAAATAGATTCGTTGTCTGTCTGTCTCTGTTTCACATTCTGTTACTCTGCTCATTAAAAAATGAGCATATGCTAACACAGGACATAGGTTGTTTATTCATAACTTAGAGTATTCTGACTGGGAATGTATAACCTGTGTCTAATCATTATGCAATACCAGACAAATTTCAAATGAGGGACATTCTATTTTAAAAAAGGGAGACCATTATTCTTTAATTTGGGACATGCTCAAACTGGCTTGCCCCAAACGGTAGAGTTAGAAACATACCAGGGGATTCCAATTCAATCCCATCAAGGTTGCATGTATCAATGCCATCTCACTAGTCCATTTGATCAATTTCTGTTCACAATTGATCATAATGATAGGACTAAGAATCAAAGGGATTGCATAAACAAGACTAGTGTCTGAAAATACTAACCGATAGAACAAAAAAGGGAGAGAACGATCCAACATGGGAAGCGGGATACACAGCAGACTCATAGAATGGCGGATGTCCTAAACAGCACTCTGGCCTCAGAATCAGCCCTTAAGGCATTCGGATCCGGCTGAAAAGCCCATGAGAGTATTTCAGGCATGGAAAGCCAAGACACTCTGTCAAAAAAAAAAAAAAAAAAAACCTAAGGGAGAGATCTCCATGAGTGAGATCCCAGTGGAGAGAACAGGTCATCAAAGAGGGAGGTAGCTTTCTCTGAAGGGAGGAGAGAACTTCCACTTTGACCCTGTCTAAATATGATCAGAGTCGGTGAACTCAAAAGGCTGCCGTAGCTTTGGCAACTCATGACTAGAGCCTAAGGTGATTACTGATGCCATAAACAAGAGTGTCAATTTGTTAAGTCAACAACAGGAGTCACTGTGCACTTACTCCTCGTGTAGGATCTCTGTCCTTAATGTGCTGTACATTGTGATTTAATGCTATAACTAGTGCTCAAACAGTATTTTACACTCTGTGTTTCGGTGTGGGTGCAAACTGTTGAAATCTTTACTTAGTATATACTAAATTGATCTTCTGTATATAAAGAGAATTGAAAATGAATCTTGATGTGAATGGAAGGGGTGAGGGAACGGGAAAGGGGAGGGTTGCGGGTGGGAGGGAAATTATGGGGGGGAGAGCCATTGTAATCCATAAGCTGTACTTTCGAAATTTATATTCATTAAATAAAAGTTAAAAAGAAAAGTCAGTGCTGGGGAGCGACATTGTGTCATAGCTAGTTAAGCTGCCACCTGTGAAGTGGGCATTCCATGTGGGTGCTAGTTTGAGTTCTGGATGCTCCACTTCCAATCCAACTCCCTGCTAATGGCCCTCAGCAAGCAGCAGAAGATGACCCATATCACTGGGCCCCTGGACCCATGTGGGAGACCTGGATGAAGCTCTTTGCTACTGATTTGTGTCTTGTCCACCCTGGCCATTGCAGCCATTTGGGGGAGTGAACCAGCAGATGGAATCTCTTCCCACCCCCCACCCCCCATCCCACGTCTCTCCTTTGTAACTCTACCTTTCAAATAAATAGATCTTTGGGGAAAAAAAGGCAATGTTTTAGTAGACAAAGGTTGAAAAATTGTGTAGGATTTAAAGAGTCTAAAGAAACATGACAACTGAATGTTGACATAGCTATACAATGTGGTCAATCATATTATGTCATACACATGTATGTCATACACATATGTGTGACAATTGGTGATCACACAGTAGATTTTATGCTGGATAAAAATATGTTGTGAAGGAGAAATACTCATTATGAGTAGGCCAGAGGTTTGCCTGTGAAAGAGAGACAGAAAATGAGAGCAGTACCTTTAAGCATGGTCCAAGGTGAAAAGAGACCTCTCCTTCACTCTCCACCTCTTTTTATGATACAGGGAGTGGTACCTTAATCAGATGTACAAATGGGCTTGGGTCTTAGCATGCATCCTGGTCCTGGGTGAGACTGGTGCATCCTGGGAAGGTGGGTGTGCCAAGCTGACAGTTAAAGGGACAAATATTACTTGGCAGGGGAACAGACATTCCAAATGTCAAATTTCTTAAGCTGATAACTGATGTGGTTGTGTAAAGGGTGCTTTTTGTTAAGAAATACACACTTAAATATTTAAGGACAATGGGAATGGTTATACAGTGTGTATATGAGAGGGGGGGAGAGTGCACTTCTGATTAATGGGACAAATTGTTATAACAGTGATTCTAAGTAACAGGTGTTAAATTTCCTTTGTTAGTGCAGCTTGGTCATGCCATTGAAATTATTTGCAAAATGGTAAAAATTGAAGAAGTATATTTGTTTTTCGTATTTGGTTTAAAGTATATATTTAACTGAGCGTAATAAGAATTCCTGTGAATTTTCAGTGGCAGTAAAGGAAACGTCAGTTTGTCCTTTTTTGTTATACTTAGAATTATGACTTTAGGGAATCTGTAAATCTCAGAGGGGAATTATGTGGATGGTTTTACTAACTTGGACCATAAAGCTCTTCTGGGTTAGTCCTGAGGGAAATTTATTTCACTTTGAGTTAGCAATACCTCATAAACTTTCTAAGAATCTCAATGTGAGTCTCAAGGTGAGTATAATAGCAATGTTTTGCTTTAGTATGTTTCATGCCTTTGGAAGGTGTAGTTGAGAAGCCATTATTAATGTCATTTTCTCAATTTCTTCTTTTTGATTAAAAATTAAAGTTTTATTTTTGATATGTTACAAGTATACAGAGAAGGATAATTATTTCTTTTTTAAAAATGTAGTGATGCAATGTGACTTTTTCTTCTGCTTTGAGCATCATGTAATTTTTCAAAATTCTATAATGTTAAGTATAAATTGTACATTGATTTTTGGCAAACATCTAAAAATATAGATTATAATACAAATGTGCTAGGTAATGGCAATTAGGAATTTTTATAACAGTTTTTTTTTTTTAATTGAGATGCAGAGAGAAAGAGAGAGAGCTCCCAGTTACTGGTTTATTCCCCAAATGCCCACAATGACCAGAGCTTGGTCAGGGGCAGAGCTTGGAGTTGGGAAGTTAACCTTGTATCCCACTTGGATGGCAGGGATCCAGCTACTAAATCCATCACCAGCCACCTCCCAGGGTCTGTATTGGCAAGATACTGGAATTGTAGTTGCAACCTGGAATTGAACCCATGCACTCTTTTTAACTGGAATCTTAACTGCAAGGTCAAAATAGGAATTTTTAGTAGGAAAAATCTCCAGCTTAAAAATAATTTAATCATAGGCATCATCAAAAGCAAAATTTTGTTGTGAGCTTATATTAGTCTTAGCATTTGTGGTCGAGTTTCACTTAGAACTTCTCAGGACTAATTAGGAAATATGAAAGAGTTTCAATATAATGAGTAAAATATCATTTTAATAAATTGTGTCAAAAGCTACTGTTAAAATTTTATGTTTTCTATATTAAGTGTTTTAGAAAATACCACATTAAAAGGCTATAGTTTTGGTAAGTGAAAATTTTAAACCATATCCTTTAAAATTTTTTAAAATTTACATGCTTATTATACATATATTTAAATCTATGCATTGACTGTATTAAAAAATTTCAGGAGAGGTGCATTCATATTCAGAAAATTTTGATATTTTCTGTCTCTGGTTAACATTCTTTCATTGGTAGATAAATCAGTGCCTTAAAAGGCAGATATTATATTCAATAAACTTTAAAATTTTATTTAGAAGAAATATGCATGGTTGGAATTTGTATTTCTTGTTTTTTTTTTTTTTCATGATTATACAGAACTGTATCCTGGCAATTTTTTTAAATTAAAAAAATTTTTTTTTTAAATTTTTGACAGGCAGAGTGGACAGTGAGAGAGAGAGAGACAGAGAGAAAGGTCTTCCTTTGCCGTTGGTTTACCCTCCAATGGCCGCCGCACTGATCCGAAGGCAGGAGCCAGGTGCTTCTCCTGGTCTCCCACGGAGTGCAGGACCCAAGCACTTGGGCCATCTTCCACTGCACTCCTGGGCCACAGCAGAGAGCTGGCCTGGAAGAGGGGCAACCGGGACAGAATCCGGCACCCCAACTGGGACTAGAACCCCAGGATGCCAGTGCCACTAAGCGGAGGATTAGCCTGTTGAGCCATGGCGCCGGCTTGTATCCTGGCAATTTAATCACTCTTCCAATATTGACCTTTCAAGTATTCTTCAGGAATATCTTGTTTTAACATCTTTAGTTTTTTAGGCAAGCATCCTGTTTCCTTCAATCTTTATGTGACGTGGTTTCCATTCCAAATCTTTTTTGATAATACCTTATATTAACACTGAATGATTTAAAGAATATTTTCCAATAATAATGGCAATACCTAATATTTATTACGGGCTTAATTCTTACAAGGTATTGTAATTTTATTTATTTATTTAAGATTTATTTATTAAAGATTTATTTATTTTACTTGAAAGTCACAGTTACACAGAGAAAGGAGAGGCAGAGAGAGAGAGAGAGAGAGAGAGAGAGAGAGAGAGAGAGAGGTCTTCTATTCATTGGTTCACTCCGCAGATGGCCGCAACGCCCGGAGCTGCTCTGATCCGAAGCCAGGAGCCAGGACTTCTTTTGGGTCTCCCATGTGGGTGCAGGGGCCGAAGGATTTCGGCCATCTTCCACTGCTTTCCCTGGTCATAGCAGAGGGCTGGATCCGAAGTGGAGCAGCTAGCTCTCAAACAGGCACCCACATGGGATGCTGGCACCACAGGTGGCAGCTTTACTTGCTGTGCCACAGCGCCAGCCCCTTGTAATTTTATTTAACCCTCAAGCAATAATACTTACTGTTTTTTACTCCAATTTTCAGGTAAGGAAGCTAAGACACAGATGTTGTGTAGAACTGGCCAATGATCACCATGGTAGATAATGGCAAATCAGGATTGTATAAGATAAACATTATCTTTGTTGACTTTTTGTAATCTTTACCACTCTCCCTGGAAAAACTATACTTTGTAATGACCCATTCACACCTAATAGTTTAACAGAGCATGCTACCTCATGTGAAATCATTATTTTACCTTTTTCTAGACAAGATATTTTGTTAACTTTATTAATGTAACCTAAATTTGTATTTTATACTAATATTATTCTGTTCACATATAGACAACAAAAAATTTGACTTAGTTCACTAGTTTTTCTTTTTTATGTAACTGCTGTGAAATAAGGTTACTGTATCCTGTAGTTGTATGATTAATGTTGGACTCTCAGTGAAGTATTTGACATTTATCATTAATATAAGTTCAGCCCATTTTTGCTTTTGATTCCTAAGTCTGCTGTCTAAAGATTTAGTTTCTTCCTTTTTTGGGTCAATGATCATTAGCCTTTATTCTAGAAATTGGTAAATACTGTTGAGCAAAATATTAGCAATAAAAAAGATGCAGAACCTATAGATTTAAAAGACTTTGAGATACTTCTTGGACAATTGCAACGTGTGGGTTACATTTAGATCCTGATTCCAACAAACTTAATAAAAGTTTGGGTGTCTTGCTGCTTGGGACATCTGCATCCCACATTACAGTGTTAGTTTGAGTAGTGGCTACTCTGCTTCCTGTCCAGTTCTTTTAATGTACCTGGGAGGGCAGTGGACGATGACCTCAGTACTTGGGTCTCTCTCACTCATGTGGGAGACTGTATGGAGTTCTGGCTTAGGCCTGGCCATCCCCTGCTGTTGTAGGCATTTGGGAGATTGAATCAGTAGATGGAAGATTCTCTCTCTCTCTCTCTCTCTTTTACCCTCTATCTCTCCCTCCCTGCTTCCCTTTCTCTCACTCTCACTCACTCTGTATTTCAGATAAATAAATACATATATAAAAATAAGTTTATAAGATTATTACAAATTTGAACATTGACTATATACTTTCAGATGTTAAATAGTTATTGTTAATTTTTGAATATTGCCCTTGCCCTTGCATGCCTTTAGGATATTGGGATAAAACCATGACTTCTTCCAGACAATTTCTGTTTTGCTAGGTCTGCTACCTGTTTTCTAAATTTCATTCTTCTTCCCAGTATTTGACAGACGTTGTCATCACTGCTTTTTCCAAACATGTCTGGTAGAAGTTGTTGATGAAGGCATCTGAGTCTGGAGACTTCATTGTGGCAGTGTTTTCAAATCAGATTCAATTTGTTTATAGTTATAGGACTGGACTGCTAAAGTTTTTTCTCTCTTCTTGTGAGACTTGATGATCTAATGTTTTCATAGTTTAATTATGTAAAGTTTCAAGTACATTAACCAAAAGTGTGCTCTTTTAGTGAATTTAGAAGTATTTTTCAGCCATGTTCTCTTTCATATTCCTAATATTGGCAACTTGGACTTTTTAATTTTTGTGATTAGATTATCCAGGAGACTATAAATCTTTATACTTTTCTTTCCTTTTAAAAAAAAGATTTATTTTATTTGTTTAAAAGGCAGAGTTACAGAGAGAGAGGGAGGGAGAGAGAGAGAAAGGGAGAAAGAGAGAAAGGGAGAGAGAGAGAGAGAGATCGATCTTCTACCCTGCTGGTTTACTTCCCAAGTGGCTTCTATGACTGGGGATGGGCCAGGACGAAGCCAGGAGCTTCATTTAGGTCTCCCACGTGGGTGCAGGGGATCAAGGACTTAAGGCATCTTCCACTGATTTCCCAGGGCATTAACAGGCACATGGATCGGAAGCGGAGCACCCAGAACCAGTGCCCATATAGGGGTTCCAGTGTTGCATGTGATGGCTTAACTTGTTATGCCACAAAGCTGGCCCCATCTTTATGCTTTTCAAAGCCTCAACTTTTGGGGTTAGTGAATTTTTTTGTTTTTGAAATTCATTTGTCTGTTTTATTAGTTGATTTTTTATTATGAACTCCTTTTAGTGTTCATTGATTTGCTATGGTATGCTTTTCCCTGCTTTTTATTTTGATGCTTCATTCATCATCTTTCATGTTTTCTTTTGAATGTTCTTCATATATGAGGGGACTTTAGCATGTTTGTGGAAAAATGGAATTAAGTTTATTTAGGTGCAAAAAAAATTGAAATTTGTACATACTGTTTTTCATAGCATACATTTTACATGAACTTTTAAGACCCCTCTCTTATATGCATGGATTTCAAATATTTTTGCACCAAATAAAATTATCTTTTAAATCCATTTTCTACCAACATTTTGAAATACTGTTATGTATGCATTTAAAGCTATAGCATGGGGCAAGTGTTTGGCTTAACAGTTTAGATGCTGGTTGAGATACCCACATCCCATTTCAGAGTACCTGGCTTCAATACCTGCCTCTGGCTCAAATCTCCAACTTCTTCCTGCTGCAGGCCCTGAGAGACAGCAGTGATGGCTCAAGCTAGTGACTCTTGGGAAACCTGGATTCTTTTCCTGATTTCCTGTTTAAACCTCTGCCTAGCCCTGGCTGTCATAGACATTTGAGGAGTGGTCTCTCTCCATCTCTCTCTCTCTCTCTCTAGAATAAATGAATGAGTAAATGACTATACATATAACATGGCCACAGTATCCTATATAATTTGGTATGTAGTATTTTAATTGTTGGTGTTCAGATTTATAATACTTACATAGTAATTTCTTCTTGGACACAAATCAGCATAAGAAGAAGTATGGTTTAAAATTTTTAATCATGGGATTTAAAAATTTCATTTGTTTTTGATTTCTGGCTTACTTGATTATGGTGAGAGAACATATTTGACAGTCTTCTGCCCATCTAAATTATTACAAATAATTAAAAGTACTTAAGGTTGACATAATCAGATTATGAATTCTTATGTATCTACTACTTAAATTTTGTGATTTTGTAGTATTATAAAATGGTTAAGTCAGGGCGAGCTCCATGGCAAAGTGGGTAGAGCTGCCGCCTGCAGCTTCAACATCCCATATGGGCATCAGTTCATGTCCCGGTTGCTCCTCTTCTGATCCAGCTCCCTGCTATGGCCTCAGAAAGCAGTAGAAGATGGCCTAAGTACTTGGGCTCCTGCACCCGTGTGGGAGAACTGGAAGAAGCTCCTGGCTCCTGGCTTCAGATTGGCTCAGCTCTGGCCCCTGTGGCCATTTGGGAAATGAGCTACTGGATAAAGACCTTTCTATCTCCCCCACCCTCCTCTCTGTAACTCCACCTTTCAAATAAACAAATACAATCTTTAAAAAGAAATGGTTAAGTCCTTAGTACCTCAGACGTGGTTAGATAAATGAATACTGTCAATGTTCATAACTTAATCCTAGGTTCCTTGTCAAAATAATACTTGGGAAACATTAAAATCAAGCCAAATTGTCAAAAAATAAATTTTATATTAACTTTTTACTTTTTCATATACTGTAGCCATCTCTCTCACAATCTTTTTTGGGCATTTTTAAAAAATTTATTTATTTATTTGAAAGAGTTACAGAGGAGAGGCAGAGAGAGAGAGAGAGAGAGAATCTTCCATTGGCTGGTTCACTTCCCAAACGATTGTAACAGCTGGAGCTGGGCCGATCAAAAGCCTGGTGCCAGGAGCCTCTTCCAGGTCTCCCTTGTGGGTGCAGGGGCCCAAGCACCTGCACCAGTTTCCACTGCTTGCAAAGGTGCATTAGCAGGGAGTTAGATCAGAAATGGAG
The DNA here is from genome assembly GCF_033115175.1 of Lepus europaeus. Classification (NCBI taxonomy): domain Eukaryota; kingdom Metazoa; phylum Chordata; class Mammalia; order Lagomorpha; family Leporidae; genus Lepus; species Lepus europaeus. Next base: position 14,857,766 of record NC_084843.1, on the reverse strand, counting down.
TAGCCAGGACTCAAACCGTTGCCCATATGGCACCACAGGCGGCAGCTTTACCTGCTACACCATGCCGTTGGCCTTATTATTTTGTGCATTTTAAAGAAAGTTGAAAACATCACTTGACCTGTAAAGACAATAGCATGCCTACTGTTAACTAGAGTTTTTTATTCATAGTAAAACCTAAAAGTTACATGCAGGGGAATACATGTATCTTTAGTGTACCATATGACTGTTGGTAAATATATGTGTCTGTGAAGCCCAAATTCTTTTTAAAAAAATATTTATTTATTTGAAAGACAGGGAGAGAGAGAGCGCGAGAGAGTGAGAGTGAGAGAGAGCAAGTAAGCTAGTGTGAGCCAGAGAGAGAGAGCTCTTCCATCTGCTGGTTTACTCCCCAAATGGCCACAATGACCAGAGCTGAGCTGGTCCAGAGCCAGGAGCCAGGAGCTTCTTGGTCTCTCATGTGGGTGCTCCTGCACTTGGGCCCATGGACTTGGGCTATTCTCCACTACTTTCCCAGAAATATTATCAGGGAGCTGGATCAGAAGTGGAACAGGTGGGACTTGAACCAGTACCCATATGGGCTGCTAGTGCCTCAATCGGCAGCTTTATCCGCTATACCACAATACCAGCCTGGAAACCCAAATTCATACCAAGATAACGGAATGTTTACTGTCACCTGAGAAAGTTCTCTAATGACTCTTCCTAGACCATATCCTACCCAATACCTGATTTCTTTTCCCTCCATGAAGCAGTTTTGCCTAGAATTTCATATACATTATGCATACGTTTTGTGTAAGACTTCTTTCACTTCCATGTTAAGATTCATACATGTATGCATTCGTAATTTGTTCCTTTTTGTTGAGTATTATTCCAGTGAATGAATGTATTTGTTTATGGTTTCTCCTACTGATGGACACCTGGGCTGTTTATAATTCTGGACTAATGTGAATATTACTGCCATGAGCATTCCTGTATAAGTCTACTACTTATGGACATGTTTTTGTTTCTCTTGTCTAATGCTATATCAGAAGGAACATGTATCTTAAACTTTTTAAGAAAAGTGCCAGACCTTTATTCCAAAATGGCATAATACATTCGTTTGCTTCCTTTTTAATACTTTTAGTTTATTTATTTTCATTGTTTGAAAGAGAAAGAGGCAAACAGAGAAAGAACTTCCATCTGCTAGTTCTTCCCCTAAATACACACAATAACCAGGGCTGGGCAGTGTGAAAGCCAGGAGCTTTGAACCAATCCAGGTCCCCCATGTGGGTGGCAGGGAAGCAGGTATTTAAGCCATCATCTGCCCAACACCCTGCCTGCCTCTCCACCCCTCATCCTCCCACTCCATCCCTCCCCCCCATCCCCTCCCCCAAGATGCATTTTAGCAGGAAGCAGAGCAGGACTGGAACTTAGGCCAAATGCTCACTCCTGTTTATCTTAAAAATACTATCAAAAATTTTAAACATATGATACTTGTACAATTTTATGGGGTACAGTGCACTATTTCAACACAAATACACACTGTAAACTGATAAAATCATGCTACTAGTCTTCCCTTTTTCCTCTCTTTGTGCTTGAAGCCTACCAGCTCCTCTCGTCTAGTTTTTTATACAGTGTGTAATACATTATTGTGAACTATAGTGAACTGTAGTTACTCAACCTCTACTAATCACTATTCTAAGTTCAAATTGACTTTTTTTTTTAACCTCCATATATAAGGGAGAATGTGTCATGTTTGTATTGTGTCTGGCTTATTTCATTCAAATCAATAATACTTAGGTCCAACCATTTTGCTGCAAATGTCAGTATTTCACTAAGTTTAGTACATTGTTTATGCTAAAATCTTTTAGATCTCTAATGGTAGTTTGACTAATGCTGTCAATTACTGGGAAACATACATCAAATTTTCTATGATGATATCAATTTTATATATTTTTCCAACCTTTGGTGTATATATTTTGAAGTTATGTTACTCTTCTAGAATATTGATTTTAAAGCAATTTATAATGATACATCTTTAGTAATGCCTTTGCACTAAAGGCTATAGTGATCTGGTGTATTATGGTCACCCCACAAAGACAAAATGGATCTTCCACCTCGCTAAATATGGTCTGGAAGTTGAGAAAGATTATGTTACATATAACACTAAGAAGGGTATGAAGATTTTTAATTCATAAAATGAGATTTTCTGAGGAGAGCTAAAAAAGGCTCCCAAATGGGTATAAAAAGGGCTTGGGAAAATGGGACAAGAAAACAGTGTGGCTTTGATGAGTAGGGGAGTATGGAGGATTGCTGTGTGCATGCAGGCTGGATCTTAAATGTAGCTTAAACATCTCTTTGGCACCACACAGAACAATATAAATAGTTGGTGGTTTATTAGGATCTCAAGATACCATTATCAGTCTGTATCAGCAGTCAGTATAACAATTAACTAAATAAAAATATTTTCTCCTGTGTTGTGCATTTTTAGAGATCAGTAATTTAGATGAATAAGCAAATTGTCCTAGAATGGTGTATTAGCAGAGAAGTCACTGGAATGGATTTGGGTTGTTGATTTGTTTTGAGTGTAAACAACAGACCAAATTAGAATGTAAGAAAGAAGAGTCAAGGATAGCTCTAAGACATTGATTTAGTAACTAGAAAAATGGAAATGCAGCACGCTAAGATGGGGAACACTGAGAGGCAGATTTAGTTATCACCAGCAAATATATATGTATATATAATAACTTGGATTTTAAAAGTGCAACTTGATTAGCTTTGGCAAATGTGAATAGTTCTGTAAGTACCACATCAGTTAAGATAGAGACATTTCCATCAACCTTGAAAAGTTTACTAGTGCCACTGTTTAGTCACTGTCTTATGATTCTCCAATCTAGTTTGTTATGTCACTGTAGTTTTGAATTTTGTATAGGTGGAATCCTATAGAAGGTGATCTTATATGACTTCTACCACTTAGCATGATAATATCCACATTTTCTTAAAGATTTGTTTTGAAAGAGAGGGAGAGACAGAGAAGAGAGAGATCTTCTATCTGCTAGTTCACTCCGAAGATGGCTGCAGTGGCAGGGGCCCAAATACTTGGGCCATTTTCTGCTGCTTTCTCCAGTCCATTAGCAGGGAGCTGGATTGGATGTGGAGCAGCTGGGACACAAAACGGCATCCATGACATCCATATTTTTTTCCTGTATCAGCAGTTGGCTCCTTTTTGTGTCTTTGGATGAAACTCAATTTGTTTACGCATTTACCAGTTAGTGGACATTTGGGTACAGTTTTGATATCTTTTAAAAAATCTGTTATGACTATTTGCATACAAGTCTTTATGTGGACATATGTTTTTGATGTGTAAGTATTGGAGAGTGGGATTGCTGGATTATGTGGTATTTAACTATATGAAACTGCCATACTGTTTACCAAGTGATAATATTCTTTGCAACCTAATTGCAGCATATGAGAGTTCCCATTAACATCCTCACCAATACTTGGCATTGTTAGTTTTTAAATGATAGGTCTTTTAGAATATCTTACTATGCACTATCTTACTGACAGTGATATCTAACTATCTGTACTTCCCTTATGATTAATTATATCAGGCATAATTTTATTGCAGTGGCTGAGATTTACATATCTGGTGAAGATAAACAGTTTTTGTCACTTTTTTATTTTTAGGGGATGTTGAATTTTATGAATGCCTTTTGTATGTCTGTTGAGATGATCATATGTTTTTGTCCTTTATTTTCTTGTTGTGGCATATCACATTTATTGACATACATATGTTGAGCCATCATTACATTCCTGTGGTGAATTGGATTTCATCATGGTGAATTATCTTTTTATTGTTCTGTTGGATTCAGTTTGCTGCCATTTTGTTGAGGATATTTGTATTTGTGTTCATCATGAATATTGTCCTGTACTTTTTCTTTCTTTGTAGTGCCTTATTTGACTTTTGCATCAGGTTACTGTTAGCCTTAGAAAATAATTTGTGGAAGAGTAGTCTATTTTCTTCAATATTTAAAAGAAAAATTGTCATTATTTCTTTAAATATTTGAGAGAATTCAACCATTGAAGCCATGTGGTCTTTGGCTTTTACTTTTTGGGAATTTTTTGATTGCTTATTCAATATCCTTATAATTAGTCTGTTCAGGTTTCTTCCTCACCTTTTTTTTTTTTTAAAAAAAAAAAGATTTATTTATATATTTGAGAGGCAGGGGCCCAAGCAACTGGGCCATCTTCCACTATTTTCCCAGGCCATAAACAGAGAGCCGGCCGGGAAGAGGAGCAGCCGGGACACGAACCAGTGCCCATATGGGATGTGGGCACTGCAGGTGGAGGCCTAGCCTACTTCTCCACAGCGCTGTCCTCCTTCTCTTCTTGATTCAGACTTGTTAGAGTGTATGTATCTGGTAATTTATCCTTTCTTTTAGGTTATACAATTCGTTGGCATATAATTGTTCATAGTAGTCTCTTATGATCCTTTGTATTTCTCTGCTATCAGTTATAATGTCTCATTTTATTTCTGATTTTATTTATTTGAGTTTTCTCTTTTTTCTAAACATAAGTTTTACTGAGGATTTGTTGATTTTATTTTTTCTAAAAACCAACTGTTAGTTTCATTATCTTCTCTTGTTGATCTTGTTTTTTTTTCTAGTCTCTATTTCATTTATTTTGTTATTCATTTTATTTTAAGTATCTGTGTAGTTTCTTCCTTTCTTCCTTTTTTTTTAAACTTCCTTGAAGTGTAACTTTAGTTTATTGGAGATCTTTTTCCTTTTTGATATGGACATTTATGGATATAAAATTCCCTCTTAGAAATATTTTTGCTGCATCTTATAAATTATGGTACATTTTATTTCTATTTTCATTTGTCTTGTGATTTAATCTACTGAGTAATACGTCATTTCTCTCTGGCTACGTTCAAGATTATTTGCTGTAAGCTTTTAGAACTTTAATGGGTAGAACTTTGGCATGGGTATTTTTAGGGTTATCTCATTTGATATTTGCCAATTTTATTGAATCTATAGTTTTATGTATTTTACAAAATTTTGAAACTTTGGTAACAGTTTCTTTAAGTGCACTTTCAACTCCATTCTCTTTTTACCCTATTTCTAGGATTCTGATAATATGAATGTTAGATTGTTATTTTCCATAGTTCTTCCATCTCTGTTCAGTTTTTTTTCCAGCCTATTTCCTTTTTTTTTCCCCACAGATAGGATTGCTTTTATTGATTTATCCTCATGTGTATAATTTTTTTTTAAAAAGATTTATTTATTTGAGAGAGAGCAAGAGAGAGAGATTGATCCTCCATCTGCTGATTCATACCACAGATGGCTGCAACAGCAAGGGATGGGCCAGACCGAAGCCAGGAGCCAGAAGCTTCATCTGGGTCTCCCATATGGGCCATCTGCTGCTGCTTTCCCCAGGCTATCAGCAGGAAGCTGGATCAGAAGTAGAGCCACTATACTAGAACCTGTGCCCATATGGGATGCTGTTGTCACTGGGGGTGGCTTTACTCACTGTGCCCCGATGCTGGCCCCTTACAATTTCTTTCCTTTATTATTTCCACTGTAGTCTTGGTCTATCCAGTTAGTTTTTATTTGTTATTATTATAGCTTCTATTTTTTAAAACAAATACAGGTTTTCACTTAGGTGTTTGTATTTTTTCAATTTTTTTTTAATTTTCCTTTTTATTTTTTAAAGATTTATTTATTTATTTGAAAGGTGGAGTTACAGAGAGGCAAAGACAGAGAGAGAGAGAGATAGAGAGAGAGAGAGAGAAAGGTCTTCCATCTGCTGGTCCACTCCCCAAATGACTGCAATGGCTGAAGCTGGGCTGATGAAAAGCCAGAGGCTTCTTCCAGGCCTCCCCAGTGGGTACAGGGGCACAAGGACTTGAGCCATCTTCTACTGCTTTCCCAGGTCATAAGCAGGAAGCTGGACTGGAAGTAGACCAGCTAGGACTCTATCTGGCGTCCATTTGGGATGCTGGCACTGCAGACAGTGGCTTTACCTGCTACGCCAGAGAGCCAGCCCCTAGATATTTGTTTTGAGAATTTTTAATGACTTGTAGTATTTTTATCATAGGTACTTTAAAATTCTTGTCAAGGGCCGGCGCCGTGGCTCACTAGGCTAATCCTCCGCCTTGTGGCGCTGGCACACCGGGTTCTAGTCCCGGTCGGGGCACCGATCCTGTCCCGGTTGCCCCTCTTCCAGGCCAGCTCTCTGCTGTGGCCAGGGAGTGCAGTGGAGGATGGCCCAAGTGCTTGGGCCCTGCACCCCATGGGAGACCAGGAGAAGAACCTGGCTCCTGCCATCGGATCAGCGCGGTGCGCCGGCCGCAGCAGCCATTGGAGGGTGAACCAAAGGCAAAATGGAAGACCTTTCTCTCTATCTCTCTCTCTCACTGTCCACTCTGCCTGTCAAAAAATAAATAAATAAAATTCCTGTCAAATAATTTCAACATTTGATGCATCCATCTAAGTGCAGATATTATTTGGTTGTATAATCCAAATAGAGTTATTTAAATAACTAACACATTAATACTGTGGAATTTAACTGTTAAAAATAATGAATTGGGACATACCAATTAAATGAAAAATACCTGCAAAATTAGTATTTTGGAGGTACAAATATATATATGTGTATTTATATCAGTAAAACTTATGTACCTATAGGTCATGTAATTTGTTTTGTTTTATATTCTAAAATATACATACAAAAATAGGCAGAGCATAACAAATTGTGAAAAATATATCCAGAGAATGGGCTGGGGTAGAAGGTCACTTTCAGTTTTATATATATTTTTATTTCATATTTTTGGTAATGAGTAAGTTTATATTTTTGAAAAGGGAATGAATGAAAATCTGAAAAATGTGTAATTTGCATATGTATAGCATAAGCAAGTGGTTAAAAACTAAGAAATAAATTACTTTCACTAAACTTTTATGTATTTCATTCATTGGCAGTTAGGTCCAAAATGTACTGCCCATAGTTAGAGTACTCTGAAGTTCCTTTGCATATGTTAATTTTTCTAAAGTCCAGCTGGCTTCAATGAAGAATCACATTCTTCATTAACTAGAATTATGTAAACATGAAGAATTTTTAAGCAACATCTTCATTTTCTGTTAATTTGGATATTTTCAGTGAACCGTCTAGGATGCCAATGTTTAGGAAACCAATTAAAGGGAAGATGAAGGTGTGGTCTGGGTGCACATTTAATGACTAATGACAAATTCCTGTATAGTTGTTCTTTATAAACCAAATTTTCTAAGGCCAAAAAAAATGCTGTTGTTGAAATCATGTCTTGCATATGATTGGCACTTCTATCACTGAATCTGAAGTAGGAAATGCAAGTCTCTTCTCGGTACAGGTAGCAGAATGGAATTTAGTACAAGGAATTGATTACAGAAATGTTAGGACAACTAGAAATACTAAAGAGAAGGGATAACCCAGAAATCTGAAAGCTGTTGCATACCCACACAGGAGCCTATGGTCACATTTGCCCCTGGGAATTACTGGAAGTACCACTTCTGCTACTGAACAGGAGCTAGCCTGGCTTAGTGTTAGAAAGCCACATTCTGTTTCCCTGCTGTAGTCATTTGCCTGTTACTGCTGCTAGGGACAAAAGCAGAGTATTTCTTCCTTTCTGCTTTTAATATCTTACCAGTGCTCCAGTTGGTGAAACCTAACATTAACCTGGTTTTCAAGAGAGCCTTGGAATTTTTTTTAAAGTTTTCATCCTCGGCACTTTAAAAAAGGGAAAGTGGGACTCTTAATAAATAAGAGATAAGTTCTAGCACAGTGAAGAATTTGTTCAGTTGATCTTAGATTTGTTAGGGTCAAATGATCATATCATTTTCATCTTTGTAATATCAGTAGCTAACTCACTGTCTTTCACATAGTAGCCTTTCATAAAAAATATTCAGAATTATTTATGAATATAGAAATATATGAATATATAAAAATAAGATTTCCCCTTTTTCTTGCATATGCAAAAATTTGAATTTTCGAGCTTACTTTCATTTTTGGAAATTTTATTACTCAGTTTTAGCCCTAGTACCTAACATGCTACCTGGCACATATTTAATAGGTGTTGTTTCTTGATTAAATGAATGTTAGGTATAGTTTATTCATAAAAATGTGTCTTTAAAATTATCAAGTTGGTGGTTTTATTGATACACTAGTTAAGTTTTTAAATACTACCTAAAGTTCATAATTTATCTTCTTTCTGTTACAGCATCAAACACTTGGCTTGTTCCAGAAACTAAAGGAGCAATTGTCCAAGGTGGATATGGCCACACCAGTGTGTATGATGAAATAACAAAGTCTATATATGTTCATGGAGGCTATAAAGCATTACCAGGCAATAAATATGGATTGGTGGATGATCTTTATAAGTATGAAGTTAACACTAAGACTTGGTGAGTAGAGTAGAAGTATAACAAGGAGAAATTTTGGCTTGGTTGTATTTTATATTTGCATAATAGCAATCTTTACTAAGTATTTTCATGGAGAAATTCTTGGATTTTTCAATCTTTGTTTCAACTAATGTGCAGTTATGTAGCATTGATACAAACATGTTAATAAATGATGTGTAGGCATCATTAATATAAATGATTCACTTTAAAATGGTTTTTGATCCCATAGAGATACTTATTCTGTATGCATTACTTATAAGTGCTGATACCATATTTATTGCAACATTAGCAAATTCATTTACTAGAATAATTTTGATCTTTGATATCATCGAATCTGGAACCTGTTGTTTGCACTCAGATTTTATTGTCATTTGTACATTAATAAAAGTTTTTCTAGTTTGATCATCTAGCTTTCTGAAATACGAAGTTTGTGGCAGTTAGGGAGATTTTTCTATTATAGCAATGCTGTATTACACATCTTGTACTGATCTTATACCTTCTTTTCTGTAAGGTATGCACTTAAAAGTGAAATTGCTGTCTCTGAGTGATTCACATCCTCAGCTTTGTTGCATGTTGCAAGTTGCTTTTCAAGGCAGTGTGGTAACTTGTACTCCCACCAGCAGGGAAAGATGAGTGTCCCTCTTTCTTTGTGTTTTCACCAATAGTGGATAACAAAACTTTCACTTCTGCTAATGTGATGGTTGTGAATGGTAGCTTACTGATGTTTTAATATGAATTTCTCTAATTACTGCTTTGGATAAACATCTTTTTATGTGTTCATTTGCCACTTTTTGTTTAAGAAATTTCCTGCTCATATCCATAATATTCTCTCTGTGCTTGAAATATTAATTATTTCTTTGTTTATTGATTCTCTGGGTAAGTAAGTTTTTAATTGTACTCATTTTCTTTTGTGAAATCTGGAAAATGACTCCTTTTTTATTTTATGACTCTATTACACTTCTTTAAATTTCCAGCATGAAGTTAGTATGTGTTTAAATGAAATGCAGTTTTCTACTAAATTGCAACTTGTTCTGCCCCTTTCACTTTCAAATGTTTACCCTAATTTCTACTTTTATTTGAAAAAAAAAAAGAATTATAAAAGTCCCTTTTGGAAATTTTCCTTTTCTCATCTTTAGTCTAATACAATACAGTATTAGTCTTTATATTTTGAAAGTATTAAGAAGATAAATCAGTTTTTTATGTAACTTTGACATGGAATCATATTTCCTATGTAATATGTCTCACTTTTTCTCTTTGACTTTTTGCTATGTTGGCAAGAGGAATTGTGGTACATTTTAAGTATCTATAATCTGAAATTATGAAATCTTGGGACTTTGAAGTATTTTGGGTAAGGAATGCTCAAATGGCATGGTCTATAGCAAATCCAAAAGTGTCTGAAATCTGGAAGATTTCTAGTCCCAAGCATTTTGGATAAGGAACACTCAACCTGTGTAGTGATTAAAGCACCATCAATCAGCCTAACATAGTGTTGTACACATTGTATTGTCTCTTACCAGAAGGGAAAGGGTAACGCCTGTGTGAGGGAGCACCATAATTTACAACAACAATAATAATAGGTGTAGCAATGCTCAGGGAAGGAGCATATTTAATAGAAGTGAATGGTTGAGAGAGCAGAACTGGGTATTATTTGAATAAAGTCAAAATGAGGCATTTAATTTTTTGCTCACCAGCTAAATAGAATTTTCTCAGATTTCACATTTCCCTTCCTAGAAAATTTCCATGGTGAACTTTTGCATCGAAGAATGTAATTAGCAATCATGATGATTTTTGTATGTGCACAGATGTCATTAGATACTTGTCCTATTAGAGAGCTTGCTGAAACAATCTATATTGTGATTTAAACACATTATTATAAATATGTTGCAGATATATTTGCTGCTTTGATATTCTAATGCATCCTAAATTTTTTAAAAACAAATTAGTGAGTAGTAAAATTGATTTATCTGATATCTTTAAAGTTTGTAGAATTCTTAAAGTTCTGATGCTTTTTGTTTTCTTGTTTGTCAAGGTCACTATTATATATAGACTATGCTATTTGTAAGGATGTTTTATCGTATTTTATGTAATTTTAAAAGATCACCATTATATGGCCATTGTATAAAGTAATCTTTATTTTTACCATCTCAGAAATGATTTCAGTTTTTGTACATATAATTAAACAGATATGCTGCTTTTTGGGATCATAAGTGATGCATGTTTGGAGGAATTCTTTTCAATGGTGAAATTATATATGTATATATTTCTGCTAATTCAGGGAAAAATGAGGAGTTATATCTGCTTAAAGCATCAGTGAAAGGCAGCGAACCTGTCAATTTAAGAGGAAGGATTTTGTCAAGGGAGGTGGGATTAGCGTTTCTTGTACCTTTTGTCCTTGAGACAATTATGAATCCTCAAAACTACCTAGGTTAAGTGAGCAGTGCTTTTATCAACAACTCTGGAAGATCAATACTGGATTTTCCTGTGTGCCAAGGAAGATGAGGCTTGGTGGGTTCTTAAGGAAGTAGTACAGTCCTTGAAGTTCTAAATTCTAATAGTGAAGATGAACCCACCTCTGAGAGGCAGAGAGGGAGAGAGAGAGAGAGAGAGAGAGAGATTGATCGATCTTCTATGCTCTGGTTCACTCCCCAGTGGTCACAATGGTGAGGTCTGGGCCTGGTAAAGTCAGGAACTTCATCTGGGTGGCAAGGGCCAAAGAACTTGGGCCTGCTTTCCTAGGTGCATTAGCAGTGAGCTGAATTGGAAGTGGAGCAGTCAGAACCTGATCCAGAATGGTGCTCATATGGGATGCTGGCATTGCAGGAAGCAGCTTAACCTGCTGTACCACAACTCTGGCCCCAGGTTGGCACAATACAAAAATATGAAAAATATATTACAGGTAAGGAAATTTATAGGGTAATATTTTTCATGAATATAGATAAAAAAATCACGTGACGGTAGAAGTTAATGGGAGGAGTTCATTTGGGCTCATATTAAGAATATAAATTTAGTAAAAATGTGTAAAATTTTAGTAAAAAGAATAGAGAAGTAAAGCTCTATGCTTCCAAAAAGATGCAGAGAAATGTTTAGATAAAAACTAATATATATTTATGATTAAAACTGTAGTGAGCTGGGAATATAAGCAGACTATTAAAGTGGTAGAAGGTACAAACAAACCTCAAGGCTTTGTTGCAGACATTATAGTGAAATGTTGAGAGCTTTTGTTCTTTTTTTTTATTTATTTATTTTTATTTTTTGACAGGCAGAGTGGACAGTGAGAGAGAGACAGAGAAAGCTCTTCCTTTGCCGTTGGTTCACCCTCCAATGGCTGCCACGGCTGGCGCGCTGCGGCCGGCGCACCGCGCTGATCCGATGGCAGGAGCCAGGTGCTTCTCCTGGTCTCCCATGGGGTTCAGGGCCCAAGCACTTGGGCCATCCTCCACTGCACTCCCTGGCCACAGCAGACAGCTGGCCTGGAAGAGGGGCAACCGGGACAGAATCCGGCACCCCGACCGGGACTAGAACCCGGTGTGCCGGCGCCACAAGGCGGAGGATTAGCCTAGTGAGCCGCGGCGCCGGCATAGAGAGAGAGCTTTTGTTCTAATATCAGAATGAGCTAAAGGTGATCACTCTTATTTCTATTCAATATGTATTCAACATTGTATTGGTGTTTCTGGCCAGAGAATAAGACAAAGTAAAAGATAATATGATGTAATATATTATAATTCAATGGGATATGGAAAATAGGTTGCTGTAGTTAAGGTCAATGTAAAAACTCAAATTTAATTTTGAATTTGCCAGGAGCAATTAAAAATGACAGTTTCAAAGCAACATTATTTATGTTATCGCCAGAGTATCAACAATCTAAAAATAACTTAAAATGTGCAGGAACTTTACACAGAATAATTATAAGACCTCTTTGTGTGAAATTAAAAGAGACCTAAATAAATGGAGACTGCATTTGATAATTGTTTGAAAAACTCAGTATTGTAGATTTTCTTTCCAAATGGATTTATGGATTTAATGTAATCCCAAACTAAATTGTAGTAGATAATTTTCTTCAGGAAATTAACATTGCTTTTTCTAAAATTTATCGGAAAAGACAAACAGTCAACCATAGCTAAAACAGATTTGTTGTAAGAACAAAGTTGGAGAACTTCTCTACTTATGAAGCTACAATGATTAAGTGATTTTGCAAACATAGGGAAATAGATTAATGCAGCCAATAGGAACTCCAGGCAGAACTACACATTTAGGGACATTTAATCTATGACAGAGTTGGTTCCACAAAGCAATTTTTTCTGCAGATTGTTCTGGGCCAGTTGGTTGTAGAATTGGAAAAAGTGAATATTGAACCCCATATCACAGCCTTCAGATCAATTGTGTATCTAAATTCTAAATGTAGAAGATAAACTAATAAATATCTTAGAATATAACAAAGGCAAATATCGATATCCATGGGTAACGAACAATTTCTTAAATAGAAATAAGTAATATGAGCCAGTGCTGCGGCTCACTTGGCTAATGATCTCCCTGTGGCGCTGGCACCCCAGGTTCTAGTCCTGGTCGGGGCACCGGATTCTGTCCCAGTTGCTCTTCTTCCAGTCCAGATCTCTGCTGTGGCCTGGGAAGGCAGTGGAGAATGGCCCAAGTGCTTGGGCCTTGCACCCGCATGGGAGACCAGGAGGATGCACCTGGCTCCTGGCTTCGGATTGGTGCAGTGCGCCAGCTGTAGCGGCCATTTGGGGGGTGAACCAATGGAAGGAAGACTTTTCTCTCTGTCTCTCTCTCTCTCACTGTCTAACTCTGCCTGTCAAGAAAAAAAAAAAAAAGAAAGAAGTAATATTATTATTATTTTTTTTGTTTTTGTTTTTGACAGGCAGAGTGGATAGTGAGAGAGAGAGACAGAGAGAAAGGTCTTCCTTTTTGCCGCTGGTTCACCCTCCAATGGCCGCTGCGGCCGGTGCACTGCACTGATCTGAAGCCAGGAGCCAGGTGCTTCTCCTGGTCTCCCATACGGGTGCAGGGCCCAAGGACTTGGGCCATCCTCCACTGCCTTCCCGGGCCATAGCAGAGAGCTGGCCTGGAAGAGGAGCAACTGGGATAGAATCCGGCACCCTGACTGGGACTAGAACCCGGTGTGCCGGCGCCGCAAGGCAGAGGATTAGCCTGTTAAGCCACGGCGCCGGCCTGAAGTAATATTATTAATAAGGAAAAATTGATGGACTGATTTATATAGACTATATAGTATTATTAATAAAGAAAAGTGATAGACTGTGCATTCAAAAATGTAAAATGAGGGCTGTTGCTGTAGCAAACTAAGCCTCTCACTGCAGCACTAGCATCCCACATGGCTACCAGTTTGGGTCCTGGGTGTTCCTCTTCTGATCCAGCCTTCCTCTGCTGGCCTGGGAAAGCAGTGGAGGATGGCCCAACTCCTTGGGCCCCTGCACCTGCATGGGAGACCCAGAAGGAGCTCCTGGACCCTGGCTTCAGATCAGCCAGCTATGCTTTGCAGCCATTTGGTGAGTGAACCAGCAGATGGAAGACCTTTCTCTTTGTTTCTCTCTCTCTCTCTCTCTCTTTCTCTCTCTGTAACTCAACCTCTCAAATAAATAAAATCTTTAAAAAATATTACAAAAATATAAGGTGGTGAGCAGGCTAGCTGCTAGGTGGGTGATATTTGCAATGCAGAAAGCCAGCAAAAGAAATTCATTCTGGAAGTAGAAGTACTATAAGTCAATTAAAAAAAAAAGTGATTCAATCAAGAAATAGACAAGTGACTATGACAGGTACACTACAAGATATTCAAATAGTCAAAATAAATACTAAAATATGTTTTGCATTAATAATCATCAGCATTTTTAAAGATTTTATTTATCAACAGGTAGAGTTACAGACAGAGAGAGGGAAAGACAGAGAGAAAGGTCTTCCATCTACTGGTTCACTCACCAAATGGCTGCAACAGCCGGAGCTGGGCTGATCTGAAGCCAGGAGCCAGAAGCTCCTTCTGGGTCTCCCATGCAGTTGCAGGGGCCCACGCACTTGGGCCATCCGCTACTACTTTCCCAGGCCATCAGCAGAGAGCTGAATCAGACGAGGAGCAGCTGGGACAGGAACCAATGCCCTATGAGATGCTGGTGCTACAGGCAGAAGCTTAGCCTGCTACTCCACAGAGTCGGCCCCAGTCATCAGAGCATTTTAAAATAAAACCATGTTGAGGTAACACTGCACATCCATCTAAATTGGTAAAATTTAAAATCCTATAGGGGTAGGTGTTGTGGTGCAGCAAGTTAGCTTGATGCTTGGGACACCTGTTTCCCATATTGGAGTGCCTGGAGTTCCTCATTAGAGTATTGGCTACTTTGTGCTTCTGATCCAGCTCTTTGTTAATATGCCTGGGAAGACAATGGAGGATGGCTCAAGTACTTGTGTCCCTGCCACCTTGTGGGAACCCTGGATGGAGTTGCTGGCTCCTGGGTGTTTCCTGGTCTAGTCCTGGCTGTTAGGGTCATTTGAGGAGTGAACCAGTGGATAGATGAGATCTCTCTCTTTCTGTCTAGCACTATGCTTTTCAAACAAATAAATTTTTTAGAAGATTTATTTATTTGAAAATCAGAATTACACACACATACACACACACATGGAGAGAGAGAGAGAGAGAGGAGGGAGGGAGGGAGGGAAGGAGGGAAACAGGTCTTCCATCCGATGGTTCACTCCCCAGTTGGCTGCAATGGCTGCAGCTGGGCAGATCTAAAGCCAGGCTCCAGGAGCTTCTTCCAGGTCTCCCACATGGGTGCAGGAGCCCAAGGACTTGGGCCATTTTCCACTGCTTTCCAAGACCATAGAAGAGAACTGGATTGGAAGTGGAGCAGCTGGAACTGGAACCAGTGCCCATGTGGGATGCTGGCACTGTCGGCAGTGGCTTTATCTGCTACACTACAGTGCCAGTCCTGAGTAAATAAATCTTAAATATAAAATATTGTTAATGGCAAATGTGTATAAAGTGGTAGAGGTATTCAGAAAAATATTTTGACAGTATTTGCTAAATTTGAACATACATACATTTCTAATTCATGTATGCTATATACTAGTAATTGTGCATCAAGTTATATACCCAAAAAATGCATACATGTATGTACTACCATAATGTAGAAGAATATCCATATCCAGTTTTGTTTGTAGTAATCAGTAATTGAGAACAAATGAAGTGTCCATTAACAGTTCAAATAGGTAAATTAATTGTATTCAGACTGTGCAGTGCTGTACAACAATAAAAATGGAAGAATTGTCTGCACAAATCTACCGAGTTGTATCTCATCAAAGTAATACTGAACAAAATAATATACAGCATATGATTCTATTTCTATAAAATTTAACACCTAGAAAAAGTAATTTTTGGTCTCAGAAGTTATAATGGGGATTGCTTTTGGCTAGGAAGAATTGAATTCTGATTTGAATGGTCAACAGGGAGAATCTAGAATGCTAACTCATATGTTTATTTTGAGATAACTCATTGAACTATACATTTGAAGTTTTTGTGCTTTTCAGTTAATATGTCATACTTCCTAAAATTATTAAAAATAGAAATACATGTTTGATTTTATTTTTTAAGTTTAACATTATATGCTAATGGTTTATGAAAATTTGGCATAGTAAAAGTCACCCAGTCATTAGTGCTACTTCACTACATTAGCACTGAGATCTGTTTTTTTGTTTGTTTGTTTGTTTGTTTGTTTTTTGTTTTTTGACAGAGTGGACAGAGAGAGAGAGAAGAGATCTGGTTTTTGTACATTAAAAGAATAGAGAAAATAAACATTCTTGATATGCAAGTGATCCCACTTCTCAAAAATGATCCTTTTTACATTATTGTGTTTTACTAATTGATACTATTCTTTGCCAAGGAACTTGAACTTTAATGATTTTGAGAATCAAAGTCATTGTGGGTCTTTATTTCTTAGTCTCGCTAGATGAGACATCGTGTGTGTTTTTGGCATACATGTGTTTGCAGATCTTATAATCGGAGCCTACACACTCACTGTTATATGTCAAGGCTTTTCTATGATAGTAGAGATCTCAGCTTGTTTTGGCTTATTGTTCATATCTTTTCTGTTATTGTTCTGTTTCTTTAGCCTTTGAAAATGCACAGTGTTAACACCTCAGAAATATATTGCACATAATCATTTATAACTTGCAGCTCTAATTATCAGGTTGGTATTTTTACCATTTACTTTTCAAATGAAGATAAAATATGTCAATTATATTTGTAAAGATATTAAGAAGGTAAATAATAAATCTAATGAAAAAGCTTCTGGCATATTAGTATTTTTAAAGTCTTTGAAATCCCATATATCTAAAATGTTTTCAATGAGGATATACATAATTACATGAACTCATTTCTTTTGGTTTTAATTTGATATAGGAATTATTTTGCATTAAGATATTCAAACATAATTTATGAAATTATTGTTAATTTTTGTGATTTCTCTGAAAATTTAGCTGTCAGATTTTAGAAAGTTATCTAGGATACTTTCATGTGTATGTTATTAGTTAAATCATATTTCAGTGATACTGATGAACATCCTCTTCATCCTCCCTTTTATCTTTGTACTATGAGTGTGTGAAATCTTTTTAACAAAGTTTTGTTGAACCTGTATCAAACCCTACACTGGGAAAACATAAGAAGTTCTCAGTACGGGAAATTTATTTATTTATTTTGTTTTTAAATTATTTTTAAAATATTTACTTGAAAGTCAGAGTTACACAAAGAAAGAAGGAGAGGCAGAGAGAGAGAGAGGTCTTCCATCCGCAGGTTCACTCCTCAGATGGCTGCAACGGCTGGAGCTGCACCGATCTGAAGCCAGGAGCCAGGAGCCAGGAGCCTCTTCTGGGTCTCCCACATGGGTGCAGGGGCCCAAGGAGTTGGGCCATCTTCTACTGCTTTCCCAGGCCATAGCAGAGAGCTGGATTGGAAGTAGAGCAGCTAGGACTCGAACCACACCCATATGGATGCCGGCACTGTAGATGGGTGGTTGTACCTGCTATGCTACAGCTCCGGCCCCTCAGTAAGGAAAATTTATAATTTAAAAATTTATGGCTCACACTTATGTGGGAAATAATAGAAATATGTACATATACATATATGTATAGTAAGTAATTACTCTATTAAAATTGACATGAAATCTTTATATGGTCAAGAAAGACTAGAAACAATCATAATAGCTAGTGAATTTTGGAGTTTTGGAATGTCTGGTTAAAATTATATATTGATAATTTAAAGAAATTCCTATCAGTATAGATTTTTTTAAAGTTAATTAAAAAGCATAGTACTTAGTGTTTTCCTAGTTTTATAAGTTGAGGAATATTGCTTATAGAAAAAAAGGTAGGGGCTGGCACTGTGGCATAGCAGGTAAAGCCACTGCCTGTAGTGCTGGCATCCCATTTGGGTTTCAGTTAGAGTCCTGGCTGCTCCACTTCCGATCCAGCTCTCTGCTATGGCTTGGGAGCGTGGTAGAAGGTGGCCCAAGTGCTTGGGCCCCTACACCCGTGTGGGAGATCCAGAAGAAGCTCCTGGCTCCTGGCTTCAGATTGGCCCAGTTCCAGCTGTTGTGGGGAGTAAACCAACGGATGGAAGATTTCTGTCTCTGTCTCCCTCTCTTTCTCTGTAACTGCCTTTCAAATAAATAAATCTTTTAAAAAAATTATAGTTTAAAAAAAGGGTATATGAAAGCATACACATAGAGTTTCAGAACCATAATAAAATGAAAACCTGCCTAGTTGATCCAAGAACAAGGACACTATCCCAGAAGCCCTGTGTCCCTCCATAATGACAACCCTCCACTAGATCCAAAGGGGTAATCATTATTTTCAGTGCTGTGTAAATTATTTCTTTGTCTGCAATTTTTATAAGTTTTCTCCCATTCATAAATGTATTTGCAGGCAAGCCATTTAGTTTTTCTGTTTTTGAATTTGACTTGGATTATTTAACCTTGTATGCCTTCTTCAGAGCCCTTTTTATTTTTCATTTTTTTTTTGAATAACAAAAAATATTTTATTAAAACATGAGACTTACAGAAATTTCCAGAGAAGCCATACAAATGTTCACAAGCGTTTTTGAAGGAGGAAATCTGCACTTGATAGCAAACCACCTTCTATTTGTGAGGGCTGTGATAGTTTTTCCTGTTCCTGTTTTGGTTCAAACAACAAGCTTGTCCATGTACAGAGTCTAAATAAAGTTAGACTTGGCTAGAGAATATATACTAAAGAACTGGTTAGCTGCTTTTAACTAGTGCAATTAGATCACCATGAAAAGGGGGTAAAAGAACCCATAAAGTTGAAACAAAACTTACCTTCCTTCTATAAATAAATAAATTAATTAAATAAACCCCCAGCTGCACCACTGCAGCTAACCCTGACAACTACCGTCATTCACAGTGCTTTATACTTAAACCCTCATGGGGAAATGAATAAAGGCAGAGGGGCCACTGCTTTTCAATGTTTCACAACAATCCCAATGATATTTCTAGCCTCTGCTCGTGCTTTATAACAGTGAATTGGGACGAGACATATATTTGCTAATGTTCATTTAATCACCAAAGGACTGATGATATCTGGGCTTTTATACTGTAATGTTTCTAGGACTATTTTCATTAAATGCAAACAAAAAAGAAATAAGTCTTAGCAGCCAGGAGAAGTGAAGCAGACTTGAGGATTACATTGATTTAAATATTATTCATGGCTATTGCCTAGTCTATGCTCCAGCTGTTTCAATGGCTTGGGCTTCGTTGATTTTCCACTGCTCCACTACATCATTTGCTATCGGATCACCTGGAGTGGGAGCACTTAACAAAGCCTGGCAATAGCAGAACTGTGCAGATCTGCTGTGCTGGGGATTACTTACCTTTTAAAATATCTAAACATATTCTTCCAAACTTGTCTACATTAGAGTGATAAATTTTGGTCTTGAAACATGCTTTAGGTGCTGCCATTGGCTATTCTTCTGGAAGGAATAGTTCCAGTTTAAAAGGCCCTCCCTGTAGTGGAGAAACAAAGAGGCCAGCAGTGACCGCATGAAAATAGCAGGCCTTGCTCTCATCTGGTTCTCCCAGTGAATGTTTGGTTTCCTTGATGATCCTGTGGAGCAGCCTGACCATCTTGTCAGATCCTGAGTTTGGCCTCTCCAGAGCCCTTTTTAAAAATCAACTATTTGGGGCTGGCATTGTGGTATAGCCAGTAAAGCTGTGGCCTACAATGCTGGCATCCCATATAGGTGCTGGTTTGTGTCCTGGCTGTTCTGCTTCTGATCCAGCTCCCCTAGTAATGGCCTGGGAAAAGTAGCAGGGCATGGCACAAGTGTTTGGGCTCCTGCCACCCATGTCAGAGACCTAGTTGAAGCTCCTGTCTCCTGGATTCCATCTGGCTAAGGCTTAGCCATTGTGACCACTTGGGTAGTGAACCAATGGATGGAAGATCATTCCATTTTTCCTCCTCTCTGTCACTCCGACTTTAAAATAAATAAATAAATCTTTAAAAAATCACTGATATTTTGGAGATATATTTTATTGGGGAAAACAAGACAATAAAAATGGAAATAAGCAGGTGTATTTAAATGGCAAGAAATGGTTTGAAGGAAAAAAGGCATGGAAAGAGGAGAGGGAGAAATCGTTACCTAATATATACTAAACTGATCTTCTGTATATAAAGAGAATTGAAAATGAATCATGATGTGATTGGAAGGGGAGAGGGAGCGGGAAAGGGGAGGGTTGTGGGTGGGAGGGAAGTTTTGGGAGGGGGAAGCCATTGTAACCCATAAGCTGTACTTTGGAAATTTATATTAATTAAATAAAAGTTTAATAAAAAAAAAAAAAAGAGTGGCTAAAGAAGACAAAAGGGAGTAGCTAGTCCAACAGCCTTGAGATGGGAACAAGCCTGTCGTTTAGAAGAGTTAAGGGGGTCAGAATAGCTTGAGTAGTGTCGAGCAGCCGGGGGAAATGGTAAGCAATGATCTTAGGTAATTTGGAATCCTATCATGTGTGGTCTTAGAGGTCATTATAAAGCTTACCTTTCAAATGGGTAGAATTTGAGAATATTGAGCACAAGCATATGTGCTCTCATTCAGGTTTTCACAGGAGCACTTTGGCTGCTGTGCTGTGATTATGATGTAAAGGCAGAAGCAGGAAACCCATTTGTAAAGGGTATTATTATAACCTAGGAAAGGGGCAATGTAATTTGGGACCATGGAGACAATGTGAAGTGATGAGAATTGATTGGATTCTGAATATATTTTCAAGAAACAACTAAGATTAGATAAACTGTGATTGATACAGAGTGGATGATATACAGACAAATGAAAAGTTGAATCAGGCTTTTAACCTGAGAATCTGACACCATGAAGTTTGGATTTGTTGAGATGATGAACTTCATGGGAGAAGTAGGTTTTATGTGGGGGAGGATTAGAATTACAATTTTAAACTTGTTTGAGATACATATTATGCTTCCTGGTGGATATGTTAGATGAATGCAGTACTTTCAGAATCTGTACATATTAATTTTATTGTTGTAGAGGTAAAAAGAAACAACCAGAAACAGAGACCTAGAAAAAGCATTTTGGCAGGAAAACCAGGAGTGTGTGGAGGTTTAGAGGCCAAGCGGATATTACAAAAGAGAATTTGTCAGAGCTGCTGGTAGATACATAACACACGTTAAGCATCCATAATCTGAATATCCAAAATCCAAATGCTTAAAAATGTAAAACTTTCAACTGATGCTACAAGTGAAACATTCCACAGCTGATCTCTGTGATCTGTTATAATCATAATGCAGCTGTACTAAAAATATTGTATTAAATTGTCTTTGGGCTCTATGTTTAAGTTGTATATAAAATAATTTATGTTGACTTCTCTCTCATACCCAAATTATCTCAATAAGTATGGAAATAGTCCCAGAATCTGATAAAACTATGAATTCCAAGCACTTCTCAACCCAAGCATTTAGATAAGGGATATTCAACCTGTATGAGAATTGAGATATGATCATGGGTTATGGTGTTTGGTGTTTTTTGCTGACCTTGATAAGAGAAGTTTTAGTGGGGTGGGGGAATGAAATTCTGGTGGGTGTGGTTTCAAGTAAAAATGGGAGAAAAGGAATTGGCGAAACGTTCTGACAACTTTCCAGGAGTTGAGTTGTAAGGGAAGGAGATTCTGAGGTTAGAAGTTTGAAAAGAAAAGATGAAGTATAAAATGATCATTTAGGAAGGAGAAAAAATAAATGCATAAGAGAAATGTGATAGGATTGTTGTCAGAATTACCCTATATGAGAAACCCTTAATGTTCAAGCATAGATTCTTTTATATTTTCTATTCTGTGGATGGATATTTGGATTGTTGCCAATTTTTGCTATAAGGAACAATTATAGTATAAATTTTATTATTTAGTCCATTTTATATACATGTTTTTCTAAGCTACCTACCTAGTAATATAAATATTCTTATTTATTCTCTATTGTTTCATATAAAAGTTTCTCTAAGCTGTTAGTTATATAAGTGCTTAGTGGTGGAAAATGTGCTCAACTATCTGACAACATTATTTTACTAATTTTCACTCCCACCAATGGTGAACAAGAATTTCAATTCCTCTGTAATCTTTCTAATATTCAATATTGTTTCATTTTAAAATGATTTTTGTCAATATGATGGGAAATGATGTCTTATTTTGGTTTTAATTTGCATTACTTTGATTACTAATCATGAATATCTTTTCATGTTAATGACTGTATAGCTTTTCTTTAAAATTTTGCTTAAGTATTGTATACATTTTATAATATTTAGTTGTTTGTGTACACTTCTTTGCGGTATTAATCTTTGGTTTGTATTTTGAAGTATCTAGAAGACATTTTCTTTTTCAGATTGTAGATTTTCTGTTCTTTGTATGATATTGTTTGATTAATACAACATATTAATTTTGAAATAAAAGTGACCAGTCTTTTATGATTTGTGATTTGTGCTTGTCTAAATAATATTTTCCTACTTCAGTGTTTTCTGTATTTCCCTCCAAAAGTGTTTGTTTTGCCTTTAGATTTAGTCATTAATCCAACTGAGTATATAAGATTGGAATTATTTTTTTCTGAGTATAGTAATAGTAAATTTTAAGTTAAACCAAGTCTATCATTTTCTTTACATGTGAAATTTTACTGTGAAATTAAATATATTTATAAAGCTATTCAGATGTTCTGTTGTTCTTAAGTCAGTTTTGTTAAGATATTTTTTAAGGAATTTGTGTATGAAATTGATGTCTTCAGCTTAGTTATAAAAATATTATCTTAGATAATATATAAAATAATGTTATATATATTACACATATAATATATAGATAATATATATAATGGTATTATATATATTATCTTAGAATCTTTTTTAAAAGAATATTTATTATTTTTTTGAAAGTCAGAGCTACACAGGAGAGGCAGAGAGAGAGAGAGAGAGAGAGAGAGAGAGATCTTCCATCTGCTGGTTCACTACCCAATTAGCCACAATGGCTGGAGCTGAGCTGATCCTAAACCAGGAGCCAGGAGCATCTTTTGGGTCTCCTATGTGAGTACATGGGCCCAAGGACTTGGACCATCTTGTGCTTCCCCAGGCCATAGCAGAGAGCTGGATTAGAAGTGGAGCAGCCAGTATTTGAACTGGCGCCTGTATGGGATGCCAGCACTGCAGGTGGGTGCTTTACCCGCTATGCCACAGTGCTGGCCCCATTAGAATCTTTTAATATGGGCAGCAATGTAGTTTTATATTCCCTTTGAATTATTATTATTATTATTTTAAATTTTTTGCCAGGCAGAGTTAGACAGTGAGACAAAGAGTTATAGACAGTGAGAGAGAGACAGAGAGAAAGGTCTTCCTTCTGTTGGTCCACTCACCTAAAAGCCACTACGGCTGGCACTGCGCTGATCCGAAGCCAGGAGCCAGGTATTTCCTCCCAGTCTCCCATGCGGGTGCAGGGACCCAAGCCCTTGGGCCATCCTCCACTGCCCTCCCAGGCCACAGCAGAGAGCTGGACTGGAAGAGGAGCAACTGGGATTAGTACCCGGCGCCCTAACTGGGACTAGAACCCGGGGTGCCGGCACCACAGGCGGAGGATTAGCCAAGTGTGCCAATGCACCAGCTGAAATTATTTTTTAAATATTACATTTATTCATGAATTGTTAAAATCCACTTTATGAAAAAGTGAAAATCCACTTTATGAAAAGGTATATATTTATTTTATTTTTATGTATTATTTTTTGAGATGAACAAATTTCATGTATTTCATTTATGCGGATTTAGAGGCATTGTAATTCGTCTCACCGTTCTCTCTTTCCCACCTACACTTCCTTCCTTTCTTATTTTTTCTTTTAATTTTTCAATGACATAGTTTCAGTTTATTTTATACTCATAAGAAAACCCTACAGTAAGTAAAAAATTCAAAAAATAGTAACAAGAATAAAACATTGTTTCTCAACTGTGGAAGCAAAGACTGTAAACAGTCATTGAATCTCAAAATGTCAATTTCACTCATATACATTACTTTTTTTATACTCTATTAATTACCACAGACCAGGGAAAGCATATGGTGTTTGTGTTTTTGGGACTGGCTTATTTCAGTAAGTATAATGGTTTCCAGTTGCATTCATTTTGTTGCAAACAACAGTATTTCATTCTTTTTTACTGCTGAGAAATATTCCATATTGTATTTATGCAACTTTCCTTCTTCATTCATTGGTTGATAGACATCTGGATTGACTTCATATCTTAGTTACTGAAATTGAGCTGCTATTAAACATGGGGTATGGATCACTGTTTCATATGCTGATTTCATTTTCCTGGGTAAATTCCCAGGAATGAGTTTGCTGGGTCATATGGTGGGACTATATTCAGATTTCTAAGGTATTTCCATACTGTATTCGACAGTGGCTGCACCAGTTTACATTCCCATGAGCAGTGGATTAGGGTACCTTTTCCCCACATCCTCACCAGCATTTATTGCTTTTTGATTTCTGTATGAGAGCCATTCTGACTGAGGTGAGGAGAAAGCTCCTTTCAGTTTTGATTAGCATTTCCTTGATGGCTACTGATACTGAGCATTTTTTCAGGTGTCTGTTGGATATTTGAATTTCCTCTTTAAAAATGTCTATATAAATCCTTTGCCCATTTCTTAACTGTGTTTTTGTTGTTGTTGAGTTTCTTAAACTCTTATAGATTCAGAATATTAATCCTCTATCAGTTTCATAGTTTGCAAATATTTTCACCCATTTAGTTGATTGCCTAATCCCACTTGGTCCAGGTGAATGATATTTCCTATGTGTTGCTGGATTCAATAAGCTAGAATTTACTTACTATTTTTGCATCTGCATTTATCAGTGATATTGGTCTAAAATTCCCTTACTTTTGTATCTTTTTCTGATCTAAGCATTAAGGTGATGCTGGCCTCGTAGAAGGTGTATGGGAGAATTCCTTCCCTTTTAATTGTTTTGAATACCTTGAAAAGTGTTAGAAGTAGTTCCTATCCGATCCTGGGCTTTTCTTTGTTGGGAGGGTTTTTATTTCTGATTCAATCTCTGTCTTGGTTATTGTTCTGTTCAGGCATTCTATGTCTTCATAGCTCAATTTTAGTAGATAGTATGTGTCCAGAAATCTATCCATTTCTTTCAGATTTTTCAATATGTTGGCATATAGCTGTTTATATTAATTCTCGATGATCCTCTTTATTTCTGTGTATTTGTTGTTATATTTTCTTTTTAAAAAAAGATTTATTTCTTTATTTGAAAGTCAGAGTTACACACAGAGAGAAGGAGAGGCAGAGTGAGAGGGAGAGGTCTCGATCTGCTGGTTCACTCCCCAGTTGATCACAGTGGCCGGAGTTGCGCCAATCCAAAGCCAGGAGCCAGGAGCTTCTTCCAGGTCTCCCACATGGGTGCAGGGGCCAAATCACTTGGGCCATCTTCTACTGCTTTCCCAGGCCATAGCAGAGAGCTGGATCAGAAGTGGAGCAGCCAGGATATGAACCAACGCCCATATGAGATGCAGGCACTGCAGGCAGTGGCTTTACCTGCTATGCCACAGTGCCAACCCCTACATTTCCTTTTCAATTTCTGATTTTATTGATTTGGGTCTTCTCCATCTTTGTTTTGGTTAGTTTGGCCAATGGTATACCAATTTTTTTCCCCAAAAACCATATCTATTTCACTGATCTTTTGTATATTTTGGTTTGAATTTTATTTATTTATTCTCTAGTTTTAATTATGTCTTTCCTCATACTAATTTTGGGTTTTGTTTTTTGTTGTTTTTCTAGGCTCTTGAGATGCATTGATAGCTCATTTAATTGGTAACTCTCCAGTTTCTTGATGTAGACACCAATTGCTGTAAACTGCTCTTTAACACTGCTTTTGCTGTATCCATAAGATTTTTTTAAAAAAGATTTATTTATTTGATAGGCAGAGTTACAGAGAGGAGAGGCAGAGAGAGAGAGAAAGAGGTCTTCCCTCCGATGGTTTGCTCCCCAGATGGCCGCAACGGCTGGAGCTGTGCTGATCTGAAGCCAGGGGCCAGGAGCTTCGTCTGGGTCTCCCATGCAGGTGCAGGGGCCCAAGGAGTTGGGCCATTTTCTACTGCTTTCCCAGGCCATAGCAGAGAGCTGGATCGGAAGTGGAGCAGTCGGGTCTCGAACCGGAGACCATATGGGATGCCAGCACTTCAGGCCAGGGCTTTAACCTGCTGCACCACAGCACCGGCCACCCAGCTATATCCATAAGTTTTGAAATATTGTGTTGTTATCTTCATTTGTTTCCAGAAAATTTTAAATATTTATTTATTTATTTATTTGAAAGTCAGAGTTACACAGAGAGAGGAGAGGCAGAGAGAGAGAGAGGTCTTCCATCCGATGGTTCATTTCTCAATTGGCCACAATGGCTGGAGCTGTGCCTATCTGAAGCTGGGATCCAGAAGCTTCTTCTGGGGTTCCCACATGGGTGCAGGGGCCCAAAGACTTAGATCATCTTCTACTCCTTTCCCAGGCCATACCAGAGAGCTATATCAGAAGTGGAGCAGCCAGGTCTTGAACTGGCACCCATATGGGATGCTGGTGCTTCAAGTCAGGGCTTTAACCTGCTTCACCACAGCGCCATCTCCCCAGAAAAATTTTGATTTATCTTTTTATTTCTCTATGACCCACTGTTCATTCAGGAGTATTTTGTTCAGTCTCAGTGTGTTTTTATATCTTCTAGAGATTCTTGAGTTCTTGATTTCTAGCTTCATTCCACTGTGGTCAGAGAAGATGCATGGTCTATTTCATTTTTTTATTTTAATTTGTTGAAACTTGCTTTATGGCCTAGCATGTGGTCTATCCTAGAGAAAGTTCCATACAATGATGAAAAGAATGTATATTCTTCAACTGTGGGATGAAAAGTTTTATAGATATCAGCTCCATTTGGACCATAGTGTAGATTAGCTCTGTTGACTTGTTGTTAATTTTCTGTATGGTGATCTGTTCATTCATGAAAGTGGGATATTTTAATCACACAGTACTATTATATGGGAGTCTGTCTGCCTTCAGATCCATTAATGTATGTTTAGAATAGTGACACACCCTGACATTGGTTGCATCTACATTTATTATAATCACACATTCCTGTTAAATTGATCCCTTAATCATTACACAATGCCATCCTTTTTCTCTTAATAATTTTTGTCTTAAAATCTATTTTGTCTGATACTAGGATGGATACACCTGCTCTTTTTTGCTTTTCATTAGCATGAAATACCTTTTCTATCCTTTTACTTTCAGCTTGCATGTTATCTTTGTTGTTGGGTTGTGTTTCTTGTGGGCAAATGGATGGGTCTTGTATTTTTTTTAAGATTTGGGGGCCGCCGCTGTGGCACAGTAGGTTAATCCTCCGCCTACAGCGCCAGCATCCCATATGGGTGTGGGTTCTAGTCCTGTTGCTTCTCCACTTCTAATCCAGCTCTCTGCTATGGCCTAGGATAGCAGTAGTGGATGGCCCAAGTCCTTGGGCCCCTGCACCTGTGTGGGAGACCTGGAGGAAGCTCCTGGCTCCTGGCTTTGGATTGACACAGCTCCGGCTGTTGCAGTCAACTGGGGAGTGAACCAGCGGATTGAAGACCTTTTTCTCTCTCTCTCCCTCTCACTGTCTGTAACTCTACCTCAAATAAATAAATAAAATGTTTTAAAGCAGATTTGTTTATTTTTAAAAATATTTATATATTTGAAAGAGTTACACAGAGGAGGGGGGCGGGGGCGGGGGGAGAGAGAGAGAGAGAGAGAGAGAGAGAGAGAGAGGTCTTCGATCTGCTGGTTCACTCCCCAACTGGCCACAATGGCCAGAGCTGCACCAATCCAAAGCTGGCACCAGGAGCTTCTTCTGGGTCTCCTACGCAGATGCGGGGTCCCAAGGACTTGGGACATCTTCCACTGCTTTCCCAGGCCACAGCATAGAGCTGAATTGGAAGTGGAGCAGCTGGGATTCAAACTGGCGGTCATATGGCGTACTAGCACTGCAGTTGATGGCTTTACCTGCTCTGCCACAGGGCCCACCCCTGTTTATTTATTTGAAAGGCAGAGGCAGAGAGAGAGAGAGAGAGAGAGATAGGGAGAAAGAAAGAGAGGTTTTCCATCCACTGGCCCAATCCCCAAATGACTGCAATGGCTGGAGCTGCACTGATCTGAAATCAGGAGCCTGGATCTTCTCCTGGTTCTCCTATGTGGGTACAGGGGCCCAAGCCCTTGGGTCATCTACTAATTTCCCAGCTTCTGAGTGGAGCAGTGAAATTCTACTGGGATACTAGCACTGCAGGTGATGGCTTTACCTGCTATGCCACAGGGCCGGCCCTGATGGGTCTTGTTTTTTAATTCATTTAGCCAGTCTGTTTCTTTTAGTTGAAGAATTTGGGCCATTTTCATTGAAGTTTACTATTGATAAGTAATAACTTGGCCCTGCCATTTCCTGTAAATGTCCAAATTATCTGTTTTGGTTTTCCTTTGTACTTTTACTGAGAGATATTATGCCTTCACATTTATGATTATTTGTGACTATCTGTCTTTGTTTCTGTGTAGCATATCCCTAAACATCGTTTGTAAGGCTGGATGAGTGGTGACAAATTCTTTCTATTTCTATTGGTTGTAGAAGGTCTTATTTCAACTTCATTTATATGAGAGCTTTGCAGGGTACTGTATTCTGAGTTGACAGCTTTTTTTTTTTTTTTTTAAACTTGGATTATGTCTCTCCATTTTCTTTTAGCCTGTATGGTTTCTGATGAGAAATCAACTGGGATTCTAATTGGATAGCCTCTGAAGGTAATCTGGTGTTTCTTGCACGTTTTAGAATTTTTTCTTTATGTTTTACTGTTGAAAGTTTGAATACAGAGCTGGCGCCATGGCTCAATAGGCTAATCCTCTGCCTGCGGTGCTGGCACACCGGGTTCTAGTCCCGGTTGAGGCGCCGGATTCTGTCCCAGTTGCCCCTCTTCCAGGCCAGCTCTCTGCTGTGGCCAGGGAGTGCAGTGGAGGATGGCCCAGGTGCTTGGGCCCTGCACCCGCATGGGAGACCAGGAGAAGCACCTGGCTCCTGGCTTTGGATCAGCACGGTGCGCCAGCCGCAGCGCGCCGGCCATGGCGGCCATTGGAGGGTGAACCAACGGCAAAGGAAGAGCTTTCTCTCTGTTTCTCTCTCTCTCACTGTCCACTCTGCCTGTCAAAAAATAAAAAAAAAAAAAAAAGAAAAAGTTTGAATACAGTGTATCATGGTGAAGATCTTTTCTAGTCATGTTTATTAGGAATTCTTTGTACTTCCTATATTTGGATGTCCCTGTGTTTCTCCAAATTGGAGAAGTTTTCTGTAATTATTTCACTGAATAGGCCTTCTAATTCATTATCTCTTTCCACACCTTCAGGAACTCCTAAGTCCTGTATGTATGGTCATTTGATAGTATCCCATCAATCTGCAACACTGTTTTAAATTTGTCTAATATCTTCTTTTTTTTTCTTTTGGTCTAAGACATTTTCAAAGATCTGTCTTACTCGGATATTCTTTCTTCTGCCTCAACAAGTCTCTTGAAGCTTTCCCCTGTATTATTTTATTTGACATATCAGATTCTTCATTTCTAATATTTGATTTCTCTTCAAAATCTATCTCATAGGAAAGTTTTCTTTCATGTCATTTATGGATATTAAACCCATGAATTTGCTTCTCATTGCTTCTTAGTAATCTTATAATCATTCTTTTTTTTAAAAAAAATTCTTTTCCGGCATTTCATCAATCTCCTCATCTTCATATTATAATACTGAAGTGCTGTTGTGTTCCTTTGATGGAGTCATACTGTTTCCTGGTTCTTACTTCTTGTATTTCTGAATTTATTTTTAGGCATTTGTAGAAGTAATTGTTGGTTATCTTCTCAGATGGGTTTTATCTTTGGACTATGCCTCAGTGGGCTGTTTGCTCCTTCTGTGAATACCCAGAGGCATGTGCTGGGTGTCAGTCCTCCAGGGTGAGGTGGGAATCCAGGGTTACACCGAAGTTGGGCCTGGTAGATCTCTACTTTCAGCAGGGGAGAGGGTATGATCATACCTGTTGCCTTAATCACTGCCTCACCTCCCTTCTTCCAAGGTGATCAGTGAATGGGGTTATCCTTCAGTAGGTGCAGTCCCCATTCACGCTTGTGCCTGAACCGCAGAGAGGATGTGTGTGTTCCTCAGTGTGAGCAAGGAAACCTCTCCAGTGACCCATTCCAGGCAGTCTGGGAGCTCTGAGCCTCTGACACCAGATATACAATTATTACTGAGTCCCAGCTGCGTCCTGTACTCTATCATGCAGTCACATACTTCCCACAGTCACAGTGTGCAAAGCTCCCACAGTCATGGGATGCAAAGGATCTGCTCAGCCCTGTGAACCCACCACATCCCCAGAGAGAGCAGAGATGTTCCCAGCACCAGCTGCCTGTGACTGCTCCTCCTTGGTAGTTTGAGCTCTGGAGCGTGTGAAATATTGAGAGGATGGGGCCACCTCATGGCCATATGTGGGTGCCCAGCCGCGTCCCTCCTCCCAGCCAGACTCAAAGTCAGTGGGTACACCTGTGTTTCCCTCTGGTAAAATCCCCTACTTAAAAGCTCACTTGAGAGCCGCCGCAGCCTCTACTGGTGTCAAGATGGCATCTTCTCCCTGCTGATTGCCCAGCACCCTTGTTGGGAATAGGGAGAAAAAACATGATTTTCCTTTGCTTGATTAGGTGAGTACATTGACCCCGCAAGATTATTGCTCCTGCAATATAAGATGCTGGCATCTCTGGTCCCCAGTTGCAGGAGTCGTGTGTGGTGTCCCTGCTCACTGGTGTGCATCTGTACCTTCCATGCTACTCCATGGTGTCCCTCTTCCTTCAGTAGAATTTCCCCTGCAGACTTCTCTCCAACTCTCCTCTGGGAATGCACTTCCTCCACTTTTCTGCTATTTTCCCGTGATCAGAAGCAGCACATCTTTTCCCTTTTCAGCCATCTTTTTGGACCTGCATGAGAGTCTCTCTCGAAGAGTGAGGCCACCCTCACTTCATCAAGGAGCAGCAAAAGGTATATAGTTCAAAGATTTGAATTTCAAAGAACTATAGGTTTCAGTTTCTTTGGGGGTGGCAGTAAAATGAACTTGCATTGACTTGTTATAGCAGGTTTGAACAGAACCTAATTTGAAGGACTAAGAAGGATAAGATATTGCTTTAAAGAGAGCTCCTATGAAAGCAAGACCTATTCTGTTAAAATACAAGCAAGAACAAACATCTAATTTATGATGAAGCTTAAGAGGAAGAATGGTGATCGCAACTGACAAATTAAAATGAGCAAACTTTCTGCTTACTGGATCTCCAAACCATTGCATTCAAATCAGCTGCAGGCAAGAGCAAAACTTTCAATGGAAATGTGGCATTTATTCAAAGAATTGGACCAGGGAATGAGACGTGACTTTGGTAATATGATCCTAAAGACAAAGGCCGATGAAGTCTATGGCTACTAAAAAGCAGGAGTCAAAATAGAAGCAGACTTGTCAAAAGCAAAAATTATGAAAAGATTTTTTGGATGCTCAAGGTGTTTTGCTTGTTGGATTTATGGAGGGCCAAAGAATGGAAACAACTGGTTATTAAGAATATGTTTTCAGAAGTTAAATTTAAGTTAGGCTAAATGTCTCTTACTAGCTGAATATTTTGTTTCTTGATCCATACTATTCCTTTAGTATTTACTCGATAATAGTATTTTTTGTTTATTTTGTAAAGAAAGGTTAGAAACCAGGAGATTTAAAAAGAATATTTAGGAGTAAAAATTTATACTTAAAAATCTTCCATGTACTTGTAGCTGTGAAATTCATGTTTGTGATCCACTGTGAATTAATTCTTCAGTGTATTTTGAGGAAGGGATGCAAATTTTTTTCTTTAGCTTATTGATATCAGATTGTCCCAGTATGATTTGTTGAAAATAATATTTTTTTTTCTTCCATTGATTTGGCTGTATTGATACTTAGCATTTCCATATTATTGCTAGGATCATCTTGTAAATTTTTTTGGGGAAAAAACCAGCTGGGATTTTCACAAGGAATGAGTTTAATCTGAATATGAGTTTTGAAAGTGTGGCTGTCTTAACAATGCTGCTAAGATTTTAAATCCATGAATAAGGGTTTTTTTTACATTTATTTGGACTTTCTTTAATTTTTTATTTCAGTGTTTTCTAAATTTTTATAGTATAGGTTTCACACTTTAAATATATTCATAAGTATTTTATTCTTTTTATATTACTTTAAATAAAATTGTTTTACCGTTTCATAATCTCAGTAATTTATTGCTTGTATATAGAAACACTATTGGTTTTTGTGTATTGATCTGTTATTCTCCAAAGTTGAACTCATTTATTAGTTCTAGTAGTTCTTTACTGGATTTTTTTTTTGAGCTTTTTTTAAACTTTATTTAATAAATATAAATTTCCAAAGTACAACTTTTGGATTATAGCAGCTTTTTCCCCCCATAACCACCTTCCCACCCTCAACCATCCTATCTCCCACTCCCTCTCCCATCCCATTCACATCAAGATTCATTTTCAATTATCTTTATATACAGAAGATCAATTTACTATATACTAAGTAAAGATTTCAACAGTTTGCACCCACAGAGAAACACAAAGTATAAAGTGCTGTTTGAGTACTAGTTATACCATTAATTCACATAGTACAACACACAAAGGACAGAGATCCTACATGGGGAGTAAGTGCACAGTGACTCCTGTTGTTGATTTAACAATTGACACTCTTATTTATGACATTAGTAATCACCCGAGGCTCTTGTCATGAGTTGCCAAGACTATGGAAGCCTCTTGAGTTGGCCAACTCCGATCTTATTTAGACAAGGTCATAGTCAAAGTGGAAGTTCTCTCCTCCAATCAGAGAAAGGTATCTCCTTCTTGGACGGCTTGTTCTTTCTACTGGGATCTCACTCACAGAGATTTTTCATTTAGGTGGTTTTTTGTTTGTTTGTTTGTTTTTTGTTTTTGCCAGAGTGTCTTGGCTTTCCATGCCTGAAATACTCTCATGGGCTTTTTAGCCAGATCTGAATGCCTTAAGGGTTGATTCTGAGGCCAGAGTACTGCTTAGGGCATCTGCCATTCTGTGAGTCTGATGTGTATCCCGCTTCCCATAGTAGGATATTTCTCTCCTTTTTAATTCTATCAGTTAGTATTAGCAGACACTAGTCTTGTTTATGTGATCCCTTTGATAATTTATCCTATCATTATGATCAATTCTGAACTGAAACTGATCACTTTGACTAGTGAGATGACATTGGTACATGCCAGCTTGATGGGATTGTATTGGAATCCCCTGGCACGTTTCTAACACTACCATTTGGGGCAAGTCCGATTGAGCATGTCCCAAATTGTACATCTCCTCCCTCTCTTATCCCCACTCTTCTATTTACCAGGGATCACTTTTCAGTTAAATTTAAACACTTAAGAATAATTGTGTGTTAATTAAAGAGTTCACCCAATAGTATTAAGTAGAACAAAAAAAATACTAAAGGAATAAACTAGTAAGTTATTCCTCAACAGTCAGGACAAGGGCTGATCAAGTTATTGTTTCTCATAGTGTCCATTTCACTTTAACAGGTTTCTTCTTAGGTGCTCAGTTAGTTGTCACCGATTAGGGAGAACATACGATATTTGTCCCTTTGGGACTGGCGTAATTCACTCAGCATGATGTTTTCCAGATTCCTCCATTTTGTTGCAAATGACTGGATTTCATTGTTTTTGACTGCTGTATAGTGTTCTATAGAGTACATGTCCCATAATTTCTTTATTCAGTCTACTTTTGATGGGCATTTAGGTTGATTCCATGTCTTAGCTATTATGAATTGAGCTGCAATGAACATTAAAGTGCAGACAGCTCTTTTATTTGCCAATTTAATTTCCTTTGGATAAATTCCAAGGAGTGGGGTGGCTGGGTTGTATGGGAGGGTTATATTCAAGTTTCTGAGGAATCTCCAAACTGACTTCCATAGTGGCTTTACCAGTTTGCATTCCCACCAACAGTGGGTTAGTGTCCCTTTTTCCCCACATCCTTGCCAGCATCTATTGTTGGTAGATTTCTGTATGTGAGTTATTCTAACCGGGGTGAGGTGAAACCTCATTTGCATTTCCCTGATTGCTAGCGATCCTGAACATTTTTTCATGTGTCTGTTGGCCATTTGGATTTCCTCTTTTGAAAAATGTCTATTGAAGTCCTTGACCAATCTCCTCAGTGGGTTGTTTGTTTTGTTGTTGTGGAGTTTCTTGATTTCGTTGTAGATTCTGGTTATTAACCCTTTATCTGTTGCATAGTTTGCAAATATTTTTTCTCATTCTGTTTGTTGCCTCTTCACTTATTCCATGCCAACAGAAACCAAAAAAGAGCTGGTGTAGCCATCTTAATATCAGACAAAATAAACTTTAACAGAAAATCTGTTAAGAGAGACAAAGAGGGGCACTATATAATGATTAAGGAATCAATCAAACAGGAAGATGTAACTATTATAAACATATATGTACCTAATTACAGGGCACCAGTTTATTTAAAAGATATGTTAAGGAACTTAAAGGGAGACTTAGACTTCAATACAATAGTATTGGGGGACTTCAGTACTCCACTTTCAGAAATAGACAGACCAACTGGACAGAAGATCAACAAGGAAACATTTAATCGACACTATAGCCCAAATGGATCTAACAGAAATCTACAGAACTTTTCATCCTACATTTGAAGAATACACATTCTTCTCAGCAGTACATGGAACCTTCTCTAGGATTGACCACATAGTAGGCCACAAAGCAGGTCTCGGCAATTCAAAAGAATTGAAATCATACCATGCATCTTCTCATACCACAGTGGAATGAAGCTGGAAATTAACAACTCAGGAATCCCTAGAGCATAAGCAAACACATGGAGACTGAACAACATGCTCTTGAATGAATAGTGCGTCATAGAAGAAATCAAAAGATAAATCAAAAACTTTCTGTAAGTAACTGAGGATAACAACACAACATATCAAAACTTAGGGGATACAACAAAAGCAGTGTTAAGAGGAAAGTTTATAGCAAGAGGAGCCTACATCAAAAAATTGGAAAGGCACCAAATAAATGAGCTTTCAATCCATCTCAAGGATCTAGAAAAACTTCAGCAAACCAGACCCAAAACTAGTAGAAGAGAAATAATTAAAATCAGAGAAGAAATCAACAGAATTAATTCCAAAAACATTACAAAAGATCAGCAAAATCAAGAGCTGATTTTTTGAAAAAAATAAACAAAATTGACATACCATTGGCCCAACAAACTAAAAAAAGAAGAGAAAAGACCCAAATCCATAAAATCAGAGATGAAAAAGGGAATGTAACAACAGACACCACAGAAATAAAAAGAATCATCAGAAATTACTACAAAGAGTTGTATGCCAGCAAACAGGGAAATCTATCAGAAATAGATAGATTCCTGGACACATGCAACTTACCTAAATTGAACCAGGAAGACATAGAAAACCTAAACAGACCCATCACCGAGACAGAAATTGAATCAGTAATAAAGGCTCTCCCAACAAAGAAAAGCCCAGGACCAGATGGATTCACTGCTGAATCCTACCAGACATTTAACTAACTCCAATTCTTCTCAAACTATTCAGAACAATCGAAAAAGAGGGAATCCTCCCAAGTTCTTTCTATGAAGCCAGCATCATCTTAATTCCTAAACCTGAAAAAGATGCAGCAGAGAAAGAGAATTACAGACCAATTTCCCTTATGAACATAGACGCAAAAATCCTCAATAAAATTCTGGATATAATATTCTGGCATGGCATTTTTTTTTCTTAGTACTTGGGCTATATCTCGCCATTCCCTCCTAGCCTGTAGGGTTTCTGATGAGAAGTCTGCTGTGAGTCTAATTGGAGATCCTCTGAGAGTAATCTGACGTTTTTCTTGTGCACATTTTAGAATCTTGTCTTTTTGTTTCATTGTGGTGAGTTTGATTACAATGTGTCATGGGAGGATCTCTTTTGGTCATGTTTATTGGGGGTTCTAGGTGCTTCCTGTACTGGATGTCTGTTTCCTTCTCCAAACCCAGGAAGTTTTCTGCTAGTATCTCACTAAAAAGGCCTTCTAATCCTTTCTCTCTCTCTCTGTTTTCAGGAACTCCTGAATGTGGGTTTTTTAATAGTATCCTGTAGATTCCCAACAATATTTTTTAGATTTCTAATTTCCTCTTCTTTTCTTTGTTTTGATTGTATACTTGCTGTGCTCTGTCTTCTAAGTCTGATATTCTCTCTTCTACCTCAATGATTCTGTTTTTAAGGCTCTCAAAATTGTTTTTCATTTGTTCTATTGAATTCTTCATTTCATTTTAATTTCTCTTCACTATCACACTTTCCTGTTCTACTAGTTTCTGCGTTTCATTTTGATTCCTTCTTAAGATTTCACTTTCATGAGAGATATTTTCTGTTCTGTCCTGTATGGATTTCTGTAGTTCATGCATTTGTTTTTTATAACTTCTAAATGTTCTTATCAGAAATGTTTTGAAATCCATATCTTGTATTTCTTCCATCTCATCATCTTCATAATCTTGTATTGGAGTGTCATGTTCATTTGGGAGCATCATGATGTCTTTGTTGTTCTTGTTTCCTCGGTTTTTGCGTTTGTTGTTTGGCATTGTGGAGACATTCTTTGGTTTCTTCTTCCCTCGCTGTGGTGTTTTTTTCTCGTTATACTATGACTGTATTAAGTGGACTGTCTGCTTTTGGTGAATATCTAGAGGCTTGTGATAGGTGTGGCCAGAGAACTCTGTTCATGTCTTTAGGGTTAAGGGTATGCCAAAGGTGACACACCCAGGTTTGGCATGGTAAATCTTCTCTTGCTCTTTTTTTTTTTCTTTCTTTCTTTTTATTCAGAAGGGAAGTAATTCTGCTCAGCTGAGCTCTTCTCCTTGGTGGCAATCAGTGCCTGAGCGCTAGCCCCAGTGAGTATAGTATTCGTCTGCTCTGTCCCAAGGACTACACAAAGGATCTGTGCAGTCCTCAGTGTAAGCTCACATTCCCCTGCAATGTCTCTCACTGGGTTGCCAAGGTTACTGAGTTTGTGACTTCTCCCACTGAGACTACTCATGTCTCAGCTACACCGTGAGTTCTCCCATGCACCCTTAATTTTTTTTTTTTTTATCACAGTCCCGGTGCATAAGCTCCACACATTCACTAGGTCTTAGTCTTCTGTTATTACTCCCAACCAGGGTCGAGTTTTTCTGTCTGGTTGAGGGTGGGTGCAGCCCCAAGCTGGCACAGCTGTTATGTATGTCCAAAATGGCGCCTGCTCTATTGTCTCACATGCCTTTGTAAGGTGTGTGGAGAGAGAGAATCGTGTCCCTACATCCCTTTTGTTTTTTTCTTTCCTCTATTTAGGCTGGTGTACTTTCCTCCACGGGGCTTCAAGCCTCATTCCCTCTAGGCTCTCCCTGCCACTTTTGTGCTTGTGTCTCGGGCTACTGAGGTTTTGGCTCACCTCTGTTTCCAGCGCTGGTGCAGAGGTGCGCTCTGGAGCTGCAGGCCCCGGTGTCCTCCACATAGGTCCACTGTTTCCCTCTAATTCCCAAAGAGTTCCCTCTGCAGTTTATTCCCCAACTCTTCCCTGAGACTTCACTATCTTTACTTTTATTAAACTATCTTTTCCTGGACTATCAGTGATCCCCCTCCCTATTCCACCATCTTGGAGCCACTCCCTCTTTACTGTATTTTTTACAGTTTCTCTGTTCAAGATAATGTCATCTTTAAGTAGCAATATTTTTACTTCTATCTTTACAATCTCGGTGACTTTGATTTTGTTTTCTTTTTAGGATTTATTTTATTTATTTGAAAGACAGAGTTACAGAGAGAGGGAGAGACTGAGAGAGAAGTCTTAACTTCCAGTTCAATGTGGAATCGAAGTAGCAATAACAGATTTCTTGTTATTGCTGATTTGGTGGTAATCTTAAAATATTCCCAATGAAATATTGCTTGTTTTTTTCATGGATGTCGTGGTGTTAGTTGAGATGATCATTTGGTTTTTGTACTTTATATCAATGCATAAATTTATTACATTGATCTATTTTAATATATTAAACCAACCATGAATATCCACACTGGTATATAAGTCATTTTTATATATTATTTTTCTTGATTTGTCAGTATTTTGTTGAGGATTTTTGTGTCCATGTTTATTAGATGCTAGTCTGTAGTTCTCTTATAGTTTCCTCCCTCCTTCCTTCCCTCCCTCCCTCCTTCCCTTCCTCCCTCCCTCCCTCCCTTCTTTCCTTCCTTCCTTCCTTCTCCCCTTTCTTTTCCTGTCTTTTCTTTCATGGTATCTTTGAATGGTTTTGGTATTGAGATATTATTGACTTCATATTGAGTTGAGAAATGAGCCCTCCTTCTCTATATTTTTGAAGAGTTTGTAAAATATTTGGTAGAATTTATCAATGAAGCTATTTCTATGTGGAAATGGACAGTATCTCACTTTTATTAATGGCAAGTTTTAAAATTCCTAATTAAATCTCTTAAAGGTTTATTTAAATTTTCTGTTTTCATGCAGGAGTTTTTAGTTGTTTGTCTCTGGGAATGTATTATTTTTGCATTTCATAAAGGCTTGCATTTATTCATAGTCTCTGTCATATGTATTTATTTCTGTAACAGTGTTGGTTATGTCTCTTTGTTTTATTCCTGATTATAGTAATTGTGGTTTTCTTTCTTTTTAATTTCCATTTAGTAGGGGTTTGTCATTTTTTTTTTTTTTTGACAGGCAGAGTGGACAGTGAGAGAAAGACAGAGAGAAAGGTCTTCCTTTGCCGTTGGTTCACCCTCTAATGGCCGCCGCGGTAGCGCGCTGCAGCCGGCGCACCACGCTGTTCCGATGGCAGGAGCCAGGTGCTTCTCCTGGTCTCCCATGGGGTGCAGAGCCCAAACACTTGGGCCATCCTCCACTGCACTCCCTGGCCACAGCAGAGAGCTGGCCTGGAAGAGGGGCAACCGGGACAGGATCGGTGCCCCGACTGGGACTAGAACCCGGTGTGCCGGCGCCACAAGGCGGAGGATTAGCCTGTTGAGCCACGGCGCCGGCAAGGGGGTTTGTCATTTTTAAAATCTTTTCATAGAAAAATTTTGGTTTTGATTTTCTTAGTTTTTCTGTTTTCTATTTTCATTAATTTCTATTATAATCTTTATTATTTCATTTACTGCTTATTATAGCTTTGGTTTGCTTTTTCACCCTAGTGTCTTTAAATTGGAAGTTTAGATTATTGGTTTGTAATCTTTCTCCTCTTTAAATACATGTGTGTACAACTACAAGTTTCCTTCCATGTACTGTTTTTAGTATTTTTTTTATTATGTCTTATCTTCACTTTCATTCTTTTCAAAGTATTTTCTTAAATCCTTATGATTTCTTCATTTCCACATTGCTTACTTTGGAATGTGCTGTTTCATTTCCACATATTTGTGAATTTCTCAAGTAATTCTCTGTTAGTGATTTCTAATTTTCTTCTATTGTGATCAGGTAATATACTTTGTATTAAGTCAAGCTTTTCATATTTGTTGAGGTTTGTTTAATGAACTACCATAGTCTATTTTAGAGACTGTTCCATGCATATTTAAGGAGAATGTGTATTTTGGTGGTGTTGGGCACAGTATTCCATATGTTAGGTAAAGTTGATTTATGGTATTAATCAAGTCTTCTACTTCCTTGTTTAACTTATAGTTGTTTTATACATTTTTGAATGTGGGGTATTAAAGCT
The DNA here is from genome assembly GCF_033115175.1 of Lepus europaeus. Taxonomy (NCBI): domain Eukaryota; kingdom Metazoa; phylum Chordata; class Mammalia; order Lagomorpha; family Leporidae; genus Lepus; species Lepus europaeus. The sequence continues at coordinate 14,818,032 of NC_084843.1, read as the reverse complement.
TGATACTGTTATTGATCTATTTCTTCTATTCCTTTGTCATTTGCTTCATGTTTTTGGGGCTCTATGATTAGGATATATGTGTTTATAGTTGCTAGCTCTTCCTAAAGGAGAGACCCTTTTGTCATTATAAATGTCCTTATTGATTTCTAAGGACTTTTTTGTTTTAATGTTTCTTTTGTTTGATTTAATTATGGTGACTCCAGCTTTCTTATATTTATTGTCAGACTGACTTCTTATCTTTTCGTTTCTAATCTACTTGTATTTTTTAGGCTAAAGTGTATAACATTTAGAGAGTATATATTTAGGACCTGTTTTTTAAATTCTCTCTCACAATCTCTGTTGTTTATGTGGATGTTTAATACTATCAACTTAATGTTGCTTTTATATAGTTGAATTTATTTCTGCTGTCTTACTCTTTTTTTTTATTGACAGGCAGAGTGGACAGTGAGAGAGAGAGACAGAGAGAAAGGTCTTCCTTTTTGCCATTGGTTCACCCTCCAAAGGCCACCGCGGCCGGCAGGCTGCGGCTGGCGCACCGTGCTGATCCGATGGCAGGAGCCAGGTGCTTATCCTGGTCTCCCATGGGGTGCAGGGCCCAAGCACTTGGGCCATCCTCCACTGTACTCCCAGGACACAGCAGAGAGCTGGCCTGGAAGAGGGGCAACCAGGACAGGATCGGTGCCCCGACCGGGACTAGAACCCGGTGTGCCGGCGCCGCAGGCGGAGAATTAGCCTAGTGAGCCGCGGCGCCGGCCTGTCTTATTCTTTATTTTCGTAAAGATTTGTTTATTTTTTTTGAAAGTCAGAGTTAGAGAGAAAGTAGGAGACATAGAGATCCTCTATCCTCTGGTGCACCCCTCAAAATGGCTGCAGTGGTTGAGGTTGGGCCAGGCCAATGCCAGGAGCCAGGGGCTTCATCCGGGTCTCTCAGTTGAGTGGAGAAACCCAAGGATGTGGACTGTCCCCCCTGCTTTCCCAGGCTCATTAGCAGGATGGGAAGTGGAGCAGCTAGAAATTGAACTGGGATTGAATTGGGATGTTGGCGCTGCAGGCAGTGGCTTATCCTACTATGCCACAATGCCAGACCAATTTTATGTCTTTTTAAGAAGCTGGGGTTTGAAAGGAGAACAAGTGTATACTTACAGGCTTTGTTAGGTTAGTTTTGTTACTGAATTTGTTTTTAGGGTCCTAAAGTATTGATCTTATTTTATGTTTATGTTTTTACTTTTTAATTGTCACATAATATTTGTACATTTGAGTACAGTATAATAGTTCAACCCCGGCAACCCGGGTTCTAGTCCCGGTCGGGGTGCCAGATTCTGTCCCGGCTGCCCCTCTTCCAGTCCAGCTCTCTGCTGTGGCCCGGGAGTGCAGTGGAGGATGGCTCAAGTCCTTGGGCCCTGCACCTGCATGGGAGACCAGGAGAAGCACCTGGCTCCTGGCTTTGGATCAGTGCGATGCGCTGGCCGCAATGCACCAGCTGCGGTGGCCATTGGAGGGTGAACCAACGGCAAAAAGGAAGACCTTTCTCTCTGTCTCTTTCTCTCTCTCACTATCCACTCTGACTGTCAAAAAATAAAAATAAAAAAGATAAAATAAAAATAGAACTATAATATCCACCACATATGTAGGCTTAAATTTTCTAGCAGCAGTGTTTTTTTTTTAAAGATTTATTTATTTGAAAGTCAGAGTTACACAGAGAGAGAGAGATGGAGAGAGAGGGAGAGAGAGAGAGGTCCTCCATCCGATGGAGGCTGGTGCTGTGGCATAGCAGGTAAAGCCACTGCCAACAGCACTGGCATCCCATATGGGCACCTGATAGAATCCTGGCTGCCTTCGTGGGAGACCTGGAAGAAGCTCCTGGCTTCTGGCTTTGGAATGGTGCAGCTCTAGCTGTTGTGGCCACTTGGGGAGTGAACCAGCGGATGGATGACCTCTCTGTGCCTATCCTTCTCTCTCTGTGTACCTCTTTCAAGTAAATAAACAAATTTAAAAAAAATTAAAAAAGTTACAGAGAGAGGTAGAGACAGAGGTCTTCCATTTGCTGATTTGCTCCCCAAATGGCCACAATGGCCAGAGCTGAGCCCATCCAAAGCCAGGAGCCAGGAGCTTCTTCCGGAGCTCCTATGTGGGTTTAGGGCCCTGAGGAGTTGGATCATCCTCTGCTACTTTCCCAAGCCATCAGCAGGGAGAGGGATAGAAAGTGGAGCATATGGAAGCCTCTTAATACCTGACTTCAAAGCATACTGCAAAGCTGTATTAATTAAAACAGCATGTTAATAGCATAAACTTCCCTTTTAATACTGCTTTTTCTGTATCCCACAGATTTTGATATGTTCTTTCATTTTCATTTATTTCAATAAAGTGTTTGATTTCTTTTTTGATTTCTTCAATGACCCATTGATATTCATAGCATGTTGTTTAATTTGCAAGCATTTATGAGTATTATATTATTCTTCTTGCTGTTGATTTCTAGCTTTATTACTTTACGATCTGAGAAGAAATGTGGTATAATTTATCTTTTTCAATTTGCTGACACTTGGTTTGTGGCCTAATATGTGGTTTATCCTAGAAAATGTTCTGTGAGCTGATGAGAAGAGTGTGTGTTCTGTAGCCATTGTATGAAATGTCTTGTAACATCACCCTTAGGGCTCCAGGCTGTACTCACACCACCCTCCCCCTCTGTTGTATTAGCAGTGGCACGGGTTGCTGCAGTTTGATCTCACCTCAGTCAGCAAACTGGCGAGTTCTCGGAAACTCATCTTTGGACTCATGTGTTGTATCTATGTTCGTGCTGCATGTCCACACCTTGCACACAGATCCACGGCATTCCTCTTCCTTCTGTAGAATTTCCGCTATGGTTTTCTCTCTAACTCTACCCAGAGGATGTACTTCTTGTGTGTGTGTGTGTGTGTGTATTTTACTACTTAACCCTTTCCTAGCACAGTAGCCATTCCCTATTCTGCCATCTTGCTCGATTTTTGATTTACTGTCAGCTTTACAATGATATCAGGATAGCTACTCCTGTTAGTTTTTGGTTTCCGTTTGCCTGCTGTATCTTTTTCTAGTCCTTCATTTTTAGTCTGTGTTTATGTTTGTGTGTGAATTGAGTTTTTTGTAGGCATCATACAGTGGGGTCATAGTTTTTTGTTTTTTTTTTTTTTTTTTTGACAGGCAGAGTGGACAGTGAGAGAGAGAGACAGATAGAAAGGTCTTCCTTTACCGTTGGTTCACCCTCCAATGGCTGCTGCGGCCGGCGCGCTGCGGCCGGTGCAACTGTGCTGATCCAAAGCCAGGAGCCAGGTGCTTCTCCTGGTCTCCCATGCGGGTGCAGGGCCCAAGGACTTGGGTCGTCCTCCACTGCACTCCCTGGCCACAGCAGAGAGCTGGCCTGGAAGAGGGGCAACCGGGATAGAATCTGGCGCCCCGACCGGGACTAGAACCCGGTGTGCCAGCGCCGCAGCCTATTGAGCTGTGGCGCCGGCACTGTAATGTGATTTTATGCTTATTTCTAATGCAGGAGGCCCTTAAGGATTTCTTGTAAGCTTGGCCTGGTTGTGGTGTATTCTCTCAGTTTTTGCTTATCTGGGAAATGCATTATTTCTCTTTCACTTTTAAAGGATAGCTTCATTGGATGTAATATTTTCATTGGAAGTAGTTTTTTCTTTTTTAAGATTTATTAGACAGTTAGAGTTACAGAGAGAGAGGGAAACACAGAAAGATCTCCCATCTACTGTGTCACTACCCAAATGGCTGCAACAGCTGGAGCTGAGCCAGGCTGAAGCCAGGATTCAGGAGTTTCATCTGCATCTCCCATGTGGGTGCAGGGGCCTAGGAACCTGGGCCATCTTCTGTTGCTTTCAGAGGTGCATTAGCAGGGAGCTAGATAAGAAGTAGAGCAACTGGGACTCCAACTGCCACACATGTGGGATATTGGTGTTGCAGGTGGCAACTTTACACACAATGCCACAATGCCAACCCTGTTTTTCTTTTCTTTTAAAGATTTAATTTTATTTATTTTAAATTAAAATCATAGGGAGAGAGGGAGAGACAGAGAGAAATCTCCCATCCATTTGTTCAGTCCTCAAATGGCCAAATTGTCAGGACTGTGCCAGGGTGAAGCCAGTAACCAGGAGCTTTTTCCTCACACATATGTGTCAGGTGCCCAAGGACTTGGGCCATCTTCCACAGCTTAGCAGATAGCTGGATTAGAAGTGGAGCACCTGGGACTCAAACTGGTGCTCATATAGGATGTCGATGTTGCAGGTGGTGGCTTTACCTTTTATGCCATAACACTGGCCCTGAAAGTTTAGTTTTTTTTTTTTTTTTTTTTTCTTTTAAGACCTTGAATATATCATCCTTCTCTCTTCTGGCCTGTAAGGTTTCTGCTGAGAAGTCTGATGTTAATCTAATTGGTTTTCCTTCATATGTAAATTGGTGCTTTTCTCTTACAGTCTTTAGGATTCTCTCCTTTAACTTTTTACAATTTGACTATGATATGCCTTGGAGATGATTGGTTTTGGTTGAGCCTGCTTGGGTTCTTTGATCTTGTATCTGGGTGTTCATGTCTATCGAGATCTGGGGAATTTTCAACTATCATTTCATTTAGCAGGTTCTCAGTGCCTTTTTCCTTTTTTCTCCTTCAGGAATACCTATAATATAAATATTTGATTTTTAATAGTATCCTATATTTCATGTAGACTTCATTGTTTTTAATTCGTTTCTATTTATTTTTGTCTGACTGGGTTATTTCAGAATTCTTGTTCTTGAGGTCAAAATTTTTTCTCCCATTTGGTCTATTCTGTTATTAAAGCTCATCATCGGGGCTGGTACTGTGGTTTAGCAGTAGAGTCGTTGCCTGCAGTACTGGCATCCCATATGGGCGCTGGTTCAGGTTCTGGCTGCTCTACTTTCCACCTAGCTCTCTGCTATGGCCTGAGAAAGCAGTAGAAGATGGCCCAAGTCCTTGGACCCCTGCGCCCACGTGGGAGACCCAGTAGAAGCTCTTGGCTCCTGGCTTCAAACTGGCCCAGCTCCGGCTGTTGCGGACATTTGGGGAGTGAACCAGCAGATGGAAGACTTTTTTCCTCTCTCTCTTCCTCTGCCTCTCTGTAACTCTGCCTTTAAAATAAAATAAATAAATCTTAAAAAAAGAGCTCATAATAATTTTCTTTTATTTCACTGATTGAAGATTTAATCTCCAAAATTTCTATTTGCTTCTTAACAAATTCTATCTCCTTAGTAATATTTTCATTCATGTCACTCATTGATTTCCTTATTTCTTTAATCTTCCTATCTGTGTTCTCTTGCATCTTTTTGAGTTTCCTTACGACCATTATTTTGGATTGTACATCTGTCATTTCACAGATTTCCTTCAGTTCAGGATCTAATTCTGGAAAAATTATTGTGTTCTTTTGGAGATATCATACTACCCTGCTTCTTTATGTTTCCTCTCTGCCTCTGTTGACATTTTTTTTTCATTAATTAAACTTTTATTTAATGAATATAAATTTCCAAAGTACAGCTTATGGGTTACTCTGTTGACATTTATCAATCTTGTGCAGTTGTTCCTTCTTTATGGAGTAGGTCTTATTGAAAAAGAGTTTATGGTTCAGCTGGAATATGGGGTTATCAGTTGACTTGTTCTTTTGGCTTCTGTTCTAGATGATCCCATCGCTACAGGTGATCCCATCACTACAGGCTGGATGAGAGATGCAACTTTCCTTTACTTTTGCTTTTTTTCTTTCTTCTCTCCTTTCTCTTCCTCTCTCTCTCTCTCTCTCTCTCTCTCTCTCTCTCTCTCTCTCTCTCTTACTTACGCCAGGAACCTAGAATTCCATCCAGGTCTCCCACATGGACAGGGGCACAAGCACTTGGACTGTGTTCTGCTGCCTTCCAGGATTCATTAGAGGCAGCTGAATCAGATAAGGAAGGTAGCTAGGTAAGGGATGAAAGCATCCCCTGCAGTGTAGGGACAATCTTTGTGCCCCGCTTTAGGGTTGTATATGGTTAGGCTTAGTGGCTTCTTTCTTGTGGAATCGTACCACTGCCTTAAATGTAGAGTATTGCATGTGAATGGTAATCTCTGGTCTTCTCAGCTTGCCTCTTCTGGCAAGGAACCTCTGCCTTATGGGTGAGTTGAGGAAAACATTATCGGACTCCAGTAATTTTAGCCTTCTGGGCCTCATATTCAGTTAAAACTCTTGAGGAGGGGCTGGGTAGAGGAAGAGTACCGAGCCTCTCATTTTTTTTCATGGAGTAGAGCTGTAACCCAGAGCTGGGAGCATGAGAATGGCTGGCTGGAAGTCTGCCACTCCTAGTGAGACTGCACTCACCTGGACTGGGAGCTGAGAGGAAAAGGAGCTTTGTGTACTTGCCTGGACCCACCTGGGGTAGAACTTCTGTCAGGTTGAACTCGTTGTGTGTTTGTGGGCAAGGTATGAGGGGAAGGAGTGGAGTAAATATTGTTATCTGGTACCATGGATTATTACTATTCTTACTGAAATTTAATAGATATTCTTGAGTAAATACTTTTTTGTTTTTGCTCGTAGTAAACTTTTCTGAGACTATAAATGATTATTGTTGTATGTCATTATTATTATTATTATTTATTAACTAAGTATAATTCTTTCCATAGGGAGGGTGTGGAACTCCTCATGTTCCCATTCTAGAGGTTAACCTCATATTTTTTATCTATTAATTGGTATTATAATACATAGTTTTGGAGATACTTCATATGGCATATTAACTATAACATGTATACTAACTGTTTACATTTTAATGCTTTGTACCAGAATTTTATATAGAGTAACTGTGAAGTGTTGATGCATATTGTCATGTTCCTTTATTATATATTCATTCATTAATGTCAATTATAATTGAGCGTATATGTATAATACTTTTTCTCAGAATTATATCTTAATTGAAAGAACATTTTTATTCTCAAAAATACACTGATTATAACTTAAATAATACACAAAAATACAGATATGTCAACAATTTTGAGCAAAGTAATCTGCACACAAATGAATGTAATCTATATGATTCTATTTATGTAAATTACAGAACTAGCAAAATAAGTCTATGTTGTCAGAAGCACAATAGTAGTAATTTTTCTTTTTTTGTTTTGGAACTGGGAGTTGTGTTAGTTGTGTTTTTCTTGTGAAAATCATTGAGTTTTAGATTTACATGCACTTTTGTGCATGTTAAGTCATACTTTAAAAAGTTTAAAAAACATATTTAAGGATCCTGTATAAGTTATATAGTTTTTTACCAAAGACAGCTTACAGTAAATTTACTTTAACTTTTTCTTATTTTAGTGTTTAAAATGGTGATGTTTTTGTTCTCCAGCTTTGAGATTTGTTTCCTTATTTTATAAAATGGAAATGTTATTAACAATTATTATGATTATTAACAACCTGTTTGTTATGTTTCCTCAAAGCATTTTAAAATACTGGGAATCTTAAAATATTTTTTAAAAATTGAAGTTTTGAGATCATTTCTAAGATGTTTAAAAAATTTTCCCCCAACAATTCTAAGGAAAATTCTGTCTGCGCATTAGATTCTTTATATAATATAAGTAAAATCAGGAAGATCTTTTTATCTTTTGTAATACATTTTTAAATTTTATTCTGTAGGACTATTTTGAGAGAAAGTGGGTTTGCCAGATACCTTCATTCAGCTGTTCTTATCAATGGAGCTATGCTTATTTTTGGAGGAAATACCCATAATGACACTTCCTTGAGTAACGGTGCAAAATGTTTTTCTGCCGATTTCCTGGCATATGACATAGGTATGTATCTGTTAGGATTCTACAAAGTAGGAAGTAATCAGATTTTCCATATAGAAATTCTCAAATACATAAATTGATAACGTGTAAATGTCATTTTTGAAATAAATTCAATGATAGATTATAAATGAGAGTTTCTCCCATTTCAGCAAAACAGTAACAGATCTGGGAACAAATCTGCTAGTGTGAGTTAGCAGTGAAGATGGAAATATAGAAGTCTAGGTTTTTGAAAACTCTTGTATATTGTATCCTTGTGTGAGTTTTGTATCACTCTGTTTGGTTTTATAGTAGTTTTTTAGTAGCACTCTCAAATTGTGTGAATTCCAAGTATCAGGAATGCAACCATTTAGGTTTAGTATAGAAGAACAAAAATGAACCTATAGTAAACTCACCAGATAAATTTAGTAAAAATACTAATTGTATACAACTAGAGAAAGGAGTATAGAGAAATTAGAACTAGAGAAATAAGTTTGTGAGACAAAATGGAAACCCAGAACATACCTAGGAACAGAAGCAACTAAACAGCAAGAAACTTTCCAGATAACCAGAAATATAGTACATTTAAATAATTTGTTTAATTTTAATTATAGTATCTATTGTCTGGTTGATTTAAATGAATTTATTTATTGAAATGCTATATTTAGCAATCCATCATAATTATAGTGAAAATCTGACATTTAAAATTTTTGTGGTACAAACTTATTTGACAAAAAAAAAAGGAGACCAAAGAATGAATATATAATAGATGTTAGAAGTATACTTTTCCTCTTAAGCATCACATAGACACAAAGTCTGCTTTGGAAAATTATTTCAAGTGGCTGAATATAGGAAATTATCAAGTTTATTTGAAATGAAATTCACAGTAATGATTTTTTTAACTCTGTCAGTCTATAAGTAATTGTTAAAATCCTAAATGATTAAATCTTTACCTTTCTGAAATAATAATTTGAAATAATAGCTCATGATGAACATAGAATTTTGTCAGCTTTTGGCAGGCTCATAAATCAATGTCTGAGATCCAGAAAAATGGGTTCAATGAGGAAGTGGATCTAGGCTGTCATTGACCTTCCTAGAATCTGTCATTGCCAGGCTGGCGCTATCAATATTATTTTGCTTATTGTAATGAGATAGCTTATTTTTCTGTAAACAGATGGAAATTTTGTTTGTCTTCTGAGAAAAAAATCCTAGGAAAAGTGCAGAATTTTATAGTCACGATTAAAAAGTGAGATTTTTGAACTTTTGACAAAGATTTTTTGAAGAGTTTCCACAGAATATTTGTGCTTTGATGCATTTAAGATTGAACTATTTTGTAGCTGACATATTTGGAATATATGTTTATTTCATATTGTTGGTGATTATATAATTCAAGTTTCATGTTTGATAAATTGCTAATGAAAAAATGGGTTTTTGTCGCAGAAGGGTGAGAGAGTGGTTAGATTTATCATTATTCTAGTTACTGCTATTTATTAAGTTCCTTTGATTGCTAGATACTTTGTGAAGAGATTGTACACAAAATCTGTAATCTCTATAATCACTTGTATCAGGTGTTATCATCATTGTTTTTGGAAGATTAAATAAACCAGAATTACAGGAACTTGTTCAAAGTCATTCAGGTAGTAATTGATAGATATAGCTTTTTTAACACCTAAAACTCATTGTAGTCTTTCTACCTGACTACACCATAATGGTTAGTTCAAGTGAATTGTTCCAAATGAGGAAGAATATTGTATTTTAAATAGTTTTGTATTTTAATGTAGGTTGTTTCCTATAACATTGCCAACAAAAACATAAAGGCGACCATTTAATTCAATGTAGAATGAAAGTATGTTTCATTTCACTTAATTATTCTTGTAGTTCCCAATAACATTTTCCCAATATAACCTGTATTTATCCTCTTGATTTTGTAGCATTAAATGTTAGAATAATTTTCTAGGAAAAAGTGTTTCATATTATTTTGATACTCCATAAAGTGCTTTTCAAAGTAGTTATTTTCGTAATAGACTATGATTTTGTGGTAATATATATATAAGCATTGCATAATAAGCTACCTAGGAAAAAGCTCTTTTTTAAATAAAAAGTCATGTTGCTTATTCTTTCTCTTTGAGTATGTACAATAGGATTTTTTTGTGTGTATTTAACTGCAATGCACCTAAAGACTTAGCTGCTTGCTTTCTGTTATATAATGTTTACACCAATAGGATTTTTGTGCCAATTCTCATTTTTCATTGTTGTAAAATATTCTATTTCAACATTACTGCCATAGTAAATTTTATATAAAGATATCATTAATCTTTCAGACTATGACCTTGCCTTCAGAGTTCTCATATTATGCATGATAGATCATGGCTGTACCTTGGTATTCCCTTTTTGAAGGTTGTTGGGGGTGGGGGGAGGAAAGCAGACCTATAAGCTCAGAGATTTTGAGGTTAGTCACTGATCATTTATATTTTTCAAAAAATGAATGAAGTGGAATTGATAATAGGGCCAGAGTTGGTGCATCAGTCTGGATTGACTATAACATATAGCATGACACATTACTTACTATGTTTGTTTGTAAGTCCAACTTGAAGTGAGCTTTTAAAATTTGAAAATTTTATTATTTTTTGTTATTATTTAGTCATATTATTGCTTTAAGAAAGTCACCATAATACCTTATTCAAGATTCAAAGGATCTTTATGCCAAAAATAGCCTTCTATTAGAGTCCTAAACAAGATGAAAAATCAGTTTATTATCATAGTTTTTTTTTTTTCACAAAGATAATGGAAGGTAATAGAAACATGAAAAAATAATATCCTGATGGATTATTTTAGCATAGAGTAGGATTTGTATAAGAAATAGTTGTTGTATGTAGAAAGCTGAACAACTGAAACTTCAAATCAGATTGAACTAATAATAGTTGTCTTTTTTTTTTTTTTAAGATTTTAGTTATTTATTTTGAGAGGTAGAGTTACAAACAGAGAGAAAGTGAGACAGAAAGGTCTTCCATCTGCTCGTTCGCTCCCGAAATGGCCGCAACTGCTGGAGCTGAGCCGATCTGAGGCCAGGAGCCAGGAGCGTCTTCCGGGTCTCCATGTGAGTGCAGGGGCCCAAGTGCTTGGGCCATCTTCTACTGGCTTCCCAGGCCATAGCAGAGAGCTAGATGGAAAGTGGAGCAGCCAGGACTCGAACCAGTGCCCGTATGGGAGGCCAGCACTGCAGGTGGAGGCTTAGCCTACTACGCCATGGCACCAGCCTCAATAATAGATTTTTAAAAGAATTCCCTAAATTTGATTGTTTACTTGTGGCATTAATTTTTTTTGTAGGTGGTGGTTTTTTCACTTAAAAATCAAAAATTTTTTTTAAAAATTTTTAATTAAAATTTATAAAAATTTAATAAAAATTTTTAAAAAAATTTTATGTGTGCTATGTGATGTTTCAGTATATATTTACAATGTATAGTGTTCAAATAATAGCAGACATATCTGTCTCTTTATTTCTCATTTCTTTTTAGTGAAAACATTGCAAACCCTTCTAGCTTTAGAAACATCTGGAGTATATTATCATTTTCTATAATTCCCTACTGTATAATAGAATACCAAAATGACTTTCTGCAATCTAACTATGACTTAGTACTCATTTCTGAATCCCTTGTTAGGTAATTATTTAGAAATAAAATCAGTAAAAACTGAGAAGCAATCCCATATTTGAAGAAGTAACATTTTAGTTGCTAATGTGTGATTATTTGTGTTTTAACTGTTTTATAATACAGTTGAGTAGTCTAAAATAGCCTTATCATAAGTAGTTTATGAAGCATATCATACATGCTATGTGGGGTGACACATCTCACTATGAAATGGATACAAAGCAGATCATTTCATACAAAATCAAATTCAAATTTAAATAAGTAATTTAATTTTTTGGGACTTGAGCAACATTATGAAAATTCCATCTTCCTCTTCAGGTTTATAACTGTTTTCATTTTCTAGATGTTTTTAGGTTCCTCTGTCTGTCAATCAATAATTTTCTATGCTTTTCATTAAGTTCTTATGGTTCATTTTTCATGAAAGCAATACCACTTGTTTGGCCACTGGAAAGAACTAGTTTGTTTCATTGTTCATCAGGAAACCCTTAAGATCATTTATGGTTTTTTTCCCCAGTGAATTTACTGTTATTATTTTAAACTTTGTTGTGGCTTTTGCACAAGATGTATTTTTTCTTTCTTTGGAATTGTATATGAGAAATAGTATCTTATTTTGTCTTAAAAATCAGGTCAATGAGTAAAAGAAAAAATGACCTTTGTTTTGAGAAAAGGGAGCAGTAACATTTGTCTAATGTTCCTTGTAGTGCTTGGGGCTTTACACATGTGTTATAATGTAATTCTTGTAAATCCATGTAGTGTGTATTATTATATTCCATTTACAGAGGAAGACACCATGATTTACCATTTTTCAACCCAAACTCACATAGGTTGTAAGATTGCGTATTTAGAATTTAAAGTCAAATCTAAGTCCAGAGTTATTTCTTTTTTTCTTTTAAGATTGATTTATTTATTTGAAAGGCAGAGTTACAGTGAGGCAGAGGCAGATAGAGAAAGAAGTCTTCATCCACTGGTTCACTCCCTAAATGGCCGCAATTGTTGGAGGTAGGACGATCTGAAGCCAGGAGCCAGGAGCCAGGAGCTTCTTCCGGGTCTCCCACGTGGGTGCAGGGGCCCAAGGACTCGGCCTGTCTTCTATTGCTTTCCCAAGCCATAGCAGAGAGCTGGATTTGAAGTGGAGCAGCCAGGACTCGAACTGGCACCCATTTGGGATGCTGGCACTGCAGGTGTTGGCTTTACCTGCTGCATCACAACACTGGTCCCCAGAGGGTTTTTTTTTTTTTTTTTTTTTTTTTTTACCTGCAGAGTTATTGAGAGAGAGAGGGACAGAGAGAAAGAACTTTATTCCGTTGGTTCAACCCCCAAATGGCTGTTTTGGCTGGCGTGCTGAGCCGATCCAAAGCCAGGAGCCAGGTGCTTCTTCCTGGTCTCCCATGCGGGTGCAGGGCCCAAGCACTTGGGCCATCCTCCACTGCCTTCCCAGGCCACAGCAGAGAGCTGGACAGGACGAGGAGCAACCGGGACAGTATCCGGCACCCCAACCAGGACTAGAACCTGGGTGCCGGCGCCGCAGGCGGAGGATTAGCCAAGTGAGCCGGCCAGAGTAATTTTTTTTTAATTAGTTTATTTTCATGTCATTTGAAGTGAGACAGACAGGGAGGGAGGGAGGGAGGGAGAGAGAGAGAGAGATCTTCCATTAGCTGATTTACTCCCCTAAATGCCCACAATAGTTGGAACTGAGCCAGGCTGAAGCCAGGAGCGTGGAACTCAATTTTGCACGTGGGTGGCAATAACTCATGTACTTGGGCTATAATCTTCTGCCCCCAGGATTTTTATTAGCAGGAAGTTAGAATTATAGCCAGAATTGAGACTCAAACCCTGGTATTCTCATATGGGATGTGGGCGTCCCAAGCAGCATTTTGACCATTGCACCAAACATATATCCATTGAATGATCTTTGAGCTGGGAAGTGAGAATATGTTTGTTAGTGTGATAAGATACTCAAGAAATATTTTTATCAGTAAATTTAATCAGATTTTTAGTGTGTACTTGAATTTTTCGTGCCCATCCTCTCACAAATTGATCAGAAAACAGTGACTCAATATAAAAATAAATGAGAAAGAAATGAGTAATGAACAATGAACTTCTGATTTGCTTAACAAATTTACAAGCATTTTGAAGATTGCTTTGATTGCAAAACTGTTGAAATAAAGAGTCTTGGAAGAAAATATACACTGAAAGAATAAAACTTGAAAGGTGTTGAAGAGGGGAAAAGGCTGGGGAATATAGAATGAAAAAATTTCAAGTAAAACATTAGAAAATATAATGCAACAATGTTTTAAAAGTACAATAAAGTATGATTGGTTAAGACTTATTCTAGACATTCAACAACTGTCATTAATTAGTTACCAGGAAATTTCAAAATAGAAGTTATTATGTAAAGACCATTTCCTGAAGCCAGCAGGAAATTATGTTAAAACATCATTTGAAATGAAATAGTGATGCCTAGTTTGCCTGGCAGAGAGTAAGAATTAAATATTTATTGAATAAATTTCAGGGAACAAATTCCTGAAAGAAGCTGTGGCTATGATTGAGATAACCCATAGTAATGTGTGCACATTTTAGAGTAGTAAAAGAAAATTCGAATTAGGGTGGGTGGTGGGAAACAAAACACTTGTGAAGCACCATTATTTAAGGGTAGATGAAAAATGCTTTTTGACAACATCCAGAAATTTAACTTTTTACTTAAAGAGTTTTAAAGGGTTCATAGAAACTGTTCCTTAAATCTGTCTTGATATGAGCATTACATGCAATATGTGTGTTCTTTCTATCTTATTTCAACTGTGCGATTAAGACTGACTCATGAACTAACATTTCAAGTGGAATATTAAGGGAGTTTTTAAAGTGTATCCTAAAAGTATCATGGGTGCTGTTTTTATAGAAAAACGTGAGAATTTGCAGAAAAGTTAACTAATGCCAGTACATTTGCTATTTCAATTATTTTATGTATCACTGATTTAAAAAAAAAAAACCCTAGTCTTTGAATTTAGCTTAAGTTCTTAATATTATTATTTGGCCCCTCATAAATAAATACTTGTGGCAGCCCAGTATTGTTTCCTGAAATTTGGATTTGACAGAATAGTAACTCTAATTTCTTGAGCTGATATTGTATATTAGTATTGAAGACCTTTTAAAAGCATTTAAAAATTTTTATTGTGGAGAGTATATTTTACTTTAGTCTTTTTCTTGTGTGCCTTTTCTGTGGGTATGGCATGGACTTTTTGTCAATTTTCATGATGTCAGTAACTGCGTGGAATTTCATTTAATTTGTCCTTGAACTGCTTATGAACTGTTTTTAGTGACTTGAGCACTCCAGAAATATATTTTCTTCTTGGCAAGAGATATCATTATAGATTGCAGTCACACAGTTTAATAATATAAGAGACTATAAGGTGAGAATGAGAACTGACTACATGTACAAAAATTAAATTGATTTAGTATTGAGCTTTAAGACATTTGATATGTACCCAAATATCAGGTTGTTATATTTATACTTTCTTCCCATTGTTATCTGGGCATAGGATTCCCCAAATGGTCATAGCTGTAATAGGAGGAAGAGGGTGTTGGTGCAACATTGAGGGAGGATGTCTGGATTACCTAGTTGTACACATTGCTTGTGCCCTATGGTCTTGTTCATGCTTGATCTTGTGTCTTTCTTAGTTCTTATTGGTGACTGAATGAACTCACAGAAAACTCTGAACATATGGTCATTTTATTACCTATGGATATATGCTTTGTCTCTCGTAGGGCCCAGCAGCATGATAAGGATAAAGGTATATAGTTTCCCACTACAGATGGCATGACCTTTGATGTGTGTATGGAGACTGCATTGTGATTCATTCATTGGGGCTTACCATAAATTCCACAAAGCCTGTTTCCCAACAGAGATACCACCAGTATAGTAAATAGTATCTACTGGATTATGTGGCCTAGCTGCAGGCTGCTTGTGGTGTATACTGTATCTACAGCAGAGTCATTTTCTGCTCTGGCATCGAGTTAAAGTTGGCAGCCTTTTGTCTTTCAGTATTTAGCCTGGGTCAACTTCCTAACAGTGATATATGCTGCTTTCTGAGCCAAAAAGATGCTTGCTAAATGGTTTGCTTTCTTTTTAATGAGAGTTGCAAGATGCAATAATTGGTAATTTTAATTCTGGTAAGATGTCTAGAATGTTATTGCCTACTGGACCCCTAAATATTATACCAGTATGAAGGTCTCTGACTCTTTGTAGGTTTTATCTTCCACCTT
Organism: Lepus europaeus; assembly: GCF_033115175.1. NCBI lineage: Eukaryota > Metazoa > Chordata > Mammalia > Lagomorpha > Leporidae > Lepus > Lepus europaeus. The sequence continues at coordinate 14,802,360 of NC_084843.1, read as the reverse complement.
TGAATCATGGGATTGTGTCTAAACAAGGTCTCTATCGCATTAGGATTCCCTGTTTATTTGGCCTGATTCATTTACATGGTGGAGGCAAAATTATGAATGTATACTATTTGCCATTTTGTTTGAATTCATACTGGTTTTGATCCTGTTTTCCAAAAGGGTTGGCAAAGAACACATTTGCCAATCAGTGTCCTTGTTAGCCTTGTCTGACAAAGATACATATCTTGTATGGTGCCTGCAATTTGGACCACTGTTTGATGGTGACACATCAGGCTTTGTTTAGTTTGCAAAGGCCAGACTGTTAATTTAAATGGGTCTATTATTATGGCATCCTTTATGTCGTGTAAGGTGATATTAATTTTTGCCATCCATTCTCTCTGGAGTGGAATGTTATTTTCAATTTTATAATATTGTCTGGGGAGGAGGGTTCAGCAATTCTTGAGGCTTTCACTGTGATAACCAAAGACCAGGTATGGTTGCGGTCGTGCTGTTTGCTAAGTATGTTTATTCAGTTATACATCTGAAATGATCACTGAGTGGGTCTGTGAGCCAGTGGAAAATTAAAAATATTTTTATTTTTAATTGGCGTGTAGTAATTGTATGTCTATGGAGTATGATGTGACATTTCGATATGTGTGTAGTTATTTCAATTACAATACAATGTGTAATGATCAGGTGGGGTTATTAACATATATATTATCTCAAGCCTTTATCATTTCTTTGTGTTGGGAACATTCAGAATCAACTATTTATTTGGAAATACTCAATTGTTGTAAACCGTAGTTATCCTGTGCTATAGAACATTAGAAGTTACTACTCCTATCCAACTATACCCCTGTACCCATTAACCATCACTTAACTGTTCCTCCCTCTCCCACACCCTACCCAGACTCTGGAAACCACTATTTTATTCCCTAATTGTTTGAGATCAACTTTTTTGTTTCTACATATAAGTGAGAACATGCTGTGTTTATTGTTCTGTGCCTAACTTATTTCACTTACAATATGTTCTCCAGTTCCTACCCAGAGGACTCGTTTTGATCTTGACCTTGTCTAGGATGCCATTTATTTCCTTGTGCCATATATTCCTGCTTCCCAGAAGGGCAATGACAATACTTAATGTCTCAAGCTGCTAGTGTTAACTCAGACTTTTGTTGGACAGTACTTGAAATATTTATGTTCCCCTTTCCCCTAGACTTGTTTCCCAATGAAATTACTATGTTTAACTTTGAGGAAGAACTGGGGAAATAAGATCACAGACACTTGTGGAGTTACTGCAGGGTCCTTTTTCCTAGACCCCAAATTTTAAATTTAGCAGCTCTGGATATCTAAATTAAGAAATGGCCCACGTCCAGAAATTGAGCAATGAATTGTGAATTTTTATTGAAGTATCTACCACCAGTATGCTGATCATACATCTTTGTTTTCTTCTAATAATACAAGTATAATTTGGGTGATCCACTTGTTGGTTTGCCATCTATTTTGCTTCTAGGGAATGGGTTGTTGTGTTAGACATGTCTTTAATTTTCCACAAGTTAGTCCCCTTGACTGATGTTTTTTGATCATGCTGCTTGTTGAAATAATTGCCCTCCTCTAGGATTGGATTCTGTTGGGCCAGTGTCACCAGCTGTCCTTTATTTTCCTATTGTCTCCATCATTGAGCTTGGTGCTGTTCTAGTTTCTATTACCGTCAGCTTTGGCCTGATTCTTAGTGATTCTAGTACCTTACCCGTCATCACATTCTTCATGGTTTTAGTAAATGTCATACACTCTGCTCTTTTTTTTTTTTTTTTTAATTTGCTGAGCAGGCAGCTGGCAGGGTGGCTTCTGGTGTCACTGACAGGAACAGGGGAAGGTTTTGGTGTGCGTGGGCCCCCAGCTCAGTCTTGAGAGAGCTGCTCCATCCAAGAGGAAGGGCCAGGCTCCCTGCAGGGTCAGCCGGCCCCTCTCATTCACTGCCCTTGACCGTGGACTCTCAGCTACCTTCTAAAGAGCCCCAGGGTTTTCTTCTCGAACAGGTGCCGCCTCCGCTCAGCAAAGGCCTCCAGCTCTTGGCACTAGGTGCAGCTGCCCTTGGAGCTCACGACAGCTTGGCTCTGTCTGTCTCCTGCCCTGGTGCCGGACACTCTGCTTTTTCCATAGATAACATTACTTGCTAGGTTTTCTGGTATTCCATGGCATATTCATTCCATCATGCTCATATTCCTAGACTTTTACTCCCTGACATTACTGTTTATTATAGCAATTCTGTAACTTTGTCTTACTTACTTAGCATGGACTCTGTTTTTCTGTTTTCCATGTTTCTAGGAGTCCTCCTAATAGTAAGTTCATACTATCTTTTGGCATTCTGTCAAAAGGTAAAGCCTGTATCTTGGGAGAGTAGTTTCAAATCAATAAACTCTTGCTAATTGGATTATAAGGTTCCAGCCCTGTTGATTACAATGCTTTTGGAATCTGTACCATCTGTTCTCCTCAAACTCCTTTAAATTTATGCTGTGTAGATCTTACAGATCCTTTGGAAAATAGTCTTTTTCCTTAGTAGTCCCAGTGTGTACCAAATACAATTTTATTTCTTACTCTGTATCTAGTGTTGGTTGTTGGGACAAATTTGCCCATTGTCATCGCTTAGGCATTCAGACTGACAGGGGATATGGACTTCTGTGTTGTCTATCATGGGTAAATGTTTCCATCCAGAAATACAAGGAATAAAATCATTTGCATTTCATTGGCAACTTCAAGTTATAGGGAGTTTGGGAATGCAATTTGTCCCCTGCCTAAGGAAGAGAACTGGAATATTTATTGAATAGTACCAATATCTGCCATAAATATTGGTTGTTATTCTTTTTAAACTTTTAATGTAATTGGAGGTATTTCTTGAACCTATTAAAAAAGCCTTCATTTCTTGCCAGTACATTTGTAAAAAGACAATTTCTAGAAATATAACTGTATATAATAATTTGTTTAAATTTATTGTTTTCATGTATAATTAAATTTTTATTACTGTGCTGTGATATTTCTCATCTGCAGGGGTTTGTGTACTTTATGACATTAATAGGAAGAAATGCACTAAATGAAGAAGATCCTCAAAACAAAGGATTTCAAGTTGAGCCTTGCTCATTCTTGTTAGCTTTGTGATATAAGCAGTAGATGAGTGATCGGACCAGTTAAATCTCACAGACTATTTCATCGTCTTGGACAAGCTTTTTTCCCCCTTTTCTATAAGAGGTTTAGTTTGAATTGTTTAACTTTCTTTCTTTCTTTTTTTGTTTGTTTGTTTTTTTGACAGGCAAAGTGGACAGTAGAGGGAGACAGAGAGAAAGGTCTTCCTTTTTGCCGTTGGTTCACCCTCCAATGGCCGCCGCGGTAGGCATGCTGCGGCCGGCGCACCGCGCTGTTCCAATGGCAGCAGCCAGGTGCTTCTCCTGGTCTCCCATGGGGTGCAGGGCCCAAGGACTTGAGCCATCCTCCACTGCACTCCCTGGCCACAGCAGAGAGCTGGCCTGGAAGAGGGGCAACCAGGACAGGATCGGTGCCCCGACCGGGACTAGAACCCGGTGTGCCGGCGCCACAAGGTGGAGGATTAGCCTACTGAGCCACGGCGCCGGCTTTAACTTTCTTTTTTTAAAATGAGGTAAAATTCACAAACATAAAACCAGCCATTTTATTGTGAATAATTTAATGTCATTTAGTATATTCATAATGTTTTACTACCAATACTATTATCCAGTTCCAGAATATTTTCATCACCCCACAAGGAAACCTCATACACATGAAGTAGTTACTCCCTATTCCTTCTTCTTTTCAACCCCCGACAGCCACCAATGTGCTCTTCTCTCTAAAGATTTACCATTTCTGGAAGTTTCTGAAATTATGCAATATATTTTCTTTGTTTCTGGCTTCTTTTACTTAGTATAGTGTTTTGTATAGTATAGTTAGTTCAGTTATATAGTTAGTATAGTTGTATAGTATAGTATAGTATAGTTAGTATAGTATAGTTCATTAGCAGTTTCTGTAGTTCATTAGCAGTTTAGTTGATAAATATTTGATGTAGTTATAAAATTGAACGTTGTGATATAAAGTGAACACAAATTAGTACATATATACAAATCTAAAAAGTTGTTGAACTAACATTTTCCAACAAGATAATACAAATATACAATAAGAATATCAAATGATACTAAATATTATTAGTCATTAGGGAAATGCAAATTGAAACCACATGGTACTATTTCACACTCATTTGGATGACTATTTAGCAAAAATACCCAAAATAAATTAATAAAATTATAGAGAAATTGGAATCCTTCTGCACTGCTGGTGGGAATGTAAAATGGTACAGCTATTATTGAAAAACAGTATGAAAATTCCTTAAAAAATTAAACATATGACCTAGCAGTTTAGTTTCTGCATATACACAAATTTGAACTGAAAGCAGGGACATGGAGGTGTATTTGTCCACTCATGTTCATAAAAGCATTATTCAAAATAGCCAATGATAGACGCAGACATCCACCCAGGTGTTTCTCAATGGATGAATATGCGGGCTCATCTCGAGGCCTGTATGCTGTCAGCATGGGAGGGACGATGGCGCTCTTTGAAAAGAAGCACCAGATACAAGTTTCGGTGAACATGTTCGCTTTATTAACCATCACGCACATCTTTTAAAGGGCAGGCAAGGTGGCAAAAGGTAGGCAGGGCAACACTAATTCTATAGGATAGAGCTGATGTCGGCATTGCTGTACTTCTCCAATCAGCTTGAGGGTCACATAGCTAGTAGCTTTCCAGGTAGGCCTGGGCCACACCCAGAGGCAGTTTACCAGATTGTCAGGGGTTGGGGGAAATGTGCCCCAGGCTTCTGCCGCCTGCCAGCAGCCAAGCTGTGGGGTCCCTCCCGGGAGGCACGGTGCGCCATGCTCTCTCAAGCTCCTGCATGGGCAGTGCAGGCAGTCTCATGGGATCACCCACATGAGTATATAAACAATATGTGATATGTATAAGTGGGCTTCAATACATTTGGAAGAATGGAATTAAAAGTTTATTTTGGTACAAAAATACTTTGAATCCATGTATCATGCTTTCATAATATTCATCTCCCTCAAACTCTTTGAATACCTCTCATTTATATGATTTAAAAACTTCTGCACTGAAATAATCTTTTAATTTCATTTTCCTTCCCACAAATTTTCTAAGTACATATAGTATGAGTTTTTCCCTCTCTTTCTCTCTCTCTCTGTGTGTATGTGTGTGTATGTGTGTATGTGTGTGTGTATGTGTATAGTGGACAGGAAAAGAAGGCTATTCTGACACATGCTACACCATGAATAGGCCTTGTGAACCTTGAAGACATGCTCAGGGAAGTCAGTGAGTCATAAAAGGGCAAATACTGTATGATTATACTCAGAGGAGGTACTTAGAGAAATTGAAATGATAGATACAGAAAATTGAGTGACGGTTGCTGGGGACTGGGGGTATGGGAGAATGGGAATTTATTCTCTTTAATTGGCACAGAACTTTAACTTTGTAAGATAAAGATGTTTTAGAGGTAGATGATGGTGATGATGGTCACATAAGAGGAATGTGTCACTGAACTATACGCAAATAATCCCCAACTCAAAATGGTTCTACTTACAGGTTTTCAGCTTCTTATAATGCCAAAGTAGAACTCGTATTTCAAATGTCAACTGTGTCTTTTCTTGAACTAGTGGTATGTGTAGCGCATCCTCTCATAGTGCTTGACAGTGGGAGTGAGCCGTGGCTCCCAATCAGCTACACAACCCCAAGGTTAGGCAGCCAACATACATGGTATACAGTGTTGCTAAGCTGTAATGTTCAGAAGGGTAAATGTGTTTTTTACTAATGGTATTTTAAATTTATAAGTTGAGGAGCATCTGTATTTAATAGTTAAAATATTAAAAAAATAGAAGCACCCAGTATGTAGCACAAAATAAACTAGTCACAGAATGTTCCATATGGTATCACACCATTTATAGAATAAAATGCTGCAACTTATAAACATGTATATATCATAAATATAGAAACATTCATGAGCAAATATGGGGTAGTGGTTGCTTCCAAAGAAGAAAGGAAAAAATGAAACTTGAATTGTTAGGTGGGAGTGCACAGGGAATTTTTGTCATATCTGTAAAAGTTCTTTTAAAAAAAAACCACAGAAAGAGACATAAAGAAGTAGGAGGATACACTGAGAATTACAGGGAGCTCTTAAAGAATTTTAATCAAGACAGTGAGAGTATAAGATCTGCTTTTTAGAAAAAATGCCTCTGGAGTGGGCATTTGATATAGTGGCGGAAATGCTGCTTCGGATTTCCGCATCCCTTATCAAAGTGCTTGGATTTGAGTCCTGTCTGCTTTCTAGATCCCAGCTTCCTGTTGGTGTCCGCTATAGTGGGCTTGGGTCCCTGGGTCCCTGCTACCCACATGGGATTCATAGATAGCTTTCCCGGCTCCTGGCTTCAGCCTGGCCCAGCCATGACTGTTGCTGGCATGTGGGAAGTGAACCAGCAGATGGAAGATTCTCGCTTCCCCTCCCCTTTCACCCCCCTATCCTTTTAAATAGTAAATAAATAAATAAATAAATGTTGACTGCATTCACACAAAAGGAAAAAAAGGTAAAAGATTAAAACTTCTGGCTAGTGATACACACACACACACACACACGTTTATAATGCCATTCTTTAGATAATTTATCATTCACCTAAAAGAGAGTGGCTTATAGAGTTGGAAGAGGTCTTCAAAAAGCCCAAGTTTTAGTTAATGCTTATTTTTTATTCTCTTAGTTTCTTTCCCTGTATTAACTCTTGTATCATTTGGGTTCTCCTGTGGTGGTTGGGGGTAAGATGGCGAAGAGTCACGACATAGACACCGGGAGTCAGGTGAAAGCGGGCTAGAGGCAAGCAGCCTGCAGACTGGTTTATTTCAGGAAGTACCTGTGCTTATATAGCTGAGGCAGCCAATCCGGTCAGAGGGAGGGCCATACTGTAGGCAGTCACTGCCTGTTGCTAAGTAGACTCCCCTGCCAGGTGGGTTCCGTGGCCATTTTCTCTGCAGCTGAGCTCACATCCTGCTGGCTCGCTAGCGCCATCTTGATGTGTCCTACTCATTCCACCACAACTCTTAGATTCTTTTATCTTGCATTTTTCACCTGCTTTCCATCCCTCTTTTTACCTGGCTTGTATTGGATGCTTGTCCAAATTATTTTTTAGCTCTATGTAGTTTTGAGTTGCTGGGTCACTGTCTTTTTTGCACTCTAGACAGTTTCTTTAAGGATTCTTCCCCTTTGGAGACTTTAGGTAAAAAAATTGCTTTCTGGAAGTTCTACTCTTTCATTATTATTATTTTTCTTTCTTTTTTTTTTGCAGATTTATTTATTTATTTATTTATTTGAAAGGCAGTGTTAGGGAGAGGGAGAGGCAAGGTGGGTGGAAAGGTGGGAGAGAAAGAGAAGATTAGAGAGGAAGGTAGGGGAGGTAAGAGGAGAAGTGGAGAGGAGAGTAAAAATCTTCTATCCATTTGTTCATTCCTCAAATGGCCACAACAGCTAGAACTGGGCCAGGATGAAGCCAGGAGCCCAGAACTCCATCTGGGTCTGTGATGTGGGTGGCAGGAGCCAAGCACATGAGCCATCTTCCACTGTCTTCACAGGCACATTAACCAGGAGCTGGATGGGAAGCAGAGCACCTAAGACTTGAACCTGTGCTTGTGTAGGATGCAGGCATCACAGGCAGAAGCTTAATCTGCTGTGTCCCAATACTAGCCCTTTTTTAGAAAAACAATTTAATTCAGAGTTACAGAGGGAGAAGAACAGATACAGAAAGAGGGAAGTTCTACTCTTATCTGACTTACTTTTGAATTTACTTAAAGCATGGTATATGTAATTCTTTTATTGGAATAATTATAATTAATGCACAATCAGTGGCCATGGAGAGAGCGAGAGGGGCGGGGAGGGAGTATTGGGCTTGGGTGGAATAACTGAAATTTAATTACCTTAATTCATTAGCTGACTTTTTAAACATTCCCATACCTTTCATTTTCTTTTCTTTCTTCTTTTTAAAGATTATTTATTTGTTTGAAAAGCAGTGCGTCAAAGAGAGGGTAAGATAAAGAGATCTTCCATCTGCTGGCTCCCTCTCCAATTGATTGTGACAGCCAGATTTGGGCCAGGCCAAAGCCAGGAGCCAGGAGCTCTATCTGGGTCTCCCATTTAGGTAGCAGAGACCTAAGTGTAGAGATCATCTGCTGCTGCTTTCCCAGGCTCGCTGTTGCATGCTGGATCAGAAGGAGATCCTACTATTTCCCCCTCTTCATTTCAAGAGCCTGTGTTCTTTATAAGTCTCCTCCTGTTCCCAAATAGGACTAATCTTTCAAAATCCTATTATGATACTTCTATGTTATCAAACATTTATAAACCTAAATTATGGAAAAATAAAGGTAATGAAGAGGCCATTGCACAGGTTGTTTAACTTCTTTTAGGTATAAGTCTTCATATCTAATATACGGTAATACTGCTCAAATAGGCTTGTTTCTTATTTTTTCTTTTTGTTTGTTTTTGAATGAGTTTCACTTAATTTATATAAGAGGCAGCGACTTTTTACTTGTTGAATATTATAGTTAGTGGTGCATTAAGCCTATGATTATAGAATGGATTGAAATTATGTTTTTGTTAAAATTTTAAAAAGAAAGGAAACAAGGAGGGGGGTTGCCAGGGGAGGGAAGTATGGTTATCTTAGAATTGTACCTCTGAAATACATGAAATCTGTTTTTATATTAATAAAATTTTAAAAATTAAAAAAAAAATAGAGAACTTTCTTCCACTGGTTCACCCCTCAGTTGCCTGCAGTGGCAGGGATTTGACCAGGCCAAAACTAGGAGCTGGGAACACAATCTGGGTTTCCCAGATGAGTGGCAGTAACTTAGCCACTTGAGCCATAACCGGCTGCCTCCTGAGAATGCTGGTATTGGGAGCAGAGCTAGGACTTGAATCCAGGTATTCCCATATAGGATGCTGTAGTTTTGACAAGCATCTTAAGCCCTAGGACAAACACTCACCCTACTTAACTGGATTGTTACAAAAACCATGTAACGAATGTAGACAAAAATATTTTGGAATTTTTATTGTGCTACATGTCTTAAATTAATTCTGACATGTAAAATTGGCAGACTACCTTCATCCTAAAATGGGAACTTCAGAACGTTGATTTTTAGGAATGTTAATAGATGTTCTATGAAAAACTTCTATAGCCAGAACATTGGGTGAACCCTGGGTTAAATAAATGTGTTAGATTTCTGTACCTTTATACTCATTTATGAACTAAAGAGAGAGATTATATAAATTAAGGAATATAATTGGGGGGTGGAATATGTGTCTTTGGAGTACACTTTGGGAAATACAAATCAAGAAGTATTTTATTATTCTCAAACTTCCAGCTTCATTTTTTAAACTCTAAATTTGATTTTTGCAATTCCTTCAATCTTCACTAGTAAGATTATTAAATAAAACCCAATTTCTTTCAGTATTAGTGTTTCGTATTTTGCTTCAATAAGAAAATGAGTAATTCAATATATCTTTGTTTTACAAGTATCCATTTTAGATTCTCTTTTTTAATCTTTAAAATTTAACTGATACATATAATTTTCATTTTATATGGAATCATGTAATATTTTGATACATATATACAGTGTATAATGTTGAAATTAGGGTGAATGTATCTAACTCTTCAATCATTTATCCTTTATTTATGCTGAAAACATTCCAAAATCCTTTCTTTTAGGTTTTTTTGTTCTACAAAGGCATCTATACTACCTTAAAATTTATCTTTAGAAAGCTTTTTATTGGCCGGCATTATGATACAGTGGGTAAAGCTGCCACCTGCATCACTAGCATCCCATATGGGCTCTGGTTCATGTCCTGGCTGCTCCACTTCCAGTCCATTTCCCTGCTAACAGCCTGCCTAAAGCAGTGGAATAAGGCCCAAGTATTTGGGCTCCTGCCACCAAGGTGAGAGCTCCAGATGTAGCTTCTGGCTCCTAACTTTGGCCTGGCCCAGCTATAGCCATTGTGGCCATCTGGGGAGTGAACCGGCGGATGGAAGATCTCTCTGTCTCTCTTCCGCCCTCTGTAACTCTGCCTTTCAAATAGATAAATAAATCTTTAAAAAAAAACTCACACCTTTTTAAACCTATCTGATTTTATTAAGTACCAAGACATTTATTAAGATATGGCAAATCTAAGTACTAAAATGTCAGATACTGTCCTGAGATTCCCTAGCTACTAAATTCTGAACTATTTGGAAACTGAAAATTTAAGTTAGTATACATGTCAATTTTGAGGTTATATTGAGGTGATATTCCTTTTTATTAACCATTCTTCTTTATACAGTTCATGGATTATTCATGTTTTTTACTTTTTATCTAGGTTTGTCTCAAAATGATTCCCCTTTACCTAAAATAAATGCTATCCTTTTGAAATAACAAATTTTTAAAGTGACTTGAATGTTTTATTCTTATAATTTCAACTGTTCTTTCAGTGATTATTATAAGTACAATTTACTTTTGTATACATACGTGTAGTATGTGATTTAAAATTTAGATTTCTTATAGGTATTCCCTTTATTGATATTCATGAGTTTTACTATGTGAACCTTGGTTTGTTTACCTGAAGCTATGTCATTGAAATTATCTTCCAATATAAAGTACACTTAATTGTATTCCTCTCACTTCCTTTATTCTCATAAATGCTTAAAATTATTTGTGGGAATTTTAAGCAAAAATTATTTTTACTTAAGGAACAGTGTAATTGATTAATGACACTAAATTGTAGGTAGTGGGAAAATTAATGAAAGACTATTTTTTTGCTTCGTCATTTTATGTGTTATATATTTTGGCCATTGATTTTTTCATTTTATTTGTCTCAATTTATTATTTTATTTTATTTATTTTTCTGTTTTCTAGCTTGTGATGAATGGAAAATATTACCGAAACCAAATCTTCATAGAGATGTCAACAGATTTGGACACTCTGCAGTAGTCATTAATGGGTAAAATAAACACATTTTGAATTTTTGGAGAGTGAAGGATATCAGTCCTTGGCACAATTACATATTCTGTTATTTGTTTTGAAAACTTTCATTGATACTTAGTGGAATTGAGTTTCATATATCCTTAGTCTACCTGGTTTTGGTTTGTTGACCATATCCTTCCTTCCTTCTTTTTTGTTTGTTTGTTTGTTTGTTTAAATATATTTAAGGAGTAGGAGGGTAGTCAAAGGAAAGGTGCTAAAGTAAAATTTCAGATCCTATTGAATTCTGTACATTTCAGAGATCAGATAAGGGATGATTCTTCCTTTAAAAAGACTGAAGGATAACCATAGATAGTCTAATGTCATGTTTCTCTCAAGGAGAACTAAGAAAGTGAGAAAAATTAGATTATTAGTTCTGTCATTAAATAAATATAATTTTTGACAAGTCTCTTTAGCTGTCTGGACTTTTATTTTCACTGGTATATTGAACCCAGTCATCATTAAGTTACCACCCTTCTTTAAGTTGATATAATATTTCTGTTTCTATAGCAAAAATTTGTTAATTTGGACTCAGGCAATGGTAACAAATACGTGAGTTCATTCATTAGCTTAAAATTTGTACTGCACAATGATTTATAAATTTATATTATTACTACCTCATCCTGATTATGTAAAAATTCTTCAGTGTTCTCACAAAATGATGTGTTAACTACAGTGAAAATGTGTAACTGATCAATTAGCCTTTAAAATAAATCAATTTCAAAAGTAAATGAAATTCAGTGTGAAATATAAAAAGTAGCCTTCCATTGAAAATTATGTGGTTTTTTTTGCTTTTTAAATAATAAAACATATTCATAAAGCATTTTTCAGATATTTCCATTTATTAACAAATGACTAGAAAAAATTATGCTCTTACTGAGGCCATGTCAAGCTGTTTTGACATTGGTTAGTATTGTAAGTATTGTCTAGGCTTCTCTTTCCAATTAGAAATTTTGAAAAAGAAAAAATAATATGAGAAGAACCTTTTGTTTAACTTCTAAATTCTTATCTGTATTCAAACTTTACAATTCCAGATATTCTAAAGTATATCGTGTCTAGGCATAGCTATAATCTATTTCTTTAAAAATGACTGCCTACCTTATTTAAACATTGGTTTTCTTCATGATCAAAGTAATGTACGTAATCCATGTATCTTTTTTATTGCATTAACAATAAACAGATGTTTTGAAGACTTAATGTTTCCTTACACATGCCAAATATTTCTAGAATATTTGGCATAGTCATTCACCTGGTGTTATCATATCATATTGTATGTTAGAATTATGACTTTGAAGAACAATACTGACAGAAGTATTTAAAAATGTTAAATATATACTTCAATCTCTGTTTAGTTTTTAAAGTTAATTCATTAGATAGACTTTTAATATTGTTTCTTCACTATTTTTGTTTTGTTTTTAATAGGTCCATGTATGTTTTTGGGGGATTTTCTAGTGTACTCCTTAGCGATATCCTTGTTTACAAGCCTCCAAATTGCAAGGCTTTCAGAGATGAAGAACTTTGTAAAAATGCTGGTCCAGGAATAAAATGCGTTTGGAATAAAAATCATTGTGAATCTTGGGAATCTGGAAATACTAATAATATTCTTAGAGCAAAATGCCCTCCTAAAATAGGTACTTTGTTTTTCTTTTTTCCCTTTTTTTGGCAAAAGTTTCTTTATTTGGCTAGAAGTATTAATGCATTCTGCTTGTTAGAATTACCTTGGTAGCTTTCAGAAATGAACAGTTCATAACTCTCTAATTAGGAATTCTAATGTTTGAATTTAATGATTAATAATTTAATATCTCTATTAGTTGTTTTGTTTTTGAAATTTATATACGTTGCGTAACACCATTTTATATGTAGCATGGATATATATATATATATATATTATTTTGTAGTATAAGTTAAAAATGCTTTCAAATATATTATTCCTAAGAAATTCTATATGCTTCAAAAAAGAACATGAAGTAATTTATTCTGCATTTGGTATTATTTTTCTTCCTGAATTATTGCCAAAGTACACCATAAAATTCAAACTTTTTTTTTGAATTTGATCACCATTGTTCTAATTTATATTCTTTTTTTATTTATATAAGGTGAACACATTTCCTGTATTTCATATATACAGATTTAGGAGCATAGTGATACTTCCCTCCTTAATATCCCTCCCACCCATATTCCTACCCACCCTCTGCCTTCCTTTCATTTCTTTTAATTTTTACAATGACATACTTTCAGTTTATTTTTATAATCATAAGCTTAACCCTCCACTAAGTAAATAATTCAACAAATAGCAAGAGAAAAAAAAAAAAACATTGTTCCTCAACAGTGGAGACAAGGGCTGTAAATAATAATCAAATCTCAAAATGTCATTTTTGCTCATATATATTACATTTTTTATACTCTGTTAGTTACCACAGATCAGGGAAAACATATGATATTTGGCTTATAAAATACTGAATAAGTAAATTAGACTCAAGAAAAATTATTAGTATTTATTTATTGTTCGTATCAAAATTTTTCAGTTTTCTTTCAATGGGTAAGCACTTTTACTCATTTTTGGTGATGGAATTCACAAATATATTTGCAAATTTTGTTGGTCTATATTAACCCATATGTGTCTATTATAAAAGTGATGTGATAGTATTTGTTATGATTTCTTTTGTTTATGTAATAATGCACTTTGTTACATGATATACCTGTAAGTTTTTTTCCCTTCCAAAATATGGAAATTTAAAATGCTATTGGATCCTAGTGAACGGAATATGTAAGATGGGGGTAGAAGGCGTCTAAGTCTTGTAGATAGAATTAAACTATAAGGTTTACTTCATGCTGGAGAACTTATTTTGATATTAAAGGTCATTCCTTTAGTTAAAAACTGTCCTAGTGACCCCTAAATAGATGTTACATATGTGTTGATTAAGGAGTGTGCCATTTTCTTTTTTGTCTTGATGTGTTCTGTTTCCCATGTGCATTACAGCTGCTTCTGATGACAGATGTTACAGATACGCAGATTGTGCCAGCTGTACAGCCAACACAAATGGGTGCCAGTGGTGTGATGACAAGAAGTGCATTTCAGCAAACAGCAACTGCAGTATGGTTAGTATTTGTTGGTGAATGTTGATATAGTTAACACTGCAGCTTTATAAATATTATCTTACTATTTAATAGTATTGTACAAAAAGCATTATATACATTAATACTTTTAGAAAATATGTGGAGAATCATTTACTTCTTGGCACCTAATTCTGTTTTGGATCTATTAATTTCTTTTCATTGATGAACCTGGGAAAAGCTTTTCAAAAGCGATTTTAAAAAAAGACTATAACCTAAATGCAGTTTTCCATACCAGTGTAAATAGGATTCTATAGATAGGTATTAAAATTATTTCCATGGGATTCCTGTCAGACTGCGTTGATAGTGATGTGGGCCTAGTGTTTTGTTTACATACTTTGTGTTTAAATTTAACCTAAAGTGTTGATGCTGGTGATTTCCTTTTTGTTTGCCTTTAGACTGGAGGCAATTTTGGCTAGCAGGGAACCTTTGGAATGTATGGAAACATTTTTAATATCATAACTTTGGGGTGGCCACTGGCATCTAGTAGGTATAAGCCGGAGATGCTGCTTTACATCCTATACTGCTAGAACAACCTTTTCAGAGCAAATAATTATCTGACTCAAAATGTCAGTAGTGCTGAAGCTCTATTTCAGTTGAAGAAAGACTATTAAAAACATACAATTCATATTTAAGATAGATGAAAATGAATTAAGAGCAGGACATTTAAGCTTCTAAATTGATAGCATCAAAACATCCTATGTTCTTTAGAAGAACAAATTGAAAGGCAAGTTTTTAAAAACAGTAATTTATAGGATTAAAGATTCTGTTATTGAACTATAGCTGAAATGAAACTATATAGTAAACACACAGACTTTTAACTAAGTATTGTATACATTCCTTTTCTTCCAAATTTCTAGTAATTAACAAAAGTATCTACTTGTTTTTCAGAATAGTAGGCGGAGGTTATGACAAGGCAATTTGAAACTAAGTAAAAAGTTTTTATCACCTAAAATTATCTCTAGTTACAAATAATTTTTTCAAAATACTTAATTTTATGATTCTATTCTAAAATGATATTCAAAACCTAAAATGGAAGAAAATTTGTTTTTTCATTAATTCATTATATTAACAATTTTGCTTTCATACATATTCTGCTGACATAGTTTTTATTGCTATTAGTTGTTTTAATAATAAAGTGTACTTACATTTTGTCTTATTTATTTTATTCCTATGACATGAGTATACTTTGAAAATCTAAACTATATTTTAGACTTGCATCAATATTCATCTAGAAGTAGAAATTAAATAATATAAGGTAGGAGAATAGGGACGTATTAGTGAAACAGAATCAACAGGAAATGTGTGTGCATGAATGTGTGCATATATGTTTATATATGTGTGTGTGTGTATGTGTGTGTGTGTAAAGAGACTTCTCACAGGAATTGCCTTACATGATTTCAGTGGCTGAGAAGTCTTGTGATCTTCCATCTGTGAATTGAACATCCGGGAAAGCTGGTGTTCTAAATCCTAGTCCGAGTGTGGAGGCCTGAGAGCCAGCAACATTGATGGAAGAGGTCAGTGTTTCAGGTCAGCAGTTAGGTAGAGAGAAAATTCTCCCTTTCTTTATCTTTTTAATCTTTTAAACCCTTAAAGAATTAGATGTGCCTATGCATATTGGAGAGGGCATTCTGCTTTAGTCAGTCTACTGATTCATAGCTAATCTTATCCTTAAAAAACATCCAGAAATAATGCCTAGCTACATATCTGGGTACCTGATGTCCTAATTGAATCAACACATAAAATTGATCATCACAAGCCCACCTCTTGCCAACTTAGCACATATACACATCTCTGTAAACCATACTTAATCACCAAGTAAAAATAATAACAGGATTATAATTCCACCTAATGTGACATAGCTATCCTGTGTGCAACTGAGAACACACTCACTAACCCCTTCTCCAGAAAAGAAGGAAAAGTCCTTGAGATGGATTGCTTACTCCTGTCCTAATATCTTATAACTTAAGTACCATGATGTGAAGGTAATAATACTTTAATCCTGATATAAAATCAGTTCATCTTATGATACATGATAAAGTTATAAGAAAGAAAAAGGGTAAGTAAACAAAGATATGACCCACACATGTAACTGGTCATATGATTGAAACCAGTCTTTTTTTATAATTTATTTATTTGAAAGGCATAGTTCCAAAGAGAGAGGGGGAGACACACAGAGAGAGAGAGGGGTCTTCCATCTGCTGGTTTACTCCACAGATGGTCATGCAATAGCCAAGGGTGGGCCAGGCCAAAGCTAAGAGCCCAGACTTCCATCCAGGTCTCCCATTTGAGTGTCAGGGGCTTACATACTTAGGCCAATTTCCTCTGCCTTTCCAGTCACCTTAGCAGGCAGGTGGATCAGAAGTGGAGCAGCTGGTAGATCAACTTGTGCTCATATGGGTTGCTGGTGTTGCAGGCCATGGCTTACCTGCTGCAACACAATGCTAGCTCCTGTAGCTGGGCTTTACTATGTTCCCTCTGCCTTCAGTGATCACTTTAGTTGCTTGTGGTTCTTTATCTACTGGGGTGGTTTGTACCTTTATTCTGAAAGATCTGGGGGCAGTAATAGTCCTGGCTGGATTGGGCTGTTATAGTTTCTGTTTATGTTAATCACTGGGCATGGTAATAGCAAGAGATGCCCAAAGTGATCTCCTGTATTTCAAACATGTCTGTTTTTTATGTTTGTTACACAGTAGCAGTCCATTTTTCCCTTGAGAGTCGGGATTAGTCACTCCAGATATCACAATAATTTCCTTCTTTGCTTGTTGATTTAGAGGCATGAGTAGCTCAAATGGCCGAGTGGCAGTCTTTTTTTTTAATTTTTAAAAGATTTATTTATTTATTTGAAATTCAGAGTTACACAAAGAGAGAAGGAGAGGCAGAGAGAGAGAGAGGTCTTCTATCTGCTGGTTCATTCCCCAAATGGCTGCAGTGAAGCTGCGCCAATCCGAAGCCAGGATCCAGGACTCTTCTGGGTCTCCCACGTGGGTTCAGGGGCCCAAGGATTTGGGCCATCTTCTACTGCTTTCCCAGGCCATAGCAGAGAGCTGGATCAGAAGTGGAGCAGCTGGGACTCGAACTGGTGCCCATATGGGATGCCGGCACTGCAGGTGGCGGCGGCTTTACCTGCTATGCCACAGCATTAGCCCAAGTGGCAGTCTTAGTATCCAGTTCAGGAGAATCATTGTTGTGTTTTCTGGTAGAGAAGCATTCTTCCTTCTAGAGCTAAGAATCTAGGCTAGCAGAGCATGAGGTCACAGTGACAGGAAGACAAAGTTTTCTAATGGATCAATAGAGTTTTTAGCAACTGATGCCACTCCTATTTCTGCTCCTTGATTTTTGAACCCATCAATCCTGGCTATGATAGAATGATATCATATACAGTTGGTCCCAGACTTAGGATGGTTTGACTTGCAATTTTTTTCACTTTAAAACAATGCCAAAGTAATACGCATTCAGTAGAAAATATACTTTACATTTTTGATTTTGATCTTTTCCTGGCCTAGTGCTGAGATAGGATACTTTTTTGAGTTGCTAGGGAGTAGCAGTGAACCACAGGTCCCAGTCCGACACATGATTATGAGGGTGAACAACTAATACTCTGATGCTAAACTATGATGTTCAGCATTTTTCGTACATTAAGCACATTTTTGACTTAATGATATTTTGAGCTCATGACTTTTTTGGGGGGATATAACTCTATTGTAAGTTGAGTATCATCTCTATTAGATACTGATTCAAACCATAGATATATCGCCTTCTAGAAAACTTTGCCAGAACTAGCTGATACTGTAACTGAATCTTCACAAGATCATTCCACTGTTTTGTCAACCTACCTGCTTTAGGATTGTGGGGAACATGATGGGAACAGTAAATTGTGGGCATGATCTACTGCCAGCCTTCATTTGGTTGAAGGGTGTTCCTTGGTCAGATGGTGGATAAGGCATTTTGTAGGTCTGCTGATAGTAGAAGTACTGCATCCAGGGAAAGAGAATCTGGAGCTAGAGTAAGTGTGTCTGCCATAAGAACAAAATGCTACTCCTTCCATGATGGCAGCTGTTCAGTGTAATCAACCTGCTATCAGGTAGGTGTCAGATAATCCAGGAGAATCGTGCTGTATTGGGAGTTTGGTACTGATTTCTTCTGCTAGCAGAATGGTTACTCAGCATTGGCCATAGTCAGGTTAACCTTAGTGAGTGCAAGTCAATTGTGCTGAGTCTATGTATAACTCCATTCCTGGTACCATGGCTACTTTGACCATGAGCCGATGGTAGTTTGGGGAGAGAAGCTGACAGGTATCTACAGAATTGGGCATACTTGATTATTAAAATTCCTCTATCGCTGATGCCTTCTTCTGGTGAGCATTTACATAGGACACAAGTATCTTCACTTTTTGTTTTTTGCCAATTCAGAGACGTTTCTCCACATAGTTCTTCCCCATATTTCCTAATCACCAATTTTCCAGTCATGGTTCATACAAGTCCCTGCCTGTCCAGCCAAACCTTTGGACTCTGCCCATAAATTTTTATCTAATTGCACATCTGATCATTTCTCCTTCCAAGTAAAGTGAACAACCAGGTATACTAATCAAACTTCTGCCCACCGGAGGATTTCCTTCCCCACTGTCCTAAGGGTAACCTAATAGTGTTATTAGCTACCCATTTGTGGTGAGGTCTGGTACAGAACAGACTATAAATCAGGTTTTTTTTTTCTGTTTAAAAAACTTTCACGTGTTTATTTATTTTATTTGAAAGAGAGGTGTGGGGGGGGAGGAAGTTGGGAGGGGTGGAGAGAAAGAGAAGGATAAAGAGAGAGAGAGAGGGGGAGAGAAAGAGAGAGAGAGAGAGAGAGAGAGAGAGAGAGAGAGAGAGAAAGAGAGAAAATGGAATGGAATCTCCCATCCACTAGTTCATTCCCCAAATTAACTTCAGTGGCTAGGCCTGGGCCAGGCTGAAGCCAGGAGCCAGGAATTCAGTCTGGATCTCCACATGTGTGGTGGTGACCCAAGTACTTGAGCCATTATCTTCTGCTTCCCAAGGTATGTATTAGCAGGAAGCTAGAATCAGGAGCAGAACCAAGACTTGAACCCAGTCACTCTAGTAAGGGACGTGAGCATCCCAAATGGTGTCTTAACTTATAGGCCAAGCCTATGTCCATAGAATCATCTTTTCCTTTGTAAAGTGATCATAATGAATTCTCCATGAAACTGGGAGGGTGAAATGCTGTATGGCAGGAGTGAAAACTGTAGACATTTGGCTACTTTTTCATGTAACTTACTTGTTACCCGCAGGACCTGCTGGAACCTAATCACATAGATACCATTTCCATTTGATGATGGAGTGCTACTGTACATGCTCAATTCTAGGACTTGCTGGGTCAGGTAGCTTCATCCAGTGCATGATGGGAAGGTCGTAACTCATAATAATTTGGTGCCCCATGGCACTCATAATTCAGTATCTACTAAGGCCCACTAGCAGGATACATGCTGTTTCTCAAAAAGAATAGCTATTTACAGGGGATGATGGGGCTTTGCTAGAAAATCCCAAGATTCTGCACTGTAGTTTCCCTGTACAGGCCTGTAAAGGGTTCCAGACTTCATCCCTATCTGCCACTAATATTGGAGGCACCACTGAATGTGCTGGTTCACATGCCTCAAGTGGAAGAGCAGATTACACAACATTCTGGACCTTTTATGGAGGCTTCTTTTATTCTGGGCTCCAGGGTCACTCAGTAGATGGGCAAAGTAGCAATGAAAACTACTTTGTAAAAAAAAAGTAACAAGGCAATTGAACATAAGTGTTGTGCCTCTTTTTTGTTTATGTGGGAGGGAGCAGCGGCAACATCTTATCTTAGAAAGGACATTTTGGTATCCTCATCAGTAGATCTCTAGAAATTTCACCACAATTAGGGCCCTTGAATTACTCAGATTTGGTTTTTTACCCATTGACACCCAAATGTCTTGCCATTAAATCTAGTGTTGTTACTACTTCTTGCCCACTAGGTGCAATGTGTATTATTATCATCAGTGTGATGGCACACTGTGATGTCTTCCAGAAGGGAAAGGAATCAAGATCCTTGTGAACTAAAGTATGACATAGGGCAGGAGAGTTGATGAACCCTTAAAGTAGAACAGTGAAGATGTATTGCTGCATTTCCAGCTGAAAGGAGACTGCTTTTGGTGGTCTTTACTGACAGATGTCAAGATTTAAGCATTTTCTAGATCATAGCTGCTTTACCAGCTATCAGGGGTATATTATTTTTTTCAAACAATGAAACCAGTCTGGTAGAGGAGCTCCAGTTGGAATCACCACCTGGTGAAGCTTGTGATGATATAGTATTATTCTCTAAGACCCATCTGTTTTCTCTACAGGCCAAACAGGTGAGTTGAACGGGGATGTATTGGAAATCAATACTTTTGCATCCTTCAAGTCTTTGATCTGAGATTGATCTTTGCAGTCCCTCCTGGAATGTGATATTGATTTTGGTTTACTGTTCTCCTAGATAGAGGCAGTTCTGGTGTCTTCCACTTGGCTTTTCCCATCACAATAGCCCTCTTTCTACAGGTTAAGGAACTGGTGTGAGTGTTCTTCAGCTGATAAGTACTTGAGTTCCGCCTATGCATTCTGAACTGGGGAATTGACCGCAGGATGTGTTTGGGGCCCAGATGGCCTATTGTGAAAGCTAAAGCTCCATACTTGACTGCCATAAGCCTGACCGGTGGACCACAGTGAAGTTTTGAGTCTCCTGGAATTAGTGTCACTTCAGAGCCAGTATTCAGTATTGATAAGTTTTATTTTTCCCCATGTATAGTCAACCTGAAAAGGACCATAGATTCCTTTGAGGATGGGTTGTGAAAGAAGAATAGTGTAAATTATTTTGTAGTATACTGATCTCCTTCCTCAAGAAGACCCAGTCTCCCCTTCATTTAAGAAGTTTTGTGTCTGAAAAATGGCTCAATTCTGGGAATTACTTGAGAGGCTATGACTCTTTTTATGATTCAAGTCAGGCTTTTCTTCACTTGATCTAGACGTTGTCTCCTTATACAGATCAATTAAGCATTTAGTAGGCTTCTTTGTGTTTCACTTTTACCAACACTGTGATGTGCTACCCAGTGTCATAGGTCTAAGCAAGTCAGTCTATTCTGAATACTGCTTTGCCTCTCCTGTCCATCATTGCAACCACATCCACCTTCCCTATGGCATTACGTGCTGTCACTTGGCCCTTGCCTCATTGGGTTCCAGTTATTCTCATTGCATTTAAGTTTTCCAATTCAGTGGCTCTATTTCCCACCATAAGTCTTGGCCTGCAGAGAGCAATCAGGACTTTTCAAGGATTTTTTGCCCCCCCCCCATTTATTTCTCATAGTAGTAGTAAAAAGTATGTCTTTTGGACACTCTCATTGTGGATAAGGAGTTGTTAAATGACAGACCCACTCTAATAGTCCAATATCCCTAATGTTACTAACCTTTGAATCCATACTTTTTTATTCAACTGGTGTGGGTCTGGCATTTTCATTTACTCAGTGTGGGCCACCTTTTGATCTACATTTCAGCCAGCCAAATTCTTGGAGTCCGTTCTTTCTTTCTTTCTTTCTTTCTTTGGACAGGCAGAGTTAGAGAGAGAGATAGAGACAGGGAGAAAGGTCTTCCTTTTTCCATTGGTTTAGCCCCCAAATGGCCGCTATGGCCAGCACTGCGCCAATCCAAAGCAGGAGCCAGGTGCTTCCTCCTGGTCTCCCACATGGGTGCAGGGGCCCAATCACCTGGGCCATCCTCCACTGCCTTCCCGGGCCACAGCAGAAAGCTGGACTGGAAGAGGAGCAACCGCGACAGAATCTGGCGCCCAAGCCGGGACAAGAACCCGGGGTGCCAGCGCTGCAGGCGGATCATTAGCCAAGTGAGCCGCGGCGCTGGCCTGGAGTCCTTTTTAACCCTCCAAACTATAACACTAATGGCAGAATTTCTGCTTTGTGAGACAATTTAAATAAATTTGGTTTTACCCAACTTTATGTTATTTCCACCATTATCCCACATTCTTATTATCCATTTACCCACATATTCCTTAGGTTTTCTAGGTTAACAGCTTAGAAATAGCTAATGCTGTTCTTGATGGAAATAAACAGGAAATGCAAAAAAGATTTATTTAGGGTAGAATATGAGTGACCTAGCCCTGGGAGACACAAGTCCAATGAATTTCAATGAATAGTGAGAGGTGTTCCAAAGTGATCAAAGTATTGTCAGAATTTATGTCTTACACTGTAAACATACATTGGCTTGGCTGAAAAAGGTGTACTTTAGGTAATATAATTGGCTAAAAATTGCTTTAGAGACTGCAAGGGTCTGAAAAGAAGTTGCTGAAAAGGTGACAACTGATTAATTTTAAGGAAGGCTTTTCTGGGAAAGGATGAGGAATGTATAGGAAAAAAAAAAACAAAAAAACAAAAAAACAGAGAGCACAGGTGTTGTGCTGCAATGCCTGGGTTCCAGTCTTGCCCCTGTTTCCAAACCAGCTTTCTTCTAAGGTGCTTTCTGGGAGACTGCAGATGGTGGCTCCGGTACTTGGGTCCCTACTATACATGTGATGGATCTGGGTGGAGCTCTTGGCTAACTAGCTTCAGCCTGGCCCACCCAGCCCTGACTGTTGTAGGCATTTGAGGAGTTAATGAGTGGACGGAAGATTCTCTCTCTCTGTCCTCCCACTACATGCCTTTCAAAACAAAAAACAAAGCAAAGGATTATTCAGGATTGTTGTAGTTGGTTAAGACAAATAGGACCTTTGTACATATTCACTCAAGTCAAATTAACTTGATAGATAAGATTGATTACTCATCTTCTACTTCTCACCTAAGTCTCAGTAGGTGTTCCTCTTGGAATGCCTTGCAGAAGATTTTTACAGGCAGTTCCTTCTCATTGTGGACTGTCAGTGCTTTCTTTCTACTAGTCATTAACATAATTGAATCTAATCAGGTTAGCCCCAGAAATTCTGTTTTTCTAGAACCATTTCTGATCCCCAAATCTGTATGAGTCAGGGTTCTCCAGAGAAACAGAATCAATAGGTCTATCTGTCTATTGTCTGTGTATCCATCTATCCATCCTGAGATTTATTAAAAGAATTGGCTTACACAGTTATGGAACTGCGAAGTTCCATGTCTGCACATTGATGACCCAGGAAAACCAGTAAATTCCAGTCTGAGTCTGGACACCTGAGAGTCAGGAGCACTGGTGGTGAGGGCAGAAACCCAATGCCCCTCAGCTCAGCAGTCGGGAAAAAAGAACATTTTTTCCTTCTTTGGACCTTTTGTTTTATTTAGGCCCCCAAGGGATAGGATGATAGTCACCCACACTGGCCAGAGCATTCTACTTTGTCTGTTTATTTGCTGATCTCACATAGAAAATTCTCACAGACATACTTAGAAATATTATTTTACCAAATGGCTGGGTACCCTTGTGTCCTAGTTATTTGAATACATAAGATGAACCATACAGGACAAAAATGGGGAACGTTATTTTAGTTAAAATTTAGGAAGAGATTCTATTTTAGCTTTTGTTGTGTTTAGGAATTGTCTTTAGGGATTAGATTTCAACATAGAAATGTTGTGGGCACATTCTGTCCATAGCAGACACTAACACATGTGAAAATTCATGTATATAGATGAAAATACAAATCTTAGAAATTGCATTATGTAAATTGTATCAAGTATTCATTACAAAGAGTATCCTTTTTGCTTTGTGTTTTATTTTTGATGATATGTTAACAAGGAAAGCTTTGAGTACAATAGTATAAGTGAGCAGATGGTACTCACTTGTAATTTAGAATTTGATGTACTGTGTCTTTTAAACAGTTTATCTGAATGTCTGATGATTAAGCTAAACCAAATGCTAATGAATGTAGAAAGTTCTTTGAGATTTTAGTTTAAATTATGTGTATTGATATCTTATTTCATTTTTTAGCTATATTTACTTTAAGTTGCATATTTTATGTTCTAATAGGTCAAATAACCTGCTTCTCAAAGATTTTTATTTAAAATTTACATTTCAATATATTAGAATTAAAATGAATAGATTAATAGATACTCTTGATAGTCTGTTTACTAATATACATCTGATGCATTAGCCCAACATGCCAGCTATGTTTCAGAATCAGTCATCTGTCTTCCATCATTGATTAACTTGGCCCTTTGTGTGACTGAAGTGTCATTTCATCTATTGGACTTGCTCAATACCAATAAACGGCTCTATTGTACTGAATGAGAAGCAGTAGAATTATTTGGATGGGACTCTAATGTTATCTAATTGTTACTCTAATTGTTATCCTGAAGGCTGATATTAAACTATTCTAATATTTCAATGTTTAGCCATTCTCTTGTCAGCTTTATATGTTGCTTTATTTATCCAATAACCCCAGTAAATTCCTTTTCAGTTAACTGACAGATATTTGGAACTATACTTTAGTGGGCATATGGAATAATGCCAAGATTTATATTCCATATGTAAACAGAAAGTTATAAATCACAGAAAATAACAATTAGGAAGTTTATATATTTCCAAAGAATATGTGGTGGTTGAATAATAGTCACAATGTATATTGCATATAAAACTATATTTTCTTCGCTTTTGAGGAATAATGGTAAGCATTTCTTGGTGCTTTATACCTGTTACTTATTAGTAAGTGTAACTTGATTTAGAGAAATTAGTGCTGAAGTATTTCATGAAGGATAGTATAGTTTTGGTGGGTGACATTTCAAGTATGTAAGAGTATAAAAATTGCCTCAGTAGTTTTTTATATGTGAGGTAATTATAACTTAATTGTAACTTAGGCTTTTAGAATGGAATAGCTCCTTTACATGAGAAGACCTGAGAAGAATTTATATGCATAACAAAGATTGGAATGGGGCTCAGAGTACAGCATTACTTTTAAAAAATTTTTTTCCATCAATAGTCACATGAAGAGTTGGGTCAAAAGCTTTAGTATTTTATTTTCATGAGGTAAAGTTTTTCATAGATATTAATAATATCATGATGTGAACCTGGGTATATGTAAGGAACTACCACTACTACCAAAATTCCTTCAGGGCTTTTTTTCTTTCTTGACCTTTAACCTTTAGTCTTTCAGTCAGTGCCAGAATTAGTTGCAATATGATTATACATTAAGTAGTAAGATAGAAAAAATGTAGCATTTGCAAGGTCTTTGTAGCCTTAGTGAAGGAAATGTGACAAAAGTATATAAGAGAATTAGCTAAAATTATTTAGTGTCTGTGGAAGTAAGGTTAGTTTGAACTGCATGACAGTAATTTATCATTTAATAGTGTACTAGATTTTTTATAAAGCATCTCTTTAGCTCTTACTAGATACTCATTTCTCCTTCATTCCCATAAATTTTCAATATATTGACACTGTGACTAGAATATTTTCATTTTGTCACTAAGGAGAAATGCCTTTGCATATTGACTTTATTGAATCCCAAGACTGTTTTCAGATTCACTAGAAAAGTTTCTGCTTGGTGATTTCTGTTTCAGATTGTGTAATTTGTAGATGTTTTTCAGTAAACACTCATTCTAATTCTGAGAAAAATAAGCTTGTTAAAAGAACTGTAGACAAATTAAGTTTCGCAGCATTTACTTGAACAAAGAATGATTCATGAATCAGGCAGCACCCTGCACCAGTAGGAGTTAACAAAATTTTGTGGTCAGGCACAGAATTTTATAAATATTTTCTGTTTATAGAGAGGAAAAATAAGTGACAAATAGTTTGATTGGCTACAGTTTATGATTTGCCTTATTTATGCATGGTGTGATCAACTGGCAGTTTGGCTGCTGTAACTGGCTAAGAATCTGCTGTCTTTCAAATACTTCAGTTGTGACTTGATTCCATTGTAAGTCTATTGTAGTTCACTATGTGTAGAGGCTTTAGATCAAATTTAATTTATCAAACTGATGTAATAACGTATATTTCAATTCAGTAGAATTGTATTTGGAATTAGAATCTATTTTAAAACTAAGGATTTTAAAAATATTCTGAAGTTGAATTATTGCTTATAAAGTGGTGAAAAATAATACAAGTTTATCTTTCAATTTTCTAGTCTGTCAAAAACTACACCAAATGTCATGTGAGAAATGAGCAGATTTGTAACAAACTTACCAGCTGTAAAAGCTGCTCACTAAACTTAAACTGCCAATGGGATCAACGGCAACAGGAATGCCAGGCTTTACCAGGTAATGATTTTAAAGTTGGCCAATTAGTTTTATAGTTTACACACGAATATCATTGTAGTAAAGTACCTTTAGTAAGAATGTTAAATTTTCTAAAATTAAAGCAAGAGCAAGTATCAAACCACAATTTAGAAGTAATCATAGCATTATTTATACATAATAGTTATGTTGCATTTGTTTATAATTCTTTTCAGATGTTCATGATTTCTTGTGTTTTCTATACTATTGCTTTGATCAAATACCTGTTCATTGATTGAAAGTTTTATCTTAAAATATAATGACTCTTAATATCCAGTTTTAGAAAATATTAACATTGTGTTATATTTGATGTATTTTAAATGCCCCTTATTTTAACAGTTCAGTGGATATTTTCTACTGACTGCTTTTGAAACTACATGGTAATATTTATAAAAAATATTTCCTACTTTTATAAGACTTTAAGTTGCATAACTCCAGTAAAGCTCATTTAAAAAATAATTTCATTTTGTTTTTTATATTTAAAATTCTCAGTAAACTGCTCAAAACTGTATGGCTCCCAAATGTCAGAGTTGTAACTTGTTACTGACTATTTTATTTTTTGGGTCTCTCCTTATCCAAAATAGGTTTTATTTTTTTTCCATAGAAAAATTATTTCTTAACCTATATCATTCCAAAAATTATTAGAAAGCTCCATCACAAAATTTAGTTTAAAAGTGAGTCTTTCACTTTTGAATGTTCACACTACAAGGAAATCTTTAATATATGAAGTAATGGATACTAATTATCCTAATTTGATCATTAAAATGTATGCATGTATCGAAATATTACATTGTACCCCAAAATATGTACAATTATTGTTGTCAATAAAAATAATCTAATAAAAAGTGAGTCTTTCAAAGGAATATAAAAAGAAGGAAGGAAGGAGAATGGGAAGGAGGGAGGGAAGAAGGGGAGAGGGCTGGCGGAAGAGAGGAAGAGAAGTATCATTATAATCTTAGAATTGTATCAGTGAACTGCATTGTTCTCTTTGTATTGATAAAAATGTAAATTAAAAAGTAAAAAAGTGAGAGTGAATCTTTGTTACAAATTCATGTAATAAAATACAAATTAGTCTGCCTTTAAAAATACCTTGAAAGTTTGGGAATTTTTATTCAAATTTTGAATTTTGTTTATATACTGATAAATAGTGATATGTGTATGGGTGTTCACCATGAGAAAATTAGAGAGTATTAATTCAATATACAGAGTTGAGAAGTGAGATGACATCAAGACAGTAAAACTCATCTCTAAGAGTTAAACTACAAAATCATCAAGTGATGATTAATAAAAGAGCCTACTTAAAAAGGCAAAATACTTCCTGACCCAAAATAAAATTTGCCTGAGGTAATGTATATGTTTAAAGTAAGAATGCTTCATAAGAAAGGAATTCAGTTGCCCGTGGAAGTTTGGGTAAATGATAGTGAAGTTATCTTTTATAGTATCTATCTACTCATCCCCCAGGAAACTTTGTTTTGACTTAAGGACTCCACTTGACCAAGCTATTATCTGGAGACACTATAAAATATTAAATTATTCACCGATTCACTTTCCTGCATTCGTATTTACTAAGCAGACAAGTGGTATATGTAGTTTGATTTTCTTCTTTTTTAAAAATTTTTTAAAAATTTATTTATTTGACAGGTAGAGTTGTAGACAGACTGAGAGAGAGAGAGAGAGAGAGAGAGAGAGAGAGAGAGAGAAAGGTCTTCCTTCCATTGGTTCACTCCCCAAAATGGCCAGGAGCCAGGTGCTTCTTCCTGGTTTCCCATGCGGGTGCAGGGGCCCAAGCACTTGGTCCATCCTCCACTGCCCTCGTGGGCCACAGCAGAGAACTGGACTAGAAGAGGAGCAACCAGGACTAGAACCCGGTGCCCATATGGGATGTTGGTGCTGCAGGTAGAGGATTGACCAAGTGAGCCACGGCGCCGGCCCCTGTAGTTTGATTTTCATTCAGCTTGTCTCAAGGAAGTGAATGCTCTGAAAAGTGGGTCTGATCTATAGAGCAGTTTGATTTTCTGTGAAAGCTGATGAATTTCCTTCTATGTTGATCTCTTATGAACTTGACAATTGAATTCATCTCATTAAATACATTAAAAACTGCTAACTACTTTCCTTTTAACTTGAGTTGATGTTCAATACCTCAAAAGTCTAAAATATCAAAATAGTTGGTTTAGTGGTAAAATTTAATTTACTACTCAGAGGCCTACGCATTTATTTTTATTTGTGTAATTTGTCAATCAATCAGTTGTTTTGGATCTCATTGAAAAAAAATGAGACAAGGAGAAATAATTTAAGTCCTTGATCTAGTAAGGTGAAAAAAAAAAACCTCATAGTTTAGCAAAAACTTTTATACTATAAAGAAGAATGATTTGATGCCTTGGATTCCAGAGGACCTAGGAAGATGGCTACATATGTGGCCTCAAAATGTATCCTAGTTTTATTAAATGATAATTAAGGTTTACTGAAAGATTACTATATTAAAACACTGCATGTTATTCATGGTATCCATTTAATCATTAAAAGAATAGCTATCAAAGAACAGGAATCACAAGACTCTTTCAGGGTGTCAATGAGGTAAAAATTAATAATACTAAGATATTGTTTGCAGATGACTGCAATGGCCAGAACTGAGCTGATCCGAAGCCAGGAGCTTCCGGGTCTCCCACACAGGTGCAGGGGCCCAAGGACTTGGGCCATCTTCTACTGCTTTCCCAGGCCATAGCAGAGAGCTGGATTGGAAGTGGAGCAGCTGGGACTTGAACTGGTGCCCATATGGGATGCTGGTGCTGCAGGTGGCAGCTTTACCCACTATGCCACAGCGCAGGCCCCGAGGCTCTAAGTTTTTGAAAATAAAATATGCTATTTATGCTAAGTTGTAGTATTTACCCCTGATATTATATTATGAACAATTTCAAACATACAGAAAAATGGAAAACATTATAATGAGGACAGCCAGTATTCACAGCCTAGAGTCTATAATTATAATACACTCTATATGCTTTATCCCCAAAGATTCATTCATCTGCCGTTCATTCACTAATCCATCTTAATATTTTGATGGCAGTCACCTAATAGGAACTGTTAGCTGCCTTCTCTTGGGGAGGGAATGTGAGAGTATGTCTCCCTTAGGCCTGTTAATATAGCATAAAGGTGCAAGACATCCTAGCAGCTGGAAGAGTGCTTTTGTAATGGGATTTTAAATTGTTACTTTAAAGAATAAGTAGATATATTAAAAACTGATGTTTTAATTTTAATGTTTTAATTTTAATATGGCCAAAATCAGTAAGATATACCATGCATACAGTGAAGATTTATAAGGCTGTCAATAATGTTTAAGAATTAAAGACCAGAGAGCGGCAAGATGGCGGAATAGGAAGGGAACATACTGATAGTCCGGGAAGAGACAGTTTAATAAAAGTGGACATACTGCAGGTTCAAGGAAGAGTAGGGGAAGAAACAGCAGAGGAAACTCTTCAGGAACTAGTGACTCACAGTGGACCTACGTGGAGGGCGTGGGAGCCCATGGCTCAGGACACCAGTGGCAGAATCAACGTACTAGTGCTGGAACATGAGGTGAGCCGAACCTCAATAGCCCGAGACACCGGTGGGAAAGCAGAAAGAGGAGACTAGAGGGAACGAGGCTTGAAACCCCGTGGGGAAGAGTTCACCAGGCTAACTAGAAGAGAGAGGAAAAAAAAAAAAGTGACTGGTACAGACACGAGTTTCTCTCCCTGCTCACTTCTCAAAGGCGAGCAAGACAAAGAGCAGGCGCCATTTTGGACATACGTCATAAGTGGTGCGACCTCAGGGCTGTACCCAGGGCTGTACCCGCTCTCAGCCAAGCAGAAAAACTTGACTCTGGGGGGGTGGGGTGAAATAACAGGAGATAAGGACCTAGTGAATGTGTGGTGCTAATGAACTGAGACTGTGAAAAAAGAGACTGGGGGAGAGAACTCACGGAATTCACGTGAGTACTCTCCAGAGACACTACAATTCGGTAACCTTGGCAACCCAGTGGGAGACTGCAGGAGAACTTGAGCCCACACTGAGGGCAGCACAGATACCCTGTGTGGTCCTTGGGAAAGAGCTTCTGATTTCTGGCTCCTGTGGGTATATCATTCGCCTGCTAACTACCTTCAATTCCGCCCAGCTGTGCGGAATTACGTCCCTTTTGAATCAAAAAAAAAAAAAAAAAAAAGAAAAGAAAAGAAAAGAAAAGAAAGCTCTGAAGAACCAGAGCTCTCAGGCCACACCCATCTCAAGCCTCTAAGGCTCCATCAAAAACAGACAGTTCACTTAATACAGTCATAGTATAACAAGAAAAAAACACCACAGCGAGGGAAGTGGAAACCAAAGAATGTCTCCACAATGCCAAACAACAAACGCAAAAACCGAGGAAACAAGAACAAGGAAGACATTATGACACCCTTAAATGAACAAGACACCCCAAACCAAGATTATGAAAATGATGAGATGGAAGAAATGCAAGATACGGATTTCAAAAAATGTATGATAAGAACAATTAGAAGTGTTCAAATACAAATGCTTGAGCTACGGAATTCCTTACTGGACAGGATAGAAAATTTCCTTCAAGAAAATGAAATCTTAAGGAGGAATCAAAATGAAATGCAGAAACTAGTAGAACAGGAAAGTGTGATAGTGAAGAGAAATCAAAATGAAATGAAGAACTCAATAGATCAAATGACAAACACATTAGAAAGCCTTAAAAACTGAGTCAGTGAAACAGAAGAGAGAATATCAGACTTAGAAGACAGAGCACAGGAAAGTATACAGTCAAACCAAAGAAAAGAAGAGGAAATTAGAAATCTAAAAAATATTGTTGGGAGTCTACAGAATGCTATTAAAAAACCCAACATTCGGGTTCTAGGAGTTCCTGAAGGCATGGAGAGAGAGAAAAGATTACAAGGCCTTTTTAGTGAGATACTTGAGAGAACTTCCTGGGTTTGGAGAAGGACAGAGACATCCTAGTACAGGAAGCTCATAGAACCCCTAGTAAACATGACCAAAAGAGATCCTCACCACGACACGTTGTAATCAAACTCACCACAGTGAAACATAAAGAAAAGATTCTAAAATGTACAAGAGAGAAATGTGAGATTACTCTCAGAGGATCTCCAGTTAGACTCACAGCAGACTTCTCATCAGAAACCCTACAGGCTAGAAGAGAATGGCGAGACATAGCCCAGGTACTAAGAGAGAAAAACTGCCAGCCTAGAATATTATATCCTGCAAAGCTCTCATTTGTGAAATAAAGAGCTTTCACAGCAAACAGAAATTGAAAGAATTTGTCGCCACTTGTCCAGCCCTGCAAAAGATGCTTAAAGATGTGTTACACACAGAAACACAGAAACATGGTCATCAATATGAAAGAAGGTAAAGGAAGGAAATCTCACAGCAAAAGATCACAGGAAGTTCAAAGCAAATATTCGAAAATATCTTTGGGAAATAGCAGGGCAAAGCTACTACTTGTCAATAGTCACATTGAATGTTAATGGCCTGAACTGTCCAGTTAAAAGACACAGATTGGCTGATTGGGTTAAGGAACACACCCATCTATTTGCTGCTTACAAGAAACTCATCTTTCCAACCAAGATGCATACAGACTGAAAGTGAAAGGCTGGAAAAAGATATTCCATGCCAACAGAAATGAAAAGAGAGCGGGTGTAGCCATCTTAATATCGGACAACATAAACTTTACCACAAAAACTGTTAAGAGAGACAAAGAGGGGCACTATATAATGATTAAGGGATCCATTCAACAGGAAGATATAACGATTATCAATGTATATGCACCTAATTACAGGGCACCGGTTTATTTAAAAGATCTGTTAAGGGACTTAAAGGGAGATTTAGACTCCAATACAGTATTACTGGGGGACTTCAATACTCCACTCTCAGAAATAGACAGATGAACCAGACAGAAGATCAACAAGGAGACAGTAGATTTAAATGACACTATAGCCCAAATGGATCTAACAGATATCTATAGATCTTTTCATCCTACACATAAAGAATTTAAATTCTTCTCAGCAGTACATGGAATCTTCTCTAGGATTGAGCACATACTAGGCCATAAAGCAAGTCTCAGCAAATTCAAAAGAATTAGAATCATACCATGCAGGTTCTCAGACCATAGAGGAAAGAAGTTGGAAATTAGCAACTCAGGAATCCCTAGAGCATATGCAAACACATGGAGATTGAACAACATGCTCCTGAATGAACAATGGGTCATAGAAGAAATGAAAGACTTTCTGGAAGTAAACGAGGATAACAACACAACATACCAAAACTTATGGGATACAGCAAAAGCAGTGTTAAGAGGAAAGTTGATATCAATAGGTGCCTACATCAAGAAATTGGAAAGGCACCAAATAGATGAGCTTTCAAGTCATCTCAAGGATCTAGAAAATCTGCAGCAAACCAAACCCAAATCTAGTAGAAGAGAAATAATTAGAGAAGAAATCAACAGGATTGAATAAAAAAAAAAAGCCTTATAAAAAATCAGCCAAACGAGGAGCTTGTTTTTTGAAAAAAATAAACAAAATTGACACACCATTGGCTCAACTAACTAAAAAAAGAAAATACCCAAATCCATAAAATCAGAGATGAAAAAGGAAACGTAACAACAGAAACCACAGAAATAAAAATAATCATCAGAGATTACTACAAGGACTTGTATGCCAGCAAACAGGGAAATCTATCAGAAATAGATAGATTCCTGGACACATGCAACCTACCTAAATTGAGCCAGGAAGACATAGAAAACCTAAAGAGACCCATAACTGACACAGAAATTGAAACAGTAATAAAGGCCCTCCCAACAAAGAAAAGCCCAGGACCTGATGGATTCACAGCTGAATTCTACCAGACATTTAAAGAAGAACTAACTCCAATTCTTCTCAAACTATTCAGAACAATCGAAAAAGAGGGAATCTTCCCAAATTCTTTCTATGAAGCCAGCATCACCTTAATTCCCAAGCTGGAAAAAGATGCAGCATTGAAAGAGAATTACAGACCAATATCCCTGATGAACATAGATGCAAAAATACTCAATAAAATTCGGGCCAATAGAATGCAACAACACATCAGAAAGATCATCCACCCAGACCAAGTGGGATTTATCCCTGGTATGCAGGGATGGTTCAACGTTCCCAAAAAGGTCAACGTGATACACCACATTAACAGACTGCAGAAGAAAAACCATATGATTCTCTCAATAGACGCAGAGAAAGCATTTGATAAAATACAACACCCTTTCATGATGAAAACTCTAAGCAAACTGGGTATAGAAGGAACACTCCTCAATACAGTCAAAGCGATTTATGAGAAACCCACGGCCAGTATCCTATTGAATGGGGACAAGTTGAAAGCATTTCCACTGAGATCTGGTACCAGACAGGGATGCCCACTCTCACCACTGCTATTCAATATAGTTCTGGAAGTTTTAGCCAGAGCTATTAGGCAAGAAAAAGAAATTAAAGGGATACAAATTGGGAAGGAAGAACTCAAACTATCCCTCTTTGCAGATGATATGATTCTGTATTTAGGGGACCCAAAGAATAGTCGCTACAAAGACTATTGGAGGATAGTATCTATGAAGAGACTATCGGAGGATATAAAATCAATGCACAAAAATCAACAGCCTTTGTATACACAGGCAATGCCACGGCTGAGGAAGAACTTCTAAGATCAATCCCATTCACAATAGCTACAAAAACAATCAAATACCTTGGAATAAACTTAACCAAGGACGTTAAAGATCTCTACGATGAAAATTGCAAAACCTTAAAGAAATAGAAGTGGATACCAAAAAATGGAGAAATCTTCCATGCTCATGGATTGAAAGAATCAATATCATGAAAATGTCCATTCTCCCAAAAGCAATTTATAGATTCAATGCAATACCAATCAAAATACCAAAGACATTCTTCTCAGATCTGGAAAAAATGATGCTGAAATTCATGTGGAGATGCAGGAGACCTCGAGTAGCTAAAGCAACCTTGTACAACAAAAACAAAGCCGGAGGCATCACGATACCAGATTTCAGGACATACTACAGGGCAGTTGTTATCAAAACAGCATGGTACTGGTACAGAAACAGATGGATAGACCAATGGAACAGAATAGAAACACCAGAAATCAATCCAAACATCTACAGCCAACTTATGTTTGATCAAAGATCCAAAACCGATCCCTGGAGTAAGGACAGTCTTTTCAATAAATGGTGCTGAGAAAATTGGATTTCCACATGCAGAATCATGAAGCAAGACCCTTACCTTTCACCTTACACAAAAATCCACTCAACATGGATGAAAGATTAAATCTACAACCCGACACCATCAAATTATTAGAGAACATTGGAGAAACCTTGCAAGATATAGGTATTGGCAAAGACTTCTTGGGAAAGACTCTGGAAGCACAGGCAGTCAAAGCCAAAATTAACATTTGGGATTGCATCAAATTGAGAACTTTCTGTACTTCTAAAGAAACAGTCAGGAAAGTGAAGAGGCAACCGACAGAATGGGAAAAAATATTTTCAAACTGTGCAACAGATAAAGGGTTGATAACCAGAATCTACAACGAAATCAAGAAACTCCGCAACATCAAAACAAACAACCCACTTAAGAGATGGGCCAAGGACCTCAATAGACATTTTTCGAAAGAGGAAATCCAAATGGCCAACAGACACATGAAAAAATGTTCAAGATCACTAGCAATCAGGGAAATGCAAATCAAAACCACAATGAGGTTTCACCTCACCCCGGTGAGAATGGCTCACATTCAGAAATCTACCAACAATAGATGCTGGTGAGGATGTGGGGGAAAAGGGACACTAACCCACTGTTGGTGGGAATGCAAACTGGTTAAGCCACGATGGAAGTCAGTTTGGAGATTCCTCAGAAACCTGAATATAACCCTCCCATACAACCCAGCCATCCCACTCCTTGGAATTTACTCAAAGGAAATTAATTTGGCAAACAAAAAAGCCGTCTGCACCTTAATGTTTATTGCAGCTCAATTCACAATAGCTAAGACCTGGATCCAACCCAAATGCCCATCAACAGTAGACTGGATAAAGAAATTATGGGACATGTACTCCATAGAATACTATACAGCAGTAAGAAACAATGAAACCCGGTCGTTTGCAACAAGATGGAGGAATCTGGAAAACGTCATGCTGAGTGAATTAAGCGAGTCCCAAAGGGACAAATATCATATGTTCTCCCTGATCGGCGACAACTGAGCACCAAAGGGGAAACCTGTTGAAGTGAAATGGACACTATAAGAAACAATGACCTGATCAGCTCTTGTCCTGTTGATGTACAATGTAATACTTTATCCCTTTTAGTATTTTTTTTTTTGTTCTAGTACTATTGATTGAGCTCTGTAATTAACACAGAATTATTCTTAGGTTTTTAAATTTTAACTGAAAAGTGATCCCTGTTAAATTTCAGAGTGGAAAAAGAGAGGGAGGAGATGTACAATTTGGGACATGCACAATCAGTCTTGCCCCAAATGGTGGAGTTAGAAATGTGCCAGAGGATTCCAATACAATCCCATCAAGGTTGCATGTACCAATTCCATGTCACTAGTCCAAGTGATCCATTTTAGTTCACAATTGATGACTCTGATAGGTCTAGAGTCAAAGGGATCACACAAACAAGTCAAGTAAAGGGATCACACAAACAATTCAAGTGTCTGCTAATACTAACTGATAGAATAAAAAAGGGAGAGAATGACCCAACATGGGAAGTGGGATACCCAGCAGACTCATAGAATGCGATGCCCTAGACAGCACTCTGGCCTCAGAATCAGCCCTTAAGGCATTCGGATCTGGCTGAAGAGCCCATGAGAGTATTGTAGGCATGGAAAGCCATGACATTCTGCCAAAAGAAAAAAAAAATAGAAGACCTAAATGAAAGATCTCTCTGAGTGAGATCCCAGTGGAAAGAACGGGTCGATCAAAGAAGGAGGTACCTTTCTCTGAAGGGAGGAGAAAACTTCCACTTTGACTATGACCCTGTCTGAATAAGATCGAAGTTGGTGAACTCAAAAGGCTTCCATAGCGTTGGCAATTCATGACTAGAGCCTAGGGAGATTACTGACGCCATAAACAAGGGTGTCAAATTGTTAAGTCAACAACAGGAGTCGCTGTGTACTTACTCCTCATGTGAGATATGTCCTTAATGTGTTGTCCAGTGTGAAGTAATGCTATAACTAGTACTGAAACAGTAT
This sequence comes from Lepus europaeus, assembly GCF_033115175.1. Classification (NCBI taxonomy): domain Eukaryota; kingdom Metazoa; phylum Chordata; class Mammalia; order Lagomorpha; family Leporidae; genus Lepus; species Lepus europaeus. The sequence continues at coordinate 14,765,696 of NC_084843.1, read as the reverse complement.
TTTACACTCTGTGTTTCTGTGTGGGTGCAAACTGATGAAATCTTTACTTAATATATACTAAATCGATCTTCTGTATATAAAGATAATTGAAAATGAATCTTGATGTGAATGGAATGGGAGAGGGAGCAGCAGATGGGAGGGGTGTAAGTGGGAGGGAAATTATGGGGGAGCGGAAAGCCATTGTAATCCATAAAGTGTACTTTGGAAATTTATATTTACTAAATAAAAGTTAAAAAAAAGAATTAAAGACCAAAGGTTTTGAGAACTGCTGCTTTAGAACAATATCACAAATGATCTAAAAGATAAGGCTTTCAATATAGGTCAGGAGGTAGCACTATATATTTAATGTGATGGAGAAACTAAGATGCAGTTTACTTTATGCATCAGCATGTTAGTAAAACACTGCATTGTTAATTAGTGCACACTACAGCATAGCTTTAAAATGCATTTATCAGCCTCTCTTTAGAAAATTGTTCAAGTTGGACATTATGAAGAAACCATTACAGAATAGTGTGTTTAAACTTTAGAAAGACCTGAATAATTTTTGTAAAAGTAAATATTAAATGTGAAGATAATATTTCTTTACTAATCATAAGTGAAATGAAATGCCTCTATCTATACTAATAATTAAAGAATCAAAGAACCCAACTTACATTAAAACAGTATACCTGGGGTATAAAAATTAGATTGGAAGGTAGATCAGCTCACCTATAGGAATAACTTTAAAATTATTTTTGTTATGCACAGATTGCTTTTCTATTAAAGTGATCTTATGTAAACTGGACCTTGGGACACATGCAGTAGTAATTGTGCTTACTGAAATACCATATGAAAATACACTTATTTTACACAGAAAAGCTGGTAGTCGATACATTTTCACAGATGTCATAGGGCTATAGTTTTTGTTTTCAAATTGAAGAAAAAATTAATATTTTGTTTTCATTCTCTACCAAAGAATTAGGAAAATTTTCTTTGTCACATTACTGAGATACTTAAAATGGTTTATGTTAAAAAGTAATTTAAACAATTATGGAAGTTCTGTTTAGAATTCTGAAATGAAAAAGCACACATGCATTTTTGCAATGAAAAACATGATAAATGTATATTTATATAAATTATTTATATGTATTTTTACCAGCTCATCTTTGTGGAGAAGGATGGAATCACGTTGGCGATGCTTGTCTTAGAATCAATTCCAGTAGAGAAAGCTATGACAATGCAAAACTTTATTGCTATAATCTTAGTGGAAATCTTGCTTCATTAACAACTTCAAAAGAAGTAGAATTCGTTCTGGATGAAATACAGAAGTATACACAACAGGTAACTCTTTCCTATATAGTGTGATGGAGATAATCTTGTCTTGGAAATTTTTCAGAGCAAATATTATCAATTATTTGTTATAGGAAATGCTTAATAAATGCTTCCTTGGTATAAATAAGATATAGCATTTAAAGAATATAGATGCATTTTATTTTTGAATGTTCACCATGATTATTATTTCTGTTTTTTAAAAAATGTATTTGAAAGGCAGAGAGGTAGTGAATCAGAGAGTGAAAGGAGACGGAGACATATGGACCTAGAGGGAGAGAGCGAGCTCCATTTCACTGGCTTACTCCTCAAATGCCTGCAGTGGCTGGGACTGGGCCAGGGCTGATGTCCAGGTGCTGGAAGACAATCGTGGCTAGTACATGGGATAGGAACTCTAATAGTTGAGCTATCACCACTGTCTCCCAGGGTCTGCACTGGTAGGAAGGTGGAGTCTGGAGCCAGAACTGGCCATCAGACCCAGACACTCTGATGTGGGACATGGATATCTTTACCATTAAGTTAAATACCTGCTTCCTATTTCTGTTTTATGGGTTATTATTTTTGTATCTTTGTTCCTACCACTGCTATTACTACTATTTCTAGGAAGCTTTATTTGGAGAATGAATTTTTAGGTAACTAAATTAATTTATTTGATGGATAATTAATGTCAACCTTGATTGTGGAAAAATATCTGCTCCAGTGAATATTTTCATGGTAAGCAATTGTAGTATTTTTTTTAAAGATTTACTTTATTTGAAAGACATAATTACAGACAGAGAAAGAAGGAGAGGAGAGGAAAGGAGAGATTAGAGAGAGAGAGAGGGAGAGAGAAAGGGAGAGAGAGAGAGATCGATCCATCTTCAATCTGCTGGTTCACTCCCCAAATGGCTGCAATGGCCAGGACTGGGTTAGACCAAAGCTAGGAGACAGGAGCGTGTTCTGAGTCTCCCACATGGGTGCAGGGGCCCAAAGACTTGAGCCATCTTCTGCTGCTTTCCCAGGCGAATCAGCAGGGAGCTGGATCGAAGTAGAGCAGCCAGGATTCCAACCAATATGGGATGCCTGCCGGCTTCAGCTGTACCTGCTATGCCACAATGCCGGTCATGACAATTGACATTTTCATACGGATATTGAGTTTACCATTATGCCTACTCTAATTCTTATGGTGGCATCACTGTATTTATTTCTTGTAAGTATCAGTAATGGATAACCTAATTTGTAATGTCATTTTCTATCTGTAGGGCCAACACCCTTTGCCTCATGGATAATATTGGCATATTAATTAACAACCCTGACTTTGTAAATATTCAAATATTTTGAAATGATATCACACTGGATTGTTCTCCTTATACGGTTATCTCTTTTTTTTTTTTTGGCCTGAGGCTAATAAGATAATGAAAAACTGCACTAATTAACTTTATACAAACAATTTATTGGTAAAAGCATTTTCTGTGTGAATTGTAGCTATTTTTTTCTGTGAAGATGGACCAGTATTTATTCATTTGGTACACATTTATTGTGTGCCTTCAGTGTACATAGCTACTTATTGTTTGCTGAGAATACAGAAACCAAAAGCAATTCCTGTTCTCAAAGAGTTTAGGGAGACAAATTTAGACTGAAGTGTGATAATTGCAATGATATATAGACCCAGGGAAATAAATGATGATTGAGATCAGACCTCTCACCGGTAATGTGGACTTAGGAGAGTTTCCTGTAGGAATACCCAAGGCATGAATAACAGGAATTAGAATTGGTCAGCACTTGAAGATAATTTAAGGAGCCCATATAAATACCTACATTTTTTTCTTTTGTCTTATTTGAGAACTGCTAGCTTAATGACTGGAGAATAAGATATATGTGGTAGTATTTAGGAGATATCTATAGATTTTCATAATGTTTCAGAAAATTGTAAGAAGGGATATTTGTAAAATTTTATTTTTAATAATATGGAAAATGAATTAATAGGGTTTTATTTTTGTGATGCTTCATATGTGAAAATTAGTTTTATAGAATACTCATCACTTATGAAGAGCTTATTGACAGATCTAGTCTTTGTGAGTTTTAGAAAGTACTAGTATTTGGCATTAGAACTGCATTGCTTTATTCTTTGTTTAGAATTGTATTCTTTAAGTTTTCACAAGATAACCTTGAAATGTGCTATCTTAGAAATTGCATATTTCAAGTATCCTATTTTGGTTGTTCATTTTTATTGCCGTTTATAAATCATACAGATTGGATTAACATTATTTTGAACTATGAAGAACTTAGACTTGTTAGTTTGCTGAAAGGCATATCCTGTAAAAGAAGAATATTTTATTTTTATCACAAAGCTCAGTTTTAGCAGGATTCTAAAGGTGGAAGGAAACTTCTGCAAGGTGACATTCTATTAAGTATATCTTTAATAAAATGAATAATATTCTGAGTCATTGCAGTTGTATAAACTTAAGATAACCCTTCTTTGGCAAATAAAGATCGACAAATTCATGCACTTTAAAGAGATATCTTGGGTCAAATGATCATTTACTTATCGGAAATGGGTAATGAAATGTTACAATGATTTATGGTGTGCTGCAGTAAATTTTCATAATATAGTAATTTATCTTTCATTTTCAACTGCCTGTCCAGTTCATTTACTGAGTTATAGTTACTTTAATGTTCTATAAGCTGCTTCATTTTTTTTTGTTTCTCTTCTCTTCCTCTCTGATTCTTATCAAGATGAGTTAGGGAGTAATATTTCATTTTAAATGACTTGTCTTTATTATAGATAGTTTGGGAATATAGGCAGTATTGCTATAATGTGAAATATAATTATTAATCTAAAATATCTATGTTGGATTGACTACTGCTATTATTATCAAGAACTGTAAAAATGTTGTAGCTTTTTGTTATGAAAATATCCAGAGTAATTTATGAAATATATGATGATCACAATGTTAAGTAGCATGTGTATTTTTATAATTAGAGACATTATTTATCAGTTACCATCTCAGTCTTAGGCATTCTGTTGAATGTGAGACATAAACATCTTTATTCTAATGAACTTGTTACTAAAATTTATTGATTACCTGTTATGTGTGTAGTACTCCACTAGGAAATATAGGACTGATGATCTTAACAGAAATTTGTAAAACAGTTTAATTTTATCCATGAATATTTCTTGAGAGTTACTATAAGAAATTGATTAAAATTATAAATTTTACGAGTTTCTAGGTCTTGTCATTATTTATCCTCTCTAGGACCATTTATACAACATAATTAGGATAAATGTTGGTATAAATACCTTATTCATATGTTGTTAAAGGCTAAAATGGAGAGGCACATTTTTCTTTTTTTAAAAAAGATTTATTTATTTATTTGAAAGAGTTAGAGAGAGGGAATGATGCTGGCATTGCAGACGGCGGCTTTACTCGCGTTGCCACAGTGCCAGTCCAGAGACATATTTTTCTTTACCTGTCTATCTGTAATGTAAAAAAAAAAAATTTTTAAAGTTTTTGAAATCATTTCACATTGTAAAAAATATTCGTAGCTCAGTATCTTAGATAATGAATATATGATCATATATATTAAATTAGAAGTGTTTATAATCTAATAGAATTTTGTAAAGATAACTCAGATCAAAAATATATCATTATCTTGGGAGATATTCTGAGAGTAACATTTTATTTTATTTTTTTCACTTAGAAAATGTTTTTTTAATATTTTATCATCTCTTTGCATTTGTAACAATTCAATTCAATGGTCACAGAATACTTTTCTTCCAATGCCACAAACTCTTTTACAAATGAAAGCTGATACTGATGCTTATCAAAAAACAAGACAATTGATATTTTATATAAAACCACTTTATATGTTAACTTGTTCCCAAAAACCTCTTTCTCCTTTTTTGGCTTGGTTTAAAAAAAATGTGTTATAAATATTTACAGCACTTTTTTTTTCTGTTAGGTGAACATTCTTATAAACCAAAAAAAGGGAATTTTATGGACAGACCACATAAAACATGAGACAGTGTCAGAAACTCCTAGCTGTGCTATTTTTTTTCTTTTTTTATTTTTTTTCTTTTTATTTTTTTATTTTTGACAGGCAGAGTGGACAGTGAGAGAGAGACAGAGAGAAAGGTCTTCCTTTGCCGTTGGTTCACCCTCCAATGGCCGCCGCGGTAGGTGCGCTGCGGCCGGCGCACCACGCTGATCCGATGGCAGGAGCCAGGTGCCTATCCTGGTCTCCCATGGGGTGCAGGGCCCAAGGACCTGGGCCATCCTCCACTGCACTCCCTGGCCACAGCAGAGAGCTGGCCTGGAAGAGGGGCAACCGGGACAGGATCGGTGCCCCGACCGGGACTAGAACCCGGTGTGCCGGCGCCGCAAGGCGGAGGATTAGCCTAGTGAGCCGCGGCGCCGGCCCTATTTTTTTTTTTTTTTCTTAAATACAGTGTTGAAAATGCCCATCAAACCTTGCCATCCTAAACATTCTGTTCACATTTAAACTCCCTTTTTCTCCAAGTGGTCTTTTCATCAATAGGAAACAGAAAGCAAAGGCCACTCTGCCTTGGGTCTTCTTTCAGAAAGGAGGTTGGGGAAATGCTTTGCAAAGAGGAGTTAACAACCAGAAGAGTCAGTCTTTGGCCAGAGCAATGAGGTGACGTTTTGATGCAATCTTTATAATTAGTATTTTCTGGACATGGGATGGAATTTTAAAAGATCTGGGTAACAATGGTAAGGGGAGGAAGAAAAGGCCTGAGTATGATTTTTTTAATGACATAAAAAATAGCTATTTAAATATTTTTATTACAACTATTCCATAGATGCAAGAAAATAACGTTAACAGTAACAACAAAAATCTGCTGACAGTGCTGACTTAAGCTTGCTACAAGTAGCTTTCAATCATGACTGCTATCAAGAGTAGCATTTTAAAATGAAGTAATGCTTAAGGTATATAAATATAAAGTAGATTTTGATTTAAAGCTAATTTAAAAATACTAATGAGAGGCTGGCGCCATGGCTCACTTGGCTAATCCTCTGCCTGCGGCACCGGCACCCCGGGTTCTAGTCCCAGTTGGGGCACCAGATTCTGTCCCAGTTGTTCCTCTTCCAGTCCAGCACTCCGCTATGGCCCGGGAGGGTAGTGGAGGATGGCCCAAGTGCTTGGGCCCTGCACCCGCATGGGAGACCAGGAGGAAGTACCCAACTCCTGGCTTCAGATCAGCGCAGCACCGGCTGTGGAGGCCATTAGGGGAGTGAACCAATGGAAGGAAGACCTTTTTTCTCTGTCTCTCTCTCACTGTCTATAACTCTGTTTCTCTCTCTCTCACTAACTCTGCCTGGCCAAAAAAAAAAAAATATATATATATATATATATATATATATATATACACACACACACACACTAATGAGAACTTTAAGAATAGTCAATGTCAACCTCTTAAAATTTGGTCACAACAACCATATTTCATCAATAGTCTTGAATACTTTATTAATTTATTAAATATTAACTTATTTAAACTTTCACAAAAGTCCAAATGCAGCAGAGGAGGTCTGAGCTAGGAGACAGGCAGATGTTAATGCCAGGTCTTTATATCTACCTTTTATAGTAGAGGTTCATAGGGCTAATGATTCCAATCGTATTGCTATACACAAAACCTGGGCTTTAAAAATACTGTTCTGTAGAATTCTCCAAAGTATGCTGGAATTGTTAATTATCGTTAGTACAAAAAGTAACTAGAAAGACACTTCTGTTTACTTTCAAGTGTAACTTTTAATGCTAATGAACTCTTTGCTAGGGGATATATGGTGCAGTATTTTTATATGTAACTTCTTTTTCCTATTGCTTACAGAAAGTATCACCTTGGGTAGGCTTGCGCAAGATTAATATATCCTACTGGGGATGGGAAGACATGTCTCCTTTTACAAACACAACGCTACAGTGGCTTCCTGGTGAACCAAATGATTCTGGATTCTGTGCATATCTAGAAAGGGCTGCAGTGGCAGGTTTAAAAGCTAATCCTTGTACATCTATGGCAGATGGACTTGTTTGTGAAAAGCCTGTTGGTAAGTAGTATTGTCAGTAGCCATTTCTTTGAAGATCTGTTTTAATCACTGTTTTCTGTGACCTCCTTTCAGTCTGGAGTAATTTATACCATCTTTTTGCGATGTTAATTCCTTGATATTTACATAAATTTTATTTTTAGCCATGTCTTTTTAAAAAAGATTTATTTATTATTTGAAAGGCAGAGTTAGAGAGAGAGAGGGAGAAACAGAGAGAGAGAGAGAGGTCTTCATCCGCTGGTTCACCTTTCAAATGGCCACAATGGCCAGAGCTGTGCCCGATCCAAAACCAGGAGCCAGGAGTTTCATCTTGGTCTCCCACAGAGGTGCAGGGGCGCAGGCACTTGGGCCATTCCCGTCTGCTTTCCCAGGCACATTAACAGGGAGCTGAATCAGAAGTGGAGTAGTCGGGACTCAAACTGGTGCCCATATAGGATGCTGGCTTCTCAGGAAGCAAATTTACCCATTACATCACAATGCCAGCCCATACCATTCTGCTTTTTGTCTCAATGAATTTGACTACACTAAGTACCTCAAATGAGTGGAATCATACAATGTATGTCCTTCTGTTACTAGCTTATGCTGTGTAATTGTAATGTCTTGAAGGTTCATGCACGTTGTAGTATGTATTGGAATGTGTTCTTATTTAATGTTGAATAATATTCCATTATATGTATACATCACAGTTTGTTTATTGATGGACACTTAGGTTGCTTCCACCTTTTGATTATTAATTGTGCCACTATAAATATGGATATACAAATATTTGTTTGAATTCTTGCTTTCACTTCTTTGGAATATATTGATAGAACTGAGATTGCTAAATCATAAGCAATTTTATGTTTATTTTTGGTGAGTCACCATATTGTTTTCCACAAAGGCTGTATCATTTTACATTTCCATCAGTAATGTACAGAGGTCTCAGTTTCTCTACATCCTTACCAACATTTGTTATCTTCTTTCTTTTTTTTACCCCCTAAATGGTCAGGGAAAAACTATAATGGGTGTAATAAAAGGTCTATATTACATGGAGTTATTATAGTAAGTTGTATTTTTATTATTTGTTTATATGAGAGACATTTTCACTTATAGACATTTGCTTTAATAAGGTGTGGAGTGTTTATTGAAAAAATGTGGCTGGGAAAGCAAATAGTGTATACACTATCAGCTACTAGAAAAACTAGGTTACTGATTTCATTGCTATTTATAAATTTTTAAATTATATTTTCCTCTTTAGAATATTACAAAGTAAAGAAAATGTGTTTTAAAATATAATAATAAATTTGAGGTGTATTGACCTATCATCTTTGTTTTCATTTACTTCATTATATTATAATTGAATTCTTTGCTTAGTTGAAACAGTCCCTAAACAGCAAAGCAAATAAAACCCATATACTTGTGTTAAAATGTAGCTAAAAATAAAATAATTATATCTGTTGATTTATTCCAGTTAGTCCAAATCAAAATGCGAGACCATGCAAAAAGCCGTGCTCTCTAAGGACATCATGTTCCAACTGTACAAGTAATGGCATGGAATGTATGTGGTGCAGCAGTACGAAGCGATGTGTCGACTCTAATGCTTATATAATCTCCTTTCCATACGGACAGTGTCTAGAGTGGCAAACTGCCACCTGCTCTCGTAAGTATTTATCTAGAGTGATTTTTTCATTTAATAGAAGCATAAATCACTTTTCTGTTATTGGAAGAGAAATTAAACATTTGAGGAGGTTTCAGAAAATGAGAAAAATACATCCATAGCTGGTTTAAAAACCGCATGGTGCTATTAACCTCTAATGTATATTGTATCATGATTTTGAATTCCAGTAATTATCTTGCTGTGTATGATTTGCCACATTCGTGTGCTGAACACTTCAGTGTAAGTATGTTGCAGGCAGCATAGTGCTGCAGAGCTGCACTCTCCTTAAGGATCACACATTGCTCTACCATGCTGCTTTAGTGTCCTTCCATCTGTAAAATTCCCAAGACTTCTTTTTTTACATGGCTTTGATATTTTTGAAGAATTTACACAGGTGTTTTGCAGGTTTCTAAATTTGGATTTTTCTAACTGTTTTTCATGATTATATCAGGTAAGCATTTTGGGGGGTAGGGTACAGAGTATCTTATTAGCATGATGTATCTGCTACAGTGCAGGATGCATGGTCTTGACGTCACATGGGGAGTCATCTTAACCGGGCAGTGCTGGACTTGTCGTAAGTTGTATTTCAGGAGGAACATCCTGCTTCTTATTGTTCTCATGTTTTGGAAGGATTTTAGAATGAGAATCCATCTGACTGAATTTTGGTACCAAATACCAAGTGGTTGTGAGAGTGGCCTTGTTTGCAAAGACAATTTTTATGAGGATGATGTTGCCAAGGGTATTGAGTAATACTACTGGTAGCACTAGCTAAACTTTAGGAGATTGAGACCATGTGGTACTGCTTCTGCTTGGGAGAATGAGAAGGTGCTGGTCTCAGCTAGCTTGTTGTTAGCAGAAAATGTGATTTATCTTCTACAATCTACCCTCTGATACTGAGGCCAAACAAATATGTCTTTTGCCCTGGACATGAATTAATTTGTTCAGATTTGTAACAAGAAAGTAGAGTTATTTACTCTTACTTCTCCTACCACTGGCTTTTCAATGTAAAATCCTTTCATTCATGTTCCACTCATTGGGGACTGAGCTAGACATTTCTTGCATAATAAGGCTTGCAGGATCCTAAGAGTTTACTATTCTACTAGCCCAATTAGCTTCAGAATCATCTGAGATGTAGTTAATGTCCAACTTGTATCTATCCAAGACTCTTTGTTTTGTATGAAGCAAAACTTCCTAATAGACACAAATACAATGGGAGGAATGTTTTGTTATTCTTCAGTTCCCCATTTCTCAACTCCTGAGTATCAAAAAAACTCAGCAAGACAAAGGGACCAGGAGTCCTTACTTAAAAATCTTTTTTCCCTCCCAATTCTTTAACCTGCAGTTAGCACGGTTTGAACTAAATGAATTCATTTAATATTGTGGTGTGTTTGTGCTGTTCCCCAAAATAACTAAGTTGTAGTTCAGTCAAAAGAGACAAAATACCAGCTACTTGGAATTCAGTGTCCTGAAACTCATGTTTGTGTTGTGGTTGAGAGTTATTCAGTGGGCTAGCGGAAGGAACAGTTTCAGGTTCCTTAAAGGAATCCTCTCTGGGACAATCTTTATCCTAATTCTAATATCTGCCTCCTAAGCTGAGGTGTAAGTTATCTTCTACTTTCATCTTTGCAACTCTTATAGGTCCTTTCTAGTTGGCTTACTTCTGTTCCTCTCTCCTACTGGGAAAAAGCCTCTTGGAAGTTCCCTGAGAGTGTGGGCCTTAATGCAGCTTGTTCTTCTAACTTTCCTAACTATCTTTAGGACTTACTTACTGGTCCATTAGCTTTCTTACATTCTTTTCGAAGGAACAGCCACTGACTACATGACTGTGTGTCTACAGACAACTAACCCAGCTTCAGCTCGCATTGTCCGCCCATCCATTCCTCTTTCTCTCCTCCTCCCAAACTTTCCTGATTTTCTTCTAGAGGCAGGCTATTGTAGTTAGCAATAAGCAACTTCATAACTCTAAGATCCTTTTTGGTGATGAATCTACTGTTTTAAGCCAGTCAGTGTCCTTCTTGCTCCTGGGATCCAATAGTCCCCAGGCAATGTGATCCCTCAGTCACTAAACCAATGCAAGTAGAGACCCATTGGATTTTCCAGGCCTTCCATACTGACAGGGAGAATGTCTCCCTCCCCTGGTTATATAGGCAAACCCGTATTAGTTCCATATTGGGCGCTACCATTGCTTGAAATATTGAGACAAAGCAATGTCGCATTACAGAGTAGAAATTCTACCTGCAGTTGGATGGAAGTTGAGCAGCCTGAGACTTGAACTGGCACCCATATGAGATGCTGGCACTGCAGGCGGCAGTTTAACCCACTACACCATAGCTCCAGCCCCTACAAATGAAACTTAGAAATGGGCTGAAAAAATTTTTTTTGTTGCTTTTAGAAAGTTGTCTCGATTATTTAAGGCTTATGGTAGATTAAAATTAAGGGGAACTTTTCTTTGAAATGAGCATCTAATATGATATTGTAATATTCCTTAGTATTTTTCAGTTGTAATGTTGTAGAACCAATGTTTAAAATTTATAAATTTAATAGAAGATTTATATTTTAAGATAATTTTTAGCTAATGGCCTCTAAGAAATATTTATTAATAACTGGCTTTATTAATAAATCATATATTTGAATTAGTTATTCTGTTGGTGGCAGTGAGTTTGAAGACCTTTAGCAATGATAAAGAATTTAGTTTATAGTATACTAAAGATCAAATGAAAATATAATTAGATTGATATAGTAAAAGAAGCTTGAGTATATAGTTTTTCACAGATTTGTATTTCTTTTACCATTTCTTTAGGTGTATGTACATGCTCAATTTAAACACTATTCTTGACAATTAAGGAAGGTAATCATTTTTTAAAATTTCATGATACTTTATTACAGATTTTTTCAAATTATTATGCATTTAAACAACTATATTGAATATTTACAAATTGAATTTCAATAAATAAAAAGTAAATACGAAGATTAATAATTGTAGTTCAGAAATAGCCTCTCTCCCACCCCTAGCTTTAGGAACAATACCATGACTTCATAAGCTTTTCTGTAATACTGTTTTTTTTTTTTTGTAAGAAAAAGACAAAAACATGAATTTGTCGGTTTTTGAGTCACCATTAAGTACTAAGAATTAATTTTCTGTTAATTTTTCATCAGTGCATCTTGCTTATCACTCTAGAGCAAAACAAAGCCAACATTATCTTTCTCAATAGTTTTATATCTAAAATTAAACCCAAGGGAATATATGGTTGTTCTGAACACGATGCTATTTTGTAAAATTATTAAAGCCTAAAATCTTTTAGATATAGAACTAGAAGATTAATGGTTTTTCATCCAGTCACTGCAAGAAACCCAGAATTCTTTAACCTTAGAATTCTCAAGCTGTTTTGAGCCATATTAACAGGAATAAATTGGAATAGTTCAGATTTAATTTCTAATGCATCTTAAAGACATTTTAATGATTGTCTTTCCTTTAAAAATAGTTCTAAAATAACATCTATTTTCCTAGAAAATACCCAAATACTGTATGTGTAATAGAAAACTATATTTATCCTAGGTGATTCCCAGTAAAGATTTACTTATATGAAATTTGGTATTCCCGATTGATTGTATAGCAACTCAGTATAGTTTGAGGACAGTTAGAATAATCAAGTGAAAATAATGTAGGCTAGTTATAATCACAAATACAAGAGAGAAATTTGAAACCAAGAAAACAAATAGTAATCTATGAAATATTAAGTTGTTTAAATACCTTTTGAGTTTTATTTTTAAAAAAATATTTATTTTCCGGGCTGGCACTGTGACATAGGGGATAAAGCCTCTGCCTGCAGTGCCGGCATCCCATATGGACACCCGTTCGAGTCCTGGCTGCTCCACTTCCAATCCCATTTTCTGCTGTGGCCTGGGAAAGCAATAGAAGGTGGCACAAGTCCCTGGACCCCTGCACCTGCATGAGAGACCCAGAGAAGCTCTTGGCTTCAGATTGGCACAGCTCCAGATATTGTGGCAATTGGGGAGTGAACCAGCAGATGGAAGACCTCCCTTTCTCTCTCTATGCCTCTGCCTCTCTGTAACTCTGCCTTTCAAAAAATAAATTAATATTTTAAAAATATTTATTTTCATTTTATTTAAAAGGGGGAGAGAGAGAGAAAGAGACAGAGGGACAGAGACCTTCCATCTGCTGGTTTGCTCCCCTAAATGCAATAGTTGGGGGCTGGGCCTGACTGAAGCCAATAGCTTGAATCTCATTCCTGGTCTCCAGTGTGCTTGGCAGGGACTTAAGTATTTGAACCTCAACTGCTTCATCCAGGATGTATGTTATTAGGAATCTGGGTCATACACAGAAGAAGCTGGACTTGCTGTCGTCTCTCTGATATGGGATATGGGCATTCCAAGCAGCATCTTAATTACTGCACCAAATGCCCACTCAATAGGCATCTTTTTAACTAAGCTGTCATTTACCACTTATATTCTTGAAAATGTAAACTTCCAAAGGTTGATACTTCGTGTCAATATACATTTTTTTGTCTACAGAGTTAAAATTAACAACTTGCATTCAATGACTCAAAGAGTCATCTTCCTTTTTTGTTTTTTTGTTAAGGAAACATTGGGTATGATACTTTTTGCTTTCTTATATCTAATAGAATAATTTATATCAATAAATATTATGGCTGATAGATTCTTTTATTAAGTATTCTGTTATTTCTGCATAGCCCACTTTATTGAATTCCTGATGTTCACCAAAAATTTACATTATTCTTGTTTTCAGTAATCTGTGGAAAATTTTTATTTCTGTTAGTATTAAAATACTGAATAGCAGCTAAGTTATTCACACTACAACAGTGCCAAAATCTGCAATTTTCCCCTCTCTGGAATTTTTTTCACATGTGGAAAAGATATCATTCATGGTGCCTTGTATGTCTATTGTTATCTTCTCTGGAGAAACAATTCTGAAGACATAAAGTACTATTTCTAGTATAGTAAAAGTAATTACAAACATCTCAGGCCAACATATAATACATAATACTCTGAATGTGAGTTAAAAATTGTGACTATCACAAAGTAACAACAATGAACATTATATCAGATTAATATTTGTTCATCCTTGGTGACAACATAGCATTTATAGACTTTGTCTCGTCTCATATGTCATTTTTTAAAAAAAATACAGAACCTCAACAAAGGAGTCTTGCATAATATTCTGCACCCTTGAAAGTTAGAATATGTACTGTTGCTTGCATGACTGTGTTCCCACTCAGCTTGGCTATGTGGGTAAGATTTAGTTTACTCATCACATAATAGCCAGCTGCTAGTATCTTGGACCATAAGGAAGAGTATTTTCCTTGAACAGTAGTCCAGATGAAGCTCAGGGGTCTCAGGGAGGGGGTTTGCATCACTTACACTGGATGCCCACCATCAGACCCTCTCTCTGCAGAAGGAGAATGGCTAAATGGCTCTACACCACAGACAATGGTACAAGTGGTCTGTAGGGTCAGTTCTCCAAAGGTCCTAGAACTGGCAAAGTTCTCAGGAATTTTTTTGAGTATTGAGTTCATTTTTCTCATGTCGATGGTCGATGTTACCATATCTTTTTTCATTTCCATGTTAGTTCATTTATCTCAGTTTTGTTCCTAATGTATGTTTTATGTGCTTTAAATAATTGCTGTTTCTAAGACATTATTACAGATATGTTTACCAATAGGTGACATTTTGCTGTCTTTTAAAATGATTGGTTTTTTTTTTTTGGCCTACAATTATACAGTCACATAATCCATTTATTTTTTTTTCATGTAGCTCAAAATTGTTCTGGATTGAGAACGTGTGGGCAGTGTTTGGAACAGCCTGGATGTGGCTGGTGCAATGATCCTAGTAATACGGGAAGAGGCCATTGCATTGAAGGATCTTCACGGGGACCAATGAAGTTTGTTGGGATGCACACCAATGAGATGGTTCTTGACACTAATCTTTGTCCCAAAGAAAAGAACTATGAATGGTCCTTTATCCAGTGTCCAGGTAATAAAAATATAATGAACACAGTTCTTGTATCTGCAAGAAAAGTTTTTCTTTTATTATACTGAAGACTTAGGGGAAAAAATGAAAATTAGACTCAAATGTAAAAAAACTTTCTTAGATTATATTCATCTCTGTTGTATATGTGGTATTTTGTTTAGAATAATTACATAGGTTAATCACATTCATGGAACATGATTATTATATTTAGTTTCATAAGAATTATTAAGGGGCCAGCGCCGTGGCTTAACAGGCTAATCCTCCGCCTTGCGGCGCCGGCACACCGGGTTCTAGTCCCGGTCGGGGTGCCGATCCTGTCCCGGTTGCCCCACTTCCAGGCCAGCTCTCTGCTGTGACCAGGGAGTGCAGTGGAGGATGGCCCAAGTTCTTGGGCCCTGCACCCCATGGGAGACCAGGATAAGCACCAGGCTCCTGCCATCGGAACAGCGTGGTGCGCCGGCCGTAGCGCGCCTACCGCGGCGGCCATTGGAGGGTGAACCAATGACAAAAAGGAAGACCTTTCTCTCTGTCTCCCTCTACTGTCCACTCTGCCTGTCAAAAAAATTAAAAAAAAAAAAGAATTATTAAGAAGAAAAATTTTGACTTCATACCAATTTTCTACCTTACAGCAAATACTATGGTCTTTTATTTTTCATAGTGTCATGTAATTATTCAAATTTTCAGGTGATTCAGAATATCCAGTCAAAATTAATGCTGAATATGGGAATGTTCTATATAACATCTATAATGCTGAGCTACCTGGTCTCATTTTGAAATCTGAGATTGGTATTCATTTACCATTCAGTTTTTAAGATTACTTAATTTTTCAGTGTGCTTATGTGGAACAGGATCAACGTTCTTGAAAAATTAATTTGTTTATTATATATTGAGTGCCTATTATATGCCAAGGAATTTTTTCAGTGTAGGAGACACAATGAACAAATTAGATTAAAATCGCTGCATTTGTAAAGCTTGTATTCAAACTAAAATAAAAAAAATATACAAATTAGTTACATGGTGATAAGTGCTATTAAGTAAACAAAGGAAGAAAAGAAGATAAGGCTTATTATTTAAAATAGGGTGATAGAAGAAGACTTCACTGAGAAGTAGCAGTGAGTGAGTGCTTGAAATGGAAGGGAATAAATCATGGGGATAACAGTGTTTCAGAGGATATAAAAGCCTGTCACAGAGTTTTGGGTAAGGTGGTTCATATGGGAGATGATACTGGGAGGCAAAAGTGAGAATGGAGGAGATTTCAAACACAGTTGGGAACCAAATTTAAGTCCATTATTAAGCTGGCTACCACTCTGGGAAATTGGGTCTTACACTCATTGGGGACCTACGAAGAACCATGTTGAATGCTTCTCAAATTTATTCCTCTAAGTATCCAATAGGCTAGGTATTTATCTACTGACTGTCATCCCTGTTGACTGAATGATGCCCCTGATAGTATTAACTTCTTAGTGCTTCTGTACTGTATCAGCATGTCTAATAAACAGCTTTATCTGGCACCACTAAAAATCTGAAGTAGAAAACTAGAGATACCTACAGAACATCCTTTGGATATAAATGTGCAGCACTGAACATGATGAACTAAGGAAATGTGGCACAAGGCGCAACAATATCTGCTACAAAGAGTATGAAATATATATATATATATATATGTATATATGCATACACAAGGGGTCAAACTATTGAATCACACAAAAACATCACAGAATCTTACATGTATTTTACTTAGTGGACAAAGCCAGAACCAAAGGCTTACATGCATTTGTAAGATAATCTGAAACTAGGGGGCATCACAATGGGATGTTTTGGATATGGAACTGGTCTGTATAGAAATGTATAGTTGTTGCATAACTCTATGAGATTATTAAAATCAATACGCCATACCACAAAGAATTAACTTTATGCAGAATTAAAAGCAAGTCTTCCAGAATATTGGGGGGTGGGTCTCAAGATGGAATGCAAAATGTGACAAATGAATATAAGTGTATTGCAAATGCCATAATATCTCTCTCTCTGTATCTCTGTCTCTGTCTCTCTCACACACACAAAAAAGGTGCTGATGTAAGTAGCTTTGAAAAACAGTGTTTTGATTGAATACTAAAAAGAAAAAAAATCTTTGCATATCAACACTGTATTCTGATTAGTAAATTTGTTTCTCATAGGTTAACAATTCTAACAATATTTAGTATATAGACTAGATTTTAGTATGTAAATAAATTGTGTTTAATAAGAACAAGGTTACTTACTGTCAGGGAAAGAAATTGAAAATACGCAAGAGGTGAAGGCTGCAGTGATCCCTCTGAGATCAGTGTGAATTCATGTTTATTTTAATATATGTACAGAGAAGTTAACATAGATATATATATGTATACATATATAAATAAGGGAGTATTCAAATGTTTCATGGAAAATAGGCTGTTATGAAAAATAATTCAGAATTATTTTGCAGTACAATAGATTTGACTTTTATTTCAAATTTTCTATATGTTTTTGAAATGCCCTCATATTTCCTAGCTATGTTGGCTGAAAGGGACTAGAATCCACAACATTCCATTAGCAATAAGGACATCCTGAATACAGATCTTGTTTTCTAAATACATTTTCCAAGTGAAAGGAATAAGGACTTTTTGGAGAAATGATTGATTCTAGGAATTTCAGGGAGGACAAAAGGGGTTCTTCTAGAAGTTTGTGGAAAATATATGTTATGAAAACTATCTAAGGATTGCAGATTTTTTGCACTTAAATAAATAAGTTCATATTACCTTGTTATGTCTGAAGAGGATCTAGTTTGAAGCACTTGGAAGAATAAGCTATCAGTTTGAAAACAGCCTGTATAAAAGCAATAAGAATTCATCAAAAACTGAAGGAAGAACAAACATCCAATTTATTGTAGTCTTGGGTGGGGGTTTGAAGAAATCATTGATGCTTTAAGAAAATTTATGGGAATAATTCTCCAAAGATTTAGGCAACGTATAAAAGGGAAAGCTCATTTTAAGAAGAGATGAGATGATGTTGAAGATGGAGCCAACAGAGGCACAGCATCTACCTCCATTTATGAAGAAGAAATTACTCTTGTTGGTACCCTAAATGGAGAGAACTGGTGATGAATGGATACCCAACACCATAGATACCGTCAATTGGTTTAGCTTACACAGTTCTGACTGAAAGATATTGGAGCAAACTTTCTGCTTGAGGGGTACAGAATTGTTGTACCAAGATCAGCTCCATTCAGAAGAACTTGGAATGGAAATTTGAAACAAGTGGATCAAGATCCTGAATCATTTCTTTGAAGAATTTTAACAGGAGTTGAAACATGGCTTTATTAGTATGACTTGAACACAAGCATGATAAAATGATGCCTATGAAGGATAGGAAGTTATCTAGGTAAAACAAAAGCAGGCAATCAGTAGCAAAGCTCTCATGGCATTAATTTTTTGGGATGCTCAACACATTTTGCTGTTGACTTTCTGGAGAGCCAAAGAATAATAACACCTTTTATTTGTTTATTTATTTGTTTGTTTATTTTATTTTTATTTGACAGGAAGAGATATATAGACAGTGAGAGAGAGAGAGACAAAGAGAAAGGTCTTCCTTCCGTTGGTTCACTCCCCAAAAGGCCACAACGGCTGGCGCTGCGCCAATCCAAAGCCAGGAGCCAGGTTCTTCCTCCTGGTCTCCCATACGGGTACAAGGCCCAAGCACTTGGGCTATCCTCCACTGCCTTCCCAGGACACAGCAGAGAGCTGGACTGGAAGAAAAGCCCCGGGACTAGAACTAGGCCCCCATCTGGGATGCCGCTGCAGCAGGCAGAGGATTAACCAAGTGAACCATGGCGCCGGCCCCAATAACACCTTCTTATTATGAGAATGTTTGAGATTACTAGTCAGAGCTTAGGTAGAAAAGTACCTAGAAGAGCTTCACCAAGATCCTTCACCACAACAATGTTCCTAGCTCATTGCCATCAGATCATTAAGTACCCACATTGCGGTCCTTATTTGACTGATTCTCACTTCTTTTACCTTAAAAAATAGTGAAGATTACCCACTTTTCTTAGTTAATAGCATAACAAAACTGCATTGACGTGGATAAATTTCCAGGCCCCTCAGTTCTCTAGGGATGGACTAAATAGCTGTTATAAGTTACTAAAATGTCTTGAGCTTGATGAACTTTATGCTTTGAAATAAAGTTTAAATTTTCAATTTTTATTTCCATTTTTTTTTCTATGAACATTTTGAAGTTTCCTTGTGTAAGCTAAGCCTGGAATGTTTTGTAGTACCAAAAAAAAAAAAATAAAGTGTGTGTGTGAGTGTGTGTGTGTGTGTGTGTGTGAGAGAGAGAGAGAGAGAGAGAGAGAGAGAGAGAGAGAGAGAAGCAGAGAAAGCAGAGAGAAGGTGATCTTCCATCTGTTGGTTCACTTCCCAAATAGCCATAACAGTCAGGGCTGTGCTAGGTTGAAGCCAGGAGCCAGGAGTTTCTTTCAAGTTTCTCACAGGACTACAGGGGTCCAAGCACTTGGGTTATCTTCCATTGCTTTCCCAGGCACATTAGCAGGGAGCTGGATTGGAAGTGGAGCAGGTGGGACTTGGAACTGGTGCCCTTATGGGATGCTGGTGTTGCAGCCATTGGCTTTACCCACTATGCCACAATGCAGGCACCCATGGGCAAATCTACAAAACATTCAAAAGAAAAATTTTGAAAGAATTAGGAGTATAAAAATGTCACCACTAGAATTCCATTTTAATCATTGCTGTAGGAATAATCCTATTAAAAAATTTATTTGGTGATTTTTTTTTATTGTTTAACGAGGGAGAGAGGAAAAACATTCGGGTCTTACACATGGAGGGCAGAGACACATGACCCAGACCATCATCCACTGCTTTCCCTAGGCATGTTAGCAGGGAGTTGGGGTTGAAACAGTGTAGCTGAGACTTAAACAAGTGTTCTGATAATGGGCGGCTGGCGCACCGCGCTGATCCGAAGGCAGGAGCCAGGTGCTTCTCCTGGTCTCGCATGGGGTGCAGGGCCCAAGGACTTGGGCCATCCTCCACTGCACTCCCAGGCCACAGCAGAGAGCTGGCCTGGAAGAGGGGCAACTGGGATAGAATTCAGCGCCCCGACCAGGACTAGAACCCCCGGGGGTGCTGGCGCCGCAGGCGGAGGATTAGCCTATTGAGCTGTGGTGCCGGCCTCAAAATATTGTTTTTTAAAAGACAAAAAGTTAAATGAAAAAAAAGTTAAATGAAGCATCTAGCAATGATATAGTCACTGAAACTAGAAATCAAATGCATGAGTTTAATCACCAATTAAATGTAGTTGAAGAGATCATTAATAAACTAGAAGAAAAATAGGAATAAACAGAAAGATTACAGGCTAAAAAGATAAATGATACAAAATATGCAAAGGTGATTAAAAAATCACAAGTAGAGATTCAGATGTCTCAGATATTCCTCATTGAGTTTCAGGTGGAGAAAGGAAGAAAAAATAAATAACACAGTAATGCAGTGGAGATACGGATGCCTGTTAAGGTTTGAGTATGTGCCCCAAAATTTCATGTGTTGAAAACTTAATTCCCAATTCTATGTTAATGGGATTTGAAAGAGGAGCCTTTCCGGGTCAGGAGTGGGGTGTGGAACAGCATTGTGTGCAGAGGGATAAGTTGACCCTTGCAGTATCAACAACCCATATCTGAGTTCCATTTGAGTTCTGGCTTCTCCACTTCTGATGCAGCTCCTTGCTAATACAGCAGAAGATGGCCTAAGTGCTTGAGCCCATATTTGTTATGTGGGAGACCTGGAAAGAAATCCAGATTCCTGGCTTTGGTCTGGCCCAGCCTGGCTGTTTTGGCCATTTGAGGAGTGAACCAGGGAATGGAAGAGTGTGTGTGTGTGTGTGTGTATGTATTACTCTGCCTGTCAAATAAATAAATAAATAAATAAATAACATTTTTAAAAAGGAAAATAGAGCCATTGGGAGGTGATTATGATTAATGTGGTCATAGTGGGATCCTCCTGTGGCATTTAGTGGTTTTAAAAGAAGGAGAGCGGATCCAGCTAGCATACTTGCTCTGTCATGACATGTGATGTTCTTCACTGTGTTATGATGAAGCAAGGAGGCCCTCACAAGATGCAAGGAGATGCTGCACCATGCTTCTTGGACTTTCTAACCTCCAGAACCATGAGCCAAATAAATTTTTATTCTTTATAAATTGCTCAGTCTCAAGTATTTTGTGGTAGCAACAGCAAATTGTCAAAAGTAACTTCACACACACAGTTATTGCCATCTGCTACATACATAAATGGTTTGCTAGGAAAATCTTAAATAATCAGAGTGTTAGAAGACTGCATAAGATTTGCTAAACTCTTAATATACCAGTAAAGTTATGTTTAGGTCAGGCATAGCAGACTTGCATGCATCAACATTTCAGCACTAAAACAAAATTCTCCATTTTTTTTTTAAAGGAATGAGGCAGGGAACATCTATATGATAAGAGGAATGAATGCTTCCTAGATAAAAAAAAATTTAATATATTCTCTGGAGTTCTGGGGTTTGTATCATCCTAATTCCCATTGAGCATTCAAAAATCAAAAAGAAAAAAAGGATAAACAGTTTTTATGGTTACATGCAATCAACACTTACCAAGGATGTATGGTAAGTAAGACAGTGTGGAATCAGTACAAGAATGGAAAAATAAACTAATAAAGCAGAACTGAGATTATAGAAAAGACCCAAATATGTATGGTTACCTGATTTATGACAAAGATAGAACTCTGCTTTCATAGAAGAAAGTGATTTTTTTCAATGAGAGATACTGGGTGAATTGTATATCTGAAAAATTATGGAAAAAAATCTCAGAGTCTATGGATCAAAATACAAAAGCTAAAAGACTGTAGCTTCTGGTAGAAAGTATTAATATAATGTTTTCATGGAATTTGAAGTATGACTTAAGTAACAACAGGATACAAAGTTAATATATAGGAAAATTGATGTTATGTTAAAACATTAAAAAATTCTATTGATGAAAAAGTACATCAAGAGAGTGAAAAGAGTCAGCTCCACTATCAAAGAAAATACCATATATAGGGGCAGCACCGTGGCTCACTTAGTTAATCCTCCACCTGTGGCGCCAGCATCCCAATGGGCGTCGGATTCTAGTCCCAGCTGCTCCTCTTCCAGTCCAGCTCTCTGCTGTGGCCCGGAAGGGCAATGAAGGATGGCCCAGGTGGTTGGGCTCCTGCACCTGCATGGGAGACCAGGAAGAAGCACCTGGCTCCTGGCTTCTGTCTCTCTCTCTCTCACTATCTACATCTCTACCTGTCAAATTAAAAAAAGAGAAAATACCACATATATATATATATATATATATATATATATATATATAATAAAACCTCTAATGCAAAATTAAGACATAAGAGATTCCAAGATGGCAGAATAAGGAAAGGACGTACTGTTTTAGGCTAGGGGAAAATAATAGCAAAAAAGTGGAGAAAGTGCATTCCCAGGGGAGAGTTGGAGAGAAATCTGCAGTGGAAATTCTGCAGAAGGAAGAGGGATGCTGTGGATTAGCCTGGAAGCTGAGGACATGTAGCAGTGAGCACAGACACAACACTCGATCCCCGTAGCCAAGATTTGGAAGAAGCACAAGCTTTGGAGAGTGAAGTGAGAACAGACTACAGCATTCCATGTCACTGGTCACTTTGCTGGAGGGAGAGCCTGGAAGACTACACAGTCTTTGAGTCTGGCCTGGAGTCAAAAGGGGTACAAAGTCCCCACAGGTAACCCAGTGAAAAAAGGACACATTTCTCTTTCCCCATCCCCCAACAATGGTGCCCTGCAATTGCCTGGGAGAGCGAAGTCTTGGCACCACTAATTGCAGCGGCTCCTATGTGCACACAGCAACTTGAGTGGAGAAGATGCCATTCTTACAATGGTAGCGGCTGTGGCAGCTCTTGAGTGCACGTGTGGCATACAGTGGAGAGAAGGCGCCATTTTGACATGAGTCACAGCTATGGTGGCTCTTGAGCATGCATGTGATCCAGGGATTTTACCAGAGGGAAAAATGCATGTTCTCCACTTACTTGGAGTCTGGCTCAGAGGATAGACAGGGGCTGGGCACTCATGTAGGACTGTGAGATGCCTCCAGCCTCTCAACATATCACAGACTCTGGGGCTCAAACCATCAAGACAGAACACCCACGGGCAGCTGGCTCTGGGAATGTCTCTGCCTCTCCATGGACGGGACAGGCTAGTGGGCTGGAGGGGTCCTCTGCACCCTGTGAGTGAGCCTTATGTGCCTCAGGCTGTGGGAAATGTGACTGAATGATAGGATGCAAGGTGTTGCGGATTCTCAGGGCATTCACTTTATGTGGTGGCAGAGGCTCAGAGATCCTGGATTGCCTGGGGTGGGTCATTGTAGAAGTATCTGTGCTAATCTGAGGACTGCACTGTTCATACAGCAACTCAGGTGAGTTTTACACCCACTGAGGGCTAGCACCTGGGTGTTAATCACCTTGGAAGAGAGGAATTGATGATGTGATTACACCAATAGAGGTGATCATACTCTCTCCCCTGCTGATGATAAGGAGATCTACCATGCCCAACTTGGATGTCACCCTGGATACTTGCCACACCTACCACATGCCTCTGGGTATTCACTGAAGGGGCCTACACTCCACTAAGCCACAGAGGATTAGTTCAAAGATAAAAGCCATCAGAGGAGAAAACCAAGTGTTTCCACAAATACCTTAAAATAAATGTGGAAATTCAAGAAACAAGAATAAGGAAGACAGCATAACTCCCCCCAAAGAAACACAACAACACTTTCAGTATTAGAATATGAAGATGAAGAGATTGATAAAATGCCTGAAAATGAATCCAAAAGGTTAAATATAGGATTACTCAGAAGCAATGAGAAGCAAATTCATGAATTAATGAAATCCATACATAACATGGATGAAAATTTTTCCCATGAGGTTGAGATTTTTGAAGAGAAATCAAACTGAAATATTAAAAATGAATTAAATGTGTCAAAAAGTACAGAGGAAAACCTTAAAAACTTAAAAACTGACAATGAATGAAAAGAAAGAATATCTGAGTTAGAAAAATATTTGGAAATTTTTAAGACAAAAATAAAAGAAATTAGAAAATTAATTAAAAATAATGTTGGAGATTTATGGGCCACTAAAAAATAACTCGACATATGGGCCTTAGGAGTTTCTGAAGGTGTCGAAAGATATAATGGGTTAGAAGGCCTATTAGTGAAATAATAACAAAATCTCCCTAATTTAGAGAAAGACAGGGGCATCCAAATCAGGAAACACATAGGACTAATAATAGATATGACCCAAAAAGATCTTCAGCACCACACATTCAACAATAAAACATAAAAGATCATAAAATGTGCATGAGAGAAATGCCAGATTACCTTCCGTGGACCTCCAATTAGACTCACAGAAATGCCAGATTACCTTCAGTGGACCTCCAATTAGACTCACAGAAACCCAACAGACTAGGAGAGAATGGAGAGACATAGTCATGTCTTGAAGAGGAAAAAAAATGTCAACCTGGAATATTATACCCTCCAAAGCTTTCATTTATAAATGAAGAGGAAATAAAGACCTTCTGTAACAGAAATCGAAAGAATTTGTCACCACTCATTCAGCCTTAAAAAAGATGCTTAAGGATGTGCTACACAGTAAAATATGGAAGGATAGTCATCATTATGAAAGAATGTGAAGGTGAAAAATTTTCCAGTAAAAGTACAAAGGAAATCCAAAGCAGACAATAGAATATTTACAGAAAAAAGATAGGGCCAAGTCATGACTTCTCAATAGTAACCTTGAATGTAAATAACTTAAATTTTCCATTTAAAATTTACAGACTTGCTGAATGGACTAAACAACAAAACCCATCTATTTGTTGTGTACAGTAAACATACCTCAACAACAAAGATACAGACAACAGACTGAAAGTGAAAGGATAGAAAACAATAATTCCATGCTAACAGAAGCAAAACCAAGCAGTTGTAGCCATTCTAACATCAAACAAAATGGGCTTTAACACAAAAACTGTTAAAAGAGACGAAGAAGAAGGGCACTATGTAATGCTTAAGGGATCATTTCATCAGGAAGATGTGACTGTGTATAAATATGCACTCAATACCAGGGTGCTTGGCTATTTAAAACAAATATTAGTGAATCTAAAGGGAAACTTAGATTCCAATACAGTAGTAATGGGGGGCTTCAACACCTCACATTGATCAATTTACAGATCAACTAGATAGAAAATTAACAAACAATAGAGTTAATCTGCACCTAGACCAAATGAACCTGATATCTATAGAACATTATGTATAGTTGCATAATACACATTCTTCTCATCAGTTCATGGAAGTTTTCTCTAGACTAGAACATATGCTAGGCAATAAGGAAAGTCTCAGCAAATTCAAAATTATTGAAATCATATCATGTATATTTTCTGACCACAATGGAATGAAGCTGGTAATTAATAACTCAGTTATCTCCTGAACATATTAAAAAACATGGAGAGTGAACAACATGC
The DNA here is from genome assembly GCF_033115175.1 of Lepus europaeus. Classification (NCBI taxonomy): domain Eukaryota; kingdom Metazoa; phylum Chordata; class Mammalia; order Lagomorpha; family Leporidae; genus Lepus; species Lepus europaeus. The sequence continues at coordinate 14,740,133 of NC_084843.1, read as the reverse complement.
TCTGGAATGAACAGAAGAAATTTCTTCACAGAAGAAATCAAAAGGGCAATCAAAAAACTTCTAGAAAGAAATTAAAAAATGATAATATAACATATCACAACAAAAGTAGTGTTAAAAGCAATTTTATAGCACTTTGTTCCTACATCAATTTAAAGGCATCAAATGAGCTATCTATGCATCTCAGGGACCTAGAAAACAGCAAAAATCCAAATCCTAAAATAGTAAGAGGAAAGAAATAATTAAAATTAGGGAAGAAATAAGCACAGTTGGAACAAAAAATACAAAAGATCAGTGAAATGAAGAGCTGGTTTTTTGGAAAAAAAAATTGATACACCATTGGCTAAAGTAACCAAAAAAAAAAAGAAGAAGAAGAAGATCCAGATCAATAAAATAAGAGGTGAAAAAAGAAATTAGCAGCATTTACCACAGAGATAAAAAGAGTATCAGGAATTACTAAAAGAGGTATATGACAATAAATTTGAAAATCCAGAAGATGTGGATAGATTCCTGGACACATACAATGCACCAAAATTGAATCAAGAAGATGCAGAAAACCTAAACAGACCATTAATCAAGATGGAATGGAGATTGAAATTAGTAATAAGGACCCTTCCAATAAAGAGAAGCCCACTACTGGATGGCTTCATTGCTGAATTCTATGAGACATTTAAGGAAGAACTAATTCCAATTCTTCTCAAGCTATTCAAAACAATTGAAAGGGAGAGTCCTTCCAAAATCCTTCTATGAAGGTAGCATCACCTTAATTCCTTAAAAACAGAAAAAATTACAACAGAGAAAGAGAACTAGAAACCAATATCCTTAATGAACATAGATGCAAAAGCCTCAACAAAATACTAGCTAGTAGAATGCAACAACACAGATGAAAGATTGTTCATCTCAGACAAGTGGAAATTTATCCCTGGTATGCAGGGATGGTTCAATTTTGCGAATTAATGTGATAAATAACATAACAAACTGAATAATAAAAACCAAATGATTATCTCAATAGATGGAGAGAAAGCATTTGATAAAACACAATATCCTTTTATGATGAGAACCTTAAGCAAATTGGTATAGAAGGTAAGTAACAGTCCTCATTGATATCAAGGCAATTTTTGACAGGTCCACCACCAGCGTTTTATTAAATGGGAAAAGCTGGAAGCATTCCCACTAAAAACTGGACCCAGACAAGAATGCCCACTTTTTCCATTGCTATTCAATGTAGTCCCGGAAATTATAGATAGAGCCATTAGGCAATAAAAAGAAATTAAAGAGATAGAAATTGGAAAGGAGGGAGTCAGTTATCCCTATTTACAAATGATGAGATTTAGGGTAACCAAAAGACTCAGACTGAGACTATTGGAACTTTATGTAAGAGTTTAGTAAAGTGGCAGGATATAAAGTTAACACAAAAATCAGTAGCTATTGTAAACACAGACAATGCCATTGCTGAGAAAAACTTCTAAGATCAATCTCATTCATAATAACTATCTAAAAAATTAAAATATCTTGGAATAAATTTAACCAAGGAGATCTCTATGGAGAAAATTATAAAACATTAAGGAAATAGAAGCAAAAAAATGGAAAAAATATTACATTTTCATGGATTGGAAAGATTAATATCATCAAAATGTCCATACTGCTGAAAGTAGTTTACAGATTCAATGTGATCCCAGAAAAATACCAAGGACATTCTTCTCAGATCTAGAAAAAAAATGATGCTGAAATTCATATGGAAACACAAGAGACCAATGATAGCTAAAACAATCTTAAACAACATAAACATTGTCAGAGGCATCACAATACCATTTTCAAGACATATTACAAGGAAGTTATAATCAAAACAGCCTGCTATTGGCACACTAATAGATATGTCAACCAGTGGAACAGAGTAGAAACTCTGTCTACAACCAACTGATCTTTGACAAAACAACTGAAATCAATCCCTGGGGCAAGGACAGTCTCTTAAACAAATGGTCTGGGAAAAGTGGATCTCCACATATGGAAGTATGAAACAGGACCCCAACTTCATAGCTTCTACTGAAATCAACTCAAAAGTGGATCAAGAATGTAAATCTTGATCTTGATGCCATCAAAGTACTAGAGAAGAACATTAGGGAAACTGTAGGACATTGACATAGGCAAAGACTTCTAGGAAAAGAAGCCAGAAACACAAGCAATCAAAAGCAAAATAGACAAATAGGATACATCAAGCTGAGAAACTTCTGCACGTTAAAGAAACACTCAGCAAAGTGGAGAGGCAACTGATAGAATGGGAGGAAATATTGCAAACCATGTAATGATGAACGATTAATATCCAGAATCTATAAAGAGCTCAGTAAACTCACCAACAACAAAACAAACTAGTTAATAAATGGGCAGAGTTGAACAGGCATTTCTCAAGAGAAGAAATTCAAATGGCCAACAGACCTGTTAAAAAATGCCCAGGATCACTAGCCATTAGGGCAATGCACATAAAACCACAGTCAGATTTAACCTCACCCCAGTTAGAATGGCTGTCATACTGAAATCTACAAACAGTAAATGCTGGTGAGGATGTAGGGAAAAATATTTCTTAATCCACTATTGGATTAAGAAATTGGTGGGAATGTAAACTAATACTACCATTGTGGAAGACAGTGTGGAGATATCCCAGAAAGCTGGAAATAGATATAACATATGATCCAGCGATCCTACTCCTGGAAATTTACCCAAGAGAAATGAAATCAACCTATGAAAGAGTTATCTGTAACCCCATGTTCATTGCAGCGCAAACACAATAGCCAAGATATAGAATCAACCCAGATATCCATAGTTGATGACTGATAAAGGAATCATGGTATATATACACTTTGGAATACTTCTGAGCCATAAAAAGGAATGAAATCCTGTCGTTTGCAACAAAATGGATGCAACTGGAAAATATTATACTTAGTGAAAAACACCGGTCTCAAAAATATAGAAACCATATGTTTTTCCTGGTCAGGGTAATTAATAGATTACAAAAAATGTAATATACAGGAGTGAAACAGATATTTTAAAATTCACTGGTTGTTTACAGCCCTTATCTCTATTGTTCAGGACAGTGTTTTTTTCATCTTACTATTTGTTAAACGCTTTGCTTAGTGTAGGGTTAATCATGAGTTTAAAATGAAAGTAGATTGTTGTAAAAGTTAAGGAAATGAGAGGAAGGGTGGGAATGTGGGCAGGCGGCTGGGGAGGATGGGGGGTATCACTTACATTCCTAAATATGGATATATGAAATACATGAAATTAGTATACCTTGAGTAAAATAAAAAATAAAAAGAAAACAAAATTAAGACTTAATACTAATCAGTAAGAGAGAGCCAGACAGCACAGTTGAAAACTAGCCTGGAGTTTTTTATTAAACTTTTATTTAATGAAAATAAATTTCCAAAGTACAGCTTATGGGTTACAATGGCTTCCCCCTCCCAAAACTTCCCTCCCACCCACAACCCTCCCCTTTCCTGCTCCCTCTCCCCTTCCAATCACATCATGATTCATTTTCAATTCTCTTTATATACAGAAGATTTTATTTTTTAAATGTATAGTATGATGGTGGGGGGGGGGGTCCAAGTTCATTAGTGTAACAATTGTCAGATAGGGTCATAGTCAAAGTGGAAGTTCTCTCCTCCCGTCAGAGAAAGGTACCTCCTTCTTTGATGGCCCCGTTCTTTCCACTGGGATCTCACTCACAGAGATCTTTCATTTAGGTCTTCTTCTTCTTTTTTTTTTTTTTTCTTTTCCATGGTATCTTGGCTTTCCATGCCTACAATACTCTCATGGGCTCTTCAGCCAGATCTGAATGCCTTAAGGGCTGATTCTGAGGCCAGAGTGTTGTTTAGGACGTCTGCCATTCTATGAGTCTGCTGTGTATCCCACTTCCCATTTTATTTCTGTATTGCCACTGAACATGAATTATTTCACATTTTTAAATGGAAGGAGGATGAGGAGGGATGCTAGGAAGGAAGAAAAACACACAGCAAAGAAACAAGGAAGGAAAGGAAAAGGAGGAGGGTAGAGAGGGATGAAAGAATGGAGGAAAGAAGGAAAGGATTTTTTACTTGATCCTCATGTATCTCACACTATCTGAAGTATTTGCTATCTGGTCAGTTATAGAAAATGTTCTCTGAATCCTAATTTGGGTTAATACCAAAGAGAGATCATACTTCAGTTGACTGGAATATTTGCATAGAAATGTTCATAGTACTATTTTAATAACTCCAATCTGGAAATCATCAAAATGTTTTTTAACAGATAAATAAAGAAATGATATGCCATACAATGGGATACTAAACAAAAAGTGTGACTAGATTGCAATCTCATGCAGCAGTATGGATGACTGATAAATGCAGTGTTCATAGAAACGAGGTATAAAATAGGATATAAATCTGTGGTTCACTCTACCTTAAGTTCAAAAACAGAAAAGTTTCATGATATTAAGTCTCAGTATAATGGTTACTTTTATAAGACAGGCTAGTAACTGGGATTAATCACCAAGGGATTTTTTTTTAAAGATTATTTACTTATTTATTTGACAGGTAGAGTTACAGACAGTGAGAGAGAGAGAGAGAGAAAGGTCTTCCTTCCATTGGTTCACTCCCCAAACCGATTGGAAGCCAGGAGCCAGGTGCTTCTTCCCATGCGGGTACAGGGACCCAAGCACTTGGGCCATCCGCCTCTGCTCTCCCAGGCTACAGCAGAGAGCTGGACTGGAAGAGGAGCAGCTGGGACTAGAACCTGGCACCCATATGGGATGCCAGCACCCATATGGGATGCCAGCGCTATAGGCGGATGATTAATCTAGTGTGCCACGGTGCAGTCCATGGGATTTTTTTATTTCTAAGTTTTCTTGCATTATAGTTTTAAATATTGGGTATTTTGCATTTCTATCCCTCTTCAATTTTTTTTCTTTTAAGCTTTTCACTTTCTTGGGTGTGTTCCTGCCTTACTTTAATTCATCATTACATTTTGAGTGGAGCATATTTTTCACTGGGCATTCTATAATTTACTATCCATTTCTGAAAAAAATTCATTTTTCTTTAATGAGGTTAGTCAACTCTCCTTTTGTTTCTTCTTCTTTTATGTCAAGTTATATTTTTAGTATTTTGTCATAACATAGGGTGGTTTCTTAAACACCACAAATGCTATTTTGTCTGTGTTACATTTGGAGAATGGTCTTACAAACTTCTACCTCATGGTTATATTTTCTAGGGGAATTTTCATTATTTAAGGGAAATTTGTATCTGGCTTTCTGGTTTTTAAAATAATAAATATGTAGAATCATTTTTCTTTCATTTTGGTGAAATTAACATATTTTATAAGGCCCCTGATTTTATGGATGGTGTTCCCTTCTGTCAGAAGAGCAAAAATTTGGCAGTAGAGGCAAGGATCTTGTGTCTTCTGAATGCAGAGTTTTCTTTCTCCACTTTTTGTCTTGCAAGAATTTGCTTTATTCTGCTCACTTCATTTCTTTATCCCTTAGCAACACAGTTGTCAAAAAGCATCTATCTTTTTAAATTTGTGCCTTTTCCTCTCCTTATATCCAAGATTGTTTCAAATCGTGCCTACTGTTCAGTCTCATAATGGCTGATGCTCTCATCTACAGGGAAGCTGGTTAGTAGTTTTGTACTTAGGATAGACATTATTTGTAGAACATTATTTGTAGAAGTGGAGTTCTGTATCACCTTTAAATTGGAAGCTGGCTCACCTCTTCTCTCTTCTCCATGGTTAGTCCTAGTGACACCTTGCCCAACACAGAATCATACAGTGAGTTGGGTGCATTTCTGTGACTATGGTATTTCATCTAAGATGTTACTGACAGAAAGATCTTTATAATCTTTAGTGATATCCACTCTTTTAAATCTGGAATATTTGTGTTTTTTCCTCCTGAGTAATTGGGCAACAGGCTTATCAATTTTCAGTGATTCTATAAACAACTTATTTTCATTGGTTTTAACTTTTGTCCATTTTGTATGTCATTTTCTTATTTTAACTTTGTTCTTTTTGCTTATTTACCATTTAATTTGTTCTTAAAAATCTGGTTACATATGGTATATCTTAGATGATTGTTTTGATTACTGTTTTGAAATACAAACATCTAGTGATATAAATTTTCCTTTGCTTTTGATTTGTATTTTAATGATTCATGTTTCTGTATTTTAAGTTGTGTCATTTAAAATGTGATCCTATGAACAGTAGGTTTTCACGTCTTTCTACTAATATAATAGTCCCTACCATTAAATTAGAGTGGGCATTGTTTATTAGATATAATTATCAATATGGTTTGGTTTACCTCAATCCTGTGGTTATTTGTTTTCTAAATTCCCCATCTGTTTTTGTTCCTGTGTACTTTTCCCCTCCCTTTATTTAAATTGAATATATTCTATGATTTCATTTATTTATTTTTATTTATTAGGTTATCTTCTTTTTACACTTGTAGTTTTTATGGCATTCATCTATAACTTGCCACTGTATTTAAGTCTTACTGCACTTCATATAGTATCTTATTAAATATGTATGACTTATTAAATATACATTCCTTATTAAATATGTATTACTTTAAAATATGCTATAACCTCCCTAGCACACTTCTATTACTTTTGCTTTAAATGCTTAATTATCTTTTAAATATATATGAAAAATAAAAAGAAGCCTTATTATTAAGCAAATATGTAGTAACAGTGATGAGGGTGACTCACCTTGTATCCTCAGGACTGAGGGGTTTTCTGAGATACTGGACTTTTAGTACTAACACAAGGATATGGTTGTATTTCTGTAATAGAATCCCAGTGGAAGTTTTTTTGTAAGACTAATATGGATTGAATCTGATTTTATTATTTCCAAAATTTTCTATTTTGTTAGATACCATTTAAAGGATATTACAAGCATAACTCTTTATTAGCATTTTCTGTTGTTCAGACAAGCTGAAATGGATTTAATAAGACTTAGTATTTAAATAACGACTTTCTCTGTTTTTTTTTAATATAGGCATTTGACCATATTAACTTTTAAAGGCATAGCATCTTTATCAGTTACACTGGATGGTCTGTCATTTACAGAGCAATTTGGGAGACAGTAAGAACTTGTGACAAATTATTTGATTGATAGCAAACATTGCAAATAGCAGCATATTGTTATTTAAAAAAAATCAAAGAGAACACTTTTGTCCTACTCAAAATTTTGTATATATTTCCAGGCTGAAATAATTGATAGTTTTTTTAGTTATTTATGTATGAAACAATATTAGGAAAATATATTGAGGGATTATGTTTACAGAAGACTCCTGTAATGTGTCATATTTCTTATATATAAATATATTCTTAATGCATACTTAATATTTTAGAAACTGAGCAAAATTATAAAACAATTGCAGTGTTGTACATGTCAGTGACAAAAATAAAATGATTTGGTGGTATTGACATTAAAAAAAAATTAAACAAGGTTAGTCCAGGATAAACCAAGAGTGTTGTTTGCTCTAGAGTGACTCAGTTTAACCATTTCTACCTCAAAAGCTGAGAATGGAACACACTAGTTAATATGAAACTACTTCAATCTATAGAAAGAAGCCCTCAAAAAGAATAAGAGGAAAATCACCAAATAATATGTAGGGGTTGGAATTGACTTCTCTGAAGAGCTACAGTGGAAAACCTCATTTTCTGAGCATCAGGAAGAGTACTAAGAAGAGTTTTGGTTCACTTCTGTGAAAATATGAGCACTAACCTAAATGGTATGCTATCTCATGTAACAAAGATTCAAACAAAAGCAGTAAGAGCAAACTGTTTTCAATTAAGCTAACTAAATTCTAGAGCAAAGCTAACAAATATTTATAGGAATATAAAAATATCTAGCACTGAAAAGGTAATATTAAAATTCACAATGTCTGATATTCAATCAAAAATTAGTATGCATGTAAATAAGCAGAAATAGAAGACCTATAGTGAAAAAAAAAACTCAATGATTGAAAACACCATGGAAATGAAATATATGTTAGAAATAGACAAGGATATTGGCACATTGTAGCAATTATTTTACCTGTATTCTGTCTGTTTGAAAAACTAGATGAACTATTGAACATGTTGAGTCTTAGGAAATATAAAAAATACTAAAGTAGAACTTACTAGATATAAAAATATATCTAAGATGAAAAATGAATGGGATTAATATTAGATTAGATACTATAAAAGTAAATATTTATATACACAAAGAAAAGTCATAGGGGTTAGCCAACAGAAAGCTCTGACAAAATAATGGAACAAAATGAGCATGACATCAATGAGATGTGTTTCAAATTTATGTTACATAATTTTAAAAAAGATTTATTTATTATTTATTTGAAGGCAGAGTTTATAGACACAGAGAAGGACATAAAGGGAGAGAGAGGTCTTCCATCTGCTGTTTCACTCCCCAGATGGCTGCAACTGCCAGAGCTGGGCCTATCCAAAGCTGGGAGCCAGGTGCTTCCTCCTGTCTCCCATGTAGGTGCAGGGGCCCAAGGAGTTGGATCATCTTCCATTGCTTTCCCAGGTGCATTAGCAGAGAACTGGAATGGAAGTGGAGCAGCCAGGACTCAAATGAGCATCCATATGGGATACCAGCATTGCAAGTGGTAGCTTTACCCACTATGCCAAAATACTGTCCCCTAAATTGCATAATATTTTGGAATTGTATATTCTGAAGGAACTGAGACAAGAGGCCTGGGAAAATTAGAAGAAATAATAGCTAACATTTTCCCAAAGTCACTGATCTTATTTTTAAAAAAATTGTATTTATTTATTTGAGAGGTATAGTTATAGACAGAGAGGGGGAGAAACAGAGAATGGTCTTCCATCAGCTGATACATTCCCCAAATGGCTGCAACAGCCCCGAGCCAAGGTGAAGCCGGGAGCCAGCAGCTCCTTCCTTGTCTTCCACACGGGTGCAGGAGTCCAAGCACTTAGGCCATCTTCTACTTCTTTCCCAGGCCATAGCAGAGAGCTGGATCAGAAGAGGAGCTGCTGGGACATGAACCAGTGCACATATGGGATGTTGTCACAAAAGACAGAGGCTTAACCTCTGATCTTAATTTGTATAGTTTTAATTGGTATAAGGTAGATGGCCAACATAATTCTTTTGCATATGGATATCCAGTTGTCCCAGCACCAAAGACATTGCATTTGTTAACCTGTTTTCACACTTTATATTTTATCATTAGAAACTGTATTTTGTTCATTGTTAAACTTTCTTTTTTTAAAAAAGATTTATTTATTTATTCTGAAAAAGTGACGGAGATGGGGATACAGAGAGAGAGAGAGAGATCTTCCATCTGCTGATTCACTCCCTAAATGGCCACAGTGGCCAGGGCTGGGCCAGGCTAAAGCCTGGACCAGAGATTCCTCCTGGTCTCCCACATGGGTGCAGGGTCCCAAGTACTTGGGCCTTCCCAGGCCATTAGCAGGAAGCTGGATCCGAAGTGGAGCAGCAGCTAGATATAAACCATTGCCCACATGGGATGCTGGCAAAGCAGGTGTTGGCTTTACCTGTTACATCACAATGCTGGCCCCATTTTTATACTTTCTATTTCTATCCTTCTTATGCTCTTATTTTACTCTATATTTTTTTTTATTTTAAAGATTTTGTTTATTTGAGAGGTAGAATTACATACAGAGAGAGGGAAAGACAGTGAGAAAGGTGTTCCATCCTCTGGCTCACTCCCCAAATGGTTGCAATGCTGGAACTGGACTGAGCCAAAGCCAGGAGCCAGGAGCTTCTTCTAGGCCTCCCACACAGGATAAGGGGTCCAAGGACTTGGGCCATCTTCTACTGCTTTCCTAGGCCATAGCAGAGATCTGGATTGGAAGAGCAGCAGCCGGGACTAGAACCAGTGCCCATATGGGATGCCGGCTCCACAGGTGGAGGTTCAGCCCATTATGTCACAGTGCTGGCCCCTACTCTGTATTCTTGAGCATATAATAGTTGTTTTAAAATCTTTCTCTGCTAATTCCATCTTGAATGTCACTTTTTGGTCTGTTTCTGCTTATACATTTTGTTTTTTAAAAATTTTTTTTTCAAATACTTATTTATTTACCTGAAAGGCAGAGTTACAGAGAGGCAGAGGGAGAGAGAGAGAGAAAAGAGAAGAGATAGAGAGAGGTCTTCTGTCTGCTGGTTCAATCCTCAAATGGCCACTGTGTTTGGAGCTGAGCCAATCCGAAGTCAGGAGCCAGGAGCTTCCTCTAGGTCTCCCATTTGGGTGCTGGGGCCCAAGGACTTGGGCCATCTTCTACTGCTTTCCCAGGCCATAGCAGAGAGCTGAATCAGAAGCTGGAGCATCTGGATCTCGAACTGGCACCCATATGGGATGCCAGCACTGCGGGTGGTGGCTTCACCTGCTATGCTACAGTGCCAGCCCTCTATGTTTTTACATTTTAAAACTACTGGGGCCGGTGCTGTGGCGCAGTGGGTTGGTGCCCTGGACTGAGGCGCCGGCATCCCATATGGGCACCAGTTCTGGTCCTGGCTGCTCCTCTTCCAATCCAGCTCTCTGCTATGGCATGGGAAGGCAGTAGAAGATGGCCCAGGTCCTTGGGTCCCTCTACCCTCGTGGAGACCCGGAGGAAGCTCCTGGCTCCTGGCTTCGGATCGGCGCAGCTCCGGCCATTGCAGTCATCTGGGAAGTGAACCAGCAGACGGAGGACCTCTCTCTCTCTCTCTGCCTCTCCTCTCTCTGTGTAATTCTGACTTTCAAATAAACAACTCTTTTAAAAAGGAAACTATTATGAGACAGTTTTCCCAGTTTGCTGGTAGATTTTTTTGGATGGTGTTCTGGACTTTGTGAAATGTTAGTTTAGTGTTGGATTTTGTTCCATTTGTTTTAGAGTTTGGAGTTTGGCATGATGTTATGTTACTTAGGATCTCTATGATTTAAAAATATGCTTTTAAGGTCCTTTAGTATGTGTACATAACATGTGTAAGTCTGGTGTTAACTTCTTCCCTTGACTAAGGCGATGTTTTTCTAACATCTCTATATGATACCCTTTGTATTAGAAGGTCTCTGTAATCTGACAAATGGGAATATAAATTATTCCCAGCCTGGTGTGAACTCTGGCATTGTTTGATTTATTGTTTTCCAGAAGTTCTTTTTCCAGCGTCACCAGATTGCTGTGTGTAGCTTTTACTTTTCTAGTATTTTGGCTTACAATTCTGTATACCACAGCCTCCCTGAATGTTGATCTTTGTTTCTTTAACTAAATGAAGAAACTGGTCCTTGTTTGAATTTGTTTTCCCCTTGCTGCATCTGTCTCCAGGCAGTGATCCAGGGAAGATATAAGTCTCAGCTTCTTTGCAGCCTGTTATATTTGAAAGTAGATGTTTACTATGTTTTGTTCAATTTCTTGTTTATTGACTAGAGATCAGATAATCAGAGGGCTTTACAGACAGAAGTGGAAGTTGTCAATCTGTGTGTTTTCATGTATAATGAATCTCTTGTACATAGCATATAGGTCTTTTTTGTTTTTAAATTTTGTCTGACAATTTTTGCCTTTTATCAGGGCATTTTATTAATTTACATTTAATACAATGTTGCTATTTTTGAGTTTAAACTACCATTGTGTTACTTTTTAAAATTTTCTTTTTTCTTGGCTGTTCCTCTTTTTACCATTTTTGGTTTACTGAATATTTTTAAGTCAATTTTCATACCTTTATTGGATATTTAGCTATATTATTTGTGTTTGTGTGTGTGACTACTACAGTGATTGTAATAGTCATCTTTATCTTATTGCAATCTACTCTGAATCAATCTTATACTACCCCATGTGTGAGGAAAGACTATTATGATAGTATACTTAAACTTGTTTCTTTACTGTCCTTTGTGCAACTATTGTCACATTTTACTTCACCTGTTATAATCACTATATAATACATAATTTCTGCTTTCTTAAAATTTTTTTTTAATTTAAAGTGTAGTTATACACACATACACACAGACTGACTTCTGGTTCACTCCTGAAATGGCTGCAACAGCCAGGGCTGGGCCAGGCCATAGACAGGAGACTGGGGCTCCATCCAGTTCTCTGCCGTGGGTGGCAGGGGCCCAAGTATTTGGGCCATCTTTTGCTGCTTTCCCAGGCACACTAGCAGGGAGCTGTATTGGAAGTGGAGCAAATAGGACTTAAACCAGCACTCATATGGGGATTTTGGCATTGCAAGTAGTGGCTTAACCTGTTGTACCACAGTGCTGGTCCCTATTTTTGGTTTAAATAAATAATTTTCTTAAGGAGAAAATCATTATAAGAAAAATATCTTCGGGGCCGGCACTGTGGCTCAGCAGGTTAATGCCCTGGCCTGAAGCGCTGGCATCCCATATGGGTGCCAGTTCTGGTCCCGGCTGCTCCACTTCCGATCTGGCTCTCTGATGTGGCCTGGGAAAGCAGTACAAAATGGCCTGAGTCCTTGGGCCCCTGCACCTACTTGGGAGACCTGGAAGAGGCTCCTGGCTCCTGGCTTTGGATCGGTGCAGCTCCGGCCATTGCGGCCAATGGGGAGTGAACCATCAGATGGAAGACCTCTCTCTCTCTGCCTCTTGCCTCGCTCCTCGCTCTGTAACTCTGACTTTCAAATAAATAAATCAATCTTAAAAAAAAAAAAGTATCTTCATATATCTACACATTGACCAGTTTTTTTCATTTATTCTATTGATATGAACTTCTTTTGGCTTTCATTTTTCTATAGGCTAGTGAGCTTCATTTAACATTTAAAAAAGCTGTGTTTCTCCACTATAGCTACAAAGTATTTTAGTCTCAGTATATCTGAAAAATTGGTGCTGAGGTTGTGGCACATCTGTGTTTGACACTGGCATCCTATATTGAAGCAGCCATTTAAGTTCTGGCTGCTCCACTTCCGATCCAGCTCCCTGCTAATGCTGGATAGTAGCAGATTAGAGTTCCTGCCTTGCCCAACGCCGGCTGCTGGGACTATTTGGGGAGTAAACCAGTCGTTGGAAGATTCTCTGTTTCTCTATCTGTCTCTCTCTGTCCCTTTGACTTTTAAATAAATAAATAAATCTTTAAAAATGTATATTAGTTAGCTTTTTATTGTGTATGTGAGTGTATTCACATTGGAGGGAGTGTTTTTGCTAGAAATAGCATTCTAGGCTGATGATATAGTCCTTAATAATTTAAAGACTTTTATTTTGGTGTTCACCATTTCTCTTGAGAATCCCTGTATCAGTATTATTGTTTCTCATTTGAAATCAATATACATTTTTACTCTGACTTTTAATGTATATTTTTGTAGTCTTTGAATTTCAATGCTTTTAATATTGTATATCTTAAGTTTGAGTTTGAGTTTTATTGATTATGAACTGTTGGTTTATTGACTAAATAGTCTGATGGTTTTCATTTTTTTTTAACATTTTCCAACATTGTCTTCTCAAATATTACTTCTGTCCCATTGTGCCACTCTGTATTCTATTTCTGAGACTTTGTTTCATGAATATTATACTTTTTACTTTGCCCTGAGGTTTTACTTTTTTAATTAAAATGAATTCCTTTATTTATTGCAGAGGAAGGGAGTGATGGAGGGAAAGTGAGACAAAGAGGGAAAGTACTCCCATGGTGCTTCATTCCCTAAAAACCCACAGCAGCTGGAGAAGAGCTGGGAACTGAATCCAGATCTCCTAAATGGGTTATAAAAACCCAGTTACTTGAGCCATCACCACTGCCTTCCAGAGTCTACATTAACCTGAAGTCTGGAGTCAGGAACTGGAGCTAGAAATCCTACCCAGGATTTTTTGAAAATCTAGTTGTCTGTGTGTATATCTGTCTAGACTGTCGTCTGTCTGTCTGTCTTTCCATCCATCCATCCATCCATCCATCCATCCTTAAGTGAAACAGAGAGAGGATGAGAATGGGAATGGGAATATCTCCCATCATCTGGTTCACTCCCCAAATGTCTGCAACAGCTGGGGCTGGGTCAGACCAAAGCCAGGAACTCAATCTGGGTACCCACATGGGTGTCAGGGACTAAACTCTTTGAATCATTAGCTGTTCTCTTCTCTCATCTAACAGTACATTAGCAGGAATGTTAGAATTTAGAGCATAGCCAGGACTCAGACATTTGGGTATGAGATGTGTGCGTCCCAGGAGTTATCTTTTTTTTTTTTTTTAAATGTATCTATTTACTTGAAAATCAGAGTTACACACACACACACACACACAGAGAGAGAGAGAGCGAGCGAGCGAGAGGGAGGCAGGCAGGGAGGCAGGGAGAGAAAGAGAGATCTTCCATCCGCTGGTTCACTCCCCAGAGGGCTGCAATGTCCGGAGCTGCACCGATCTGAAGCCAGGAGCCAGGAGCTTCTTCCGGGTCTCCCACGTGGGTGCAGGGGCCCAAGGACTTGTACCATCTTCTACTGCTTTCCCAGGCCATAGCAGGGAGCTGGATTGGAAGTGGAGCAGCTGGGTCTCAAACTGGCGCCCATATGGGATGCTGGCACTTCAGGCAGCGGCTACGCCACAGTGCCGCCCCCCAGGAGTTACCTTAACCACTGCTCTAAACACTCGCCCTGGAGGGAGGCATCTTAACTGGCATTATAACTGCTAGGATAAATGTGCCACCAAATTTTCTTGTTGTCAGATACGTATTTTTTGTCATTACATTTCCTTTAATCTGTATTTCAATTCACTAATTATTTATTTATATGTTTCTAATTCATAAACCTATTTTTCAGTTATTTGTAACTATTTAAAATAGCACTTGATGCTTACTGTGTGACAGTTTAATTTATGATTCTCTGTTTCACCTATTTGTATTGCATTCAGTTAGATGCTTCTGCTTTTTTTTTTTTTTTCCTTTCTTTTGCAGCTACAGTTAATCAGCAGATTGACTGCTTCTGGATGGTCTTGGAAGGCTAAACTTACTTGTCTGATTTGAGCTAGTTTGTTGATGTGGAATTTTTAGGTGAAATAGGTCTTTTTTCCACTTGGGATTTAATTTGTTCTTCAGTTTCTAGTTTCTTAAAGTAGACTATTTGGATGACTTTCTTTTTTAATGTAAGCTTTCCATTCCTTTTTTTTTAATGTAAACTTTTATGGATGTAAATATTTTCTAAGAAGTGATTTCACTCTGTCTCATAGGTCCTGGTATATTATATTTTTATTTGCATTTAACTCAAAGTGTTTTTAAATTTCTGTGTGATTCCTTCTTTGACCCATTGGTGTATTTCAGAGTGTGTTTGTATTTCCACATATCTGTGACTTCCCTAAATTTTACCTGTTACCAATTTTAAAGAAAACATTTATTTACTGGAAAGGCAGAGTTAGAGGGATGGAGGGAGAGGGAGAGGGTGGAGGGAAAAGGAGAGGGAGAACCCACAGCCCGAATGGGATGCCGGCATTGCAGGCTGGGACTTAACCCACTATGCCACAACGCTAGCCCCTGATACTGATTTTTAATTTCATTCTATTGTGTTTAGAGAACATACTTCATATGACTTCAGCCCTTCCAATTTGTTGAAGCTTGCTTGTGTTTTAGAATATGGAGAATGTTTCAAGTATACTTTAGAAAAATATGCATATCTGCCACTGTTGAGTGGACTTTTCTACTTACGTCTATTTGTTTCATTTGGGTTATATTACTCTAGCCTTTTTTCTCTTTCAGATTTTCTTTCTAGTTGTTACATCCATTATTGAAAAGAAGGTATTCAAGTCTCTAACTTACTGTTGAATTGTGTATTTCTCCATTTCATTTCTCTTAGTGTTTACTCCATGTAAGGAGCTAAGGTTTTGGGTATATTTTTACATACAATTTTTATTTATTCTTGACGGATTGCCCCTTGTTATCATTATAAAATGTCCTTGCTTTTCTCTAGTGAAGCTTTTTAAAAGTATATTTAGTTGTTCTTTCTATAGCCACTGTGACATTGTTATACTTGCTCTTTGTATGATTTTTTTTTTTTTTTTTGCACAGGCAGAGTTAGACAGTGAAAGAGAGAGACAGAGAGAAAGGTCTTTCTTCTGTTGGTTCACCCCCCAAATGGCTGCTATGGCCAGCTGGCGTGCTGCACCAATCCGAAGCCAGGATCCAGGTGCCCCACCCTGTTCTCCCATGCGGGTGCAGGACCCAAGCACTTGGGCCATCCTCCACTATCTTCCTGGGCCACAGCAGAGAGCTGGACTGGAAGAGGAGCAACCGGGACAGAATCCGGTGCCCTGACCGGGACTAGAACCCGGGGTGCCGGTGCCACAGGCAGAGGATTAGCCTAGTGAGCCGCGGCGCTGGCCTGTATGATTTTTTTTTTTTTTTCATCTGTTTGCTTTCAGTCTGTGTGACTTGAACCTAGAATGTGTCTGCTGTAAATAGCACAAAGTTAAGTTTTCACTTTTTCTTGAGTTTGGTGGATTTTGCCTTTTCATTGAATTGTTTATTTCATTCCATTTTAATGTTTCTTGAATTTAATGGGATTTTGTTTGTCATTTTATTCCCCCCCCCATATACCTTATGTTCCTCTGCTCTTCATTTATTTATTTTTTACATTAATTGAATGTTTTCTAATGATAAAAATAGCACCTATATGCACAATGTGCATATCAGCCCAACACATAGCCTGGCTAAGTCTTTAAGTTTTCACAAGTGACATTTTTCTTTTATACACACAACTCATTGGAGTTAAGAATCTTTCCTGCTGATTTGGGACTTGTGTGTTTTATACATTTTTCACACATAAGAGCTATTTATGATAAGTACCTAAGTAGAAAAGTACATAACTAGAGAGTGATAAGTGCACATTGAACATGATTCCGTTTAGCTTCCTTCCTTCAGGTGCCAGTGACCTGTGTGCTGGATTTTGAAACCGTGATTGTTACCTTTGCTTTTCTATCCTATACATAGTAAAGTTGTGCTACTAGTTCAAACTTGCCTTACCATTCTTGTTTTGAATCCATGATTCATTTCTGTAGTCTGATAATTCTCTTTTCTTTTTAGGTAGGCTATGTATTGAAAAACTGTTTTACATGTTTTGCCCTGAATTTCCTTGTATATATTTTTGAAATTTATTGAGAATGTCAAGAAGATATTTTAAAATGTTGCACATCTGTTTTAGAGAGCACATATTTTTCAAACTTTGTACTTTATTTGCATATCGAATGCTGAATTTGTCATTATGGTTTATTTTGACTCTTTCTTTGTTTTCTGTTTGTGTCTGCATAAATGAGGAGCCATCTGGGCTGGTTTTAAAATTTAGACAAAACTGAATGGATGTGCTCTCTTTAGTTTTTATCATGTTACACAGATAGGTTGGAATTAAAACCTTTCAAGTAACAGTCTGTCGTGGGAGAACTATTAGATACAAGCTTATATTACCTAGTGATCCAACAGTCTGCTAATAATGGGAAATAAAACAATGATAGACTTATTAGTTTACCCTTTTATTGTCTGTGCTTGATATAACCATTGTTTCTAGGTTTTGCTTCTTTGGCATGCTTTCTCCTTGCCGTTGGTTTCTTATTAATTATAAGCTGTGACAATGCTCAGCAGCCTTTTTTTTTGCTAATTTTTTTTTTGCAGTTGTGTCTCATTTATTCCAGTATTGTGCTTGGTTTATCCACTACTACATGATACTTTTCTTGCATCACACTTTCAGCCGTCGCACAAAGGTCTTCCAGTAATGTGCTTCTTGACTGCCCCTGGTCAACTCTTCTTCAGAATTTCTCTCATTCAAGAAGGGAGGTTTTGGTATTTTTCCAGTGGTTCTCTTTTAATTTCAAGAGATATTTTAGGTTACTATTCCCTACTTTTGTTAGTGAAGTGTATCTAAATTCCAATTGTTGATGGAAAATTTCCTTTTTATTTCAGTGGTACCAGGTAAGGAGGATGTTAGATAAGTGCTAAATTGATACATCTTATCTGGAGTTAAAGTATTTTTGTTTTTCATCGTGATTCCTCCATGTGTCCATAAGCTTGATAAAGTATTTACACTAATCCATTTATTATTTTGAAAATCAGATAATGTTTTACATGTAGTGGCCACTTAATAAATTTTATTTTTAGCTGGGTGGTATCACATAATAATTTTTCTATGAAAGAATAACCTTTTAATATTTAAAAAATTAAAGTTATTTACATTATTGTTTCTTAGTATAAAAGTAATATGAATTTATTGTAGAAATTGTAGAAAATTGATAATGCAGAAAAATATTACTAGATTAAGATAAGCATCACTAACTTTTCCATAGACATATTTGTATATTTTAAAACAAAATTGAGCATTTGAAATGTTTCATATCCCCATTCCACTTCATTTATCACTTTTTCCTGTTATTGTCTCCTAATTATTTCATAATGTAGTAGAGTTTGAAAATAATATAATTATTTCTCAAGTTTGTGAAAAAGGTGATCATTTCCCAATTTTCTATGATGACACCATGTCATTTCTACACTATGTTAAAATAGATCTATGCCTTTGAAAATTACTGCAAAGTATAGGTTTTTTAAAAATCTTTTTGCCCATTTATTTCTCTATTGATGTTAATTCAAGTTGATGACCCTATCTTAGCCTTTTGAGAGACTTGTTACTGTCAAATTTTATGCATACAAAGCAGTTTCATATAGGATTTAATATTTAGATTTTTTTCACTCAGGTTTAAGATTATGTGTTTGTTTCTGTTATATATTAGCTGTGTGACTTTGGATAGTTGTGGAACTCAGGCTTCTTCATTTTATTTATTCATTTAAAGATTTATTTATTTTATTCAGAAGGCAGAGTTATGGAGAGAGGGAGAGACAGAGAGGGAAGTGGAGGGGCAACTGTATCTTCCATTCCTCTGGAAGATATATCTTTTATTCTCAAATGGCTACAACTGCCAGAGCTGGGCTAGACTGAAGCCAAGAGCCTAGAACCTCCTCTGGATCTCCCAGATGGTTGCAGGGGCCCAAGCACTTGGGCTACCCTCTAATGCTTTCCCAGGTACATTAGCAGGGAGCTGGACTGGAAGTGGACAGCTGGACCTGAACTGGCACTCATATAAGAGGCCAGCACTGCAGGCAGCAGTTTCACCCACTATGCCACAGTGCTGGCCTCCAGGCTTCCTTATTTTAGAAATGATTCTAGAAATAGTAACTTTCACACAACTGTGTTTTGATATTAGAAATTGTAAGTCATGTGTACTTCTTGGTACCACATTTGGTCATAGAGTTGTATTTATACTGTTTAAAAACTGATGTGGTATGTACAGTGGCCAGTTAGAATAGATGCTAGCCACAAACACACTATTGTTGGCTTATTGGCTTTCCTGGATACATATAAAGCTCAATTAAAAGCTAGTTGTTTAGTTCTAATAATGATGAAAATGTTTATAAAGGTGATAATGATATTTAGAGAAGCAATTATCAAATTAAGTTAGTATTTGGTTCCTGATAAACACTAAGGGTAGGTGCTTTATATAAGAATTTTATACCTAATGTGAAATTTTTAGGTTCTGATGGATTGCTAATATCAAAACATATTAAGATTTGTCTTCATAGAAGAGATCTCAGGCTTTAAATGTTATTGTTTAGTTCAAATTTAAGTAGAATTTTAACTAAACCTTGAGCTTTTCTTGCTTAAAGAAATACACGTTTATGCAAATTAATTTAAAATAGTTTTGTTAATTTTACTATGGACTGATTTTCTTGAACTAAAGATCGATTGCCATACAGTTCTCTATGTTTATTGACTGTTATTATATGTAAATATAATCAAGATACATTGTATCATTCTTCATGAAAGCTAACTCCTTTAGTCTTAGGCTTATTGAAAGTAGTACACATAACAGTTTAAAAAAGATTATTTATTCATTTGCAAATCAGTTACCGAGAGAGGGAGAGACAGACAGATCTTCTACCCACTGGTTTATTCCTCAAATGGCTGCAACAGCTGGGGCAGGGATAGGAGAACAGGCCAAAGCCAGGAGACAGGATCTTCATCCCAGTCTCTCACATGGGTAGCAGGAGCCCAAAAAATCAGGCCATCTTCTACTGCTTTCCCTAGGCCAATAGCAGAGAGCTAATGGGACACGAACCAGGACACGAACCAGCACCCATGTGGGATGACCACATGTGGAGGCTTTACCTGCTGTGCCACAATGTCGGCCTCATTCACATGAATCTTTGATCAGTATGTTAAAAACTATTCTCTCATTAGCTAAAACTTGTAGGTTTCACTTTAATATCTATCCGCTATATTTTATAAGAGGTAAACTAAAATTTCAAAATAACAATGAATTATGTATATTGTTTTGCAGAGCCACATGTCCTATGTGTTAAAAAAATTGGAAATATCCTCTGGATTTTGCTATAATCCAGATTTTTGTTTTGTTTTTTAAAAGGTTTATTTTATTTGTTTGAAAGGTAGAGTTATAGAAAGTAGGAGAGAACAGAGAGAGAGAGAGAGAGAGAGAGAGAGAGAATCAATCTTCCTTCCTTCCACTGATTCACTCCCCAAATGGCCACAACAGACAGGCTGGACCAGGCAGGCTAAAGCCAGGAGCTACTTCTGGGTCTCATATGTAGGTGCAGGGGCCCAAGCACTTGGGCCATCTGCTGCTTTCCCAGGTACATTAGCAAGGAGCTAAATCAAAAGTGGGTCAGCTGGGACATGAACTGGCACCCATATGGGATGCTGGTGCTATAGTCAGTGGCTTTAACCCACTATGCCACAACACAGGCTCCAATACAGATTTTTAAAATTAATTCTTTGTCTTGATAGCTATTATATCTGATACTATTATCTAAATATTTGTAATCCTTTTTCCTGTTTTCTTTAGCTTGCCAGTGTAATGGACATAGCACTTGCATCAATAACAATGTGTGTGAACAGTGTAAAAATCTGACCACAGGAAAACAGTGTCAAGACTGCATGCCAGGTTATTATGGAGACCCAACCAATGGAGGACAGTGCACAGGTGAGCAATTGTATTTTACTTCAGTGTCTTTTCACTAAGAAAAAGAAAATTGAGAAAGGTCTGCTTGTTCTGAGAAACATATATCACTACAGAACTTTTTTTTCCTATTCAGTTTCAATGTTTTGGAATGTAAGATGTATTTTTTAGGGACTCTGTGTATGCAATGTATTTCTATTTAAAAAGATGTTTTGTTTCAAAATTTAGCAAATGCAGATACATGAAAAGAACAGTTACCTATAATCTCATTCAGAGTAATCATTGCTGAGTTTTTTAATAGTAGGTTGTCAATTTGACTTTAGAACTAAGAAATAATTTTCATGAAAGCTGTATACTTTATATCAGGTGAGATTTATTTTTACATAGTATGGTGATATGGCATAATGTTTAAGATAATTGATTTGTAATCATTCCTGAACTGAAATACCAACTCTGTCACTTTTTGAATGTATGATCTTGGCTAGTTAACCTACCTTCTCAGTGCCTTATTTTCCTTAGAATTAAAATATCTCATTGGGTTGTTGTAAAGATCAGATGAAAACATATATAAGATAGACCTTCAGAAATGAAGCACATAAAAGGTATTATAATTACTAACTATAATCATCACACTTTTCATTCACTAAATCTTACATTCTGTTTCATTTTTTTTTATTTTTTTAAACTTTTATTTAATGAATATAAATTTCCAGTGTACAGCTTATGGATTACAGTGGCTTTCCCCTCCCATAACTTCCCTCCCACCCGCAACCCTCCCCTCTCCCGCTCCCTCTCCCCTTCCATTTGCATCAAGATTCATTTTCAATTCTCTTTATATACAGAAGATCAATTTAGTATAAAGGTTTCAACAGTTTGCACCCACACAGACACACAAAGTGAAACATACTGTTTGAGTACTAGTTATAGCATCAAATCAAAATGTACAGCACATTAAGGACAGAGATCCCACATGAGGAGCAAGTGCACAGTGGCTCCTGTTGTTGACCCAACAAATTGACACTCTAGTTTATGGCGCCAGTAACCACCCTAGGCTCTCGTCATGAGTTGCCAAGGCTATGGAAGCCTTCCAAGTTTGCCGACTCTGATCATATTTAGACAAGGTCATAAAAGACAGAGTGAGAATAGTAACCAATGATCCTAAGAGTGGCATTAACCAGGTTTGAACAATTATACAGCATTAAGTGGGGAAGAGGACCATCAGTACACACAGGTTGGGAGTAGAGCCATTGGTGGTAGAGTAGAGGTTATGATTACAAAGGAATGAGGCCCAAGTACGCTAGACAGGGTCTAGAACAAAGGACAGAGTCATTCTTAGAGGAGCTAAGAAAGGTGCTGTCTAAGCTACAATTAAGTTTTCTGATTGAGAGGCAAATAGAACCTGATAGAAGGGGCTTGATAATAATCTGGTGGGCTTTAGGCCTTGTAAGTTAAGAGCCCAGACCTATCTATCTCTTCACATGGGGTATATCCTAAGGGAGGTGTGAACCTCCTAGGGGAAGGCACTCTGTTGACTTTCATTACTTGGCTGGCCTGGGAGGAGAGCTGGCCAGGTAAAGGCAGGGGGCATCTCTAACAAGAAATTTACAGTTCTGCCTGCAATGTTGCTGACCCTACTTGACCACACCCTCAGCTTCAGTGGTCACTTTGGAAGTTGGGCTGACTTGCATCCTCTGGTCTGCTTTAACACAAACCAGGAGGAAAAGAAAGCTAGGCATCAGAAGCAATGGGTGGCAAGCCTATTAATGGCTGATCTATACAGTGATCTGCCCTCAAGGAGACCCAACAGGCCAGTCCACTGCAGTGGCTTTCAATGTGGTAAGCCTGGGCTTCAGCAGAAGTCAGCTTGTGAAGAGCCCTGGCAGCTCTGCCAAAAGTTGGATCACTGGAAATGGACCTGCCCTGGAGTCGAAGGATGCCCAGGTCAGAGCCACAGATCTTATTGGCTCTAAGCTGAAAAGCCCTTCACTCTGTTTCATTTTTTAAATCTACTTTCTCTTAATGGAGATTGACTCTTTAGCACCCACTTTAAAACTTGAGTCATTGGCTAGTTGACTATGAGAAGATGAGGAATCACTACAGAGGGAATGGGGCCTGAGCCTGGCCTAGATATGCTTTGTTTTTTTTTTTTTGGGGGGGGGTACTTAGATATTTATCTTTTATTTATATAATGTGAACAAACTTCATATATTTCTTATATACAGACTTAAGAGCACAATGATACTTCTTACCCTGCCTCCTTCCTGCCCATGCTCCCACCTTCATTCTTCCTTCCTCTCTTGTTTTTTTCTTTTAACTTTTACAATGACAAACCTCTGTTTATTTTATAATCACAAGCTTAATCCTCTACCAAATAAAAGATTCAACAAAGAGTAAATAGAAAAACCACTGTCCACAAGTGTATAGACAAGTGCTGTAACAATAATCAAATCTAAAAATGTCAGTTTTGCTCATGTGCATTACATTTTTTGTACTCCATATATTAGTTGAGTCAAATCAGGGAAAGCATATTTGTTTAGGACTAGCTTATTTCATTAAGCATAGTGGTTTCTATTTGTATCCATTTTGTTGCAATAGACAGGATTTCATTCTTTTTTACAGCTGAGTAGTATTCCATAGTGTATATATACCACATTTTCTTTATCCAGTCATCAGTTGATGGATACTGGAGTTAATTCCATATCTTAGCTATTGTGCATTGAGCTGTAATAAATATGGGGATACAGATAACTCTTTCATATGCTGATTTCATTTTGTTTGTGAAATGTCCAGGTGTGGGATGACTGAGTCATATGGTAGATCTATTTTTAGATTTCTGAGGAATCTCCATACTGTTTTCCATTATGGTCGCACTAGTTTGTATTCCCATAAAAAGTAAATTAGGGTACCTTTTTCCCTACATGTTCACCAGCATTTATTGTTTTCTTTTCTTTTTTTTCTTGATGATAGCCATTGTAACTGGGGTGAATGAACATTTTAGTTTTCACTTGCATTTACCTGATAGCTAGTGATCCTGAACATTTTTTCATATGTCTGTTGGCCATTTGAATTTCAACCTTTGAAAAATGCTGTTCAAGTCTTCTGCTCATTTCTTAACTGCATTGTTAATTTGGTTGTTCTTGAGTTTCTTGAGCTCTATTTTTAGATTTTGATTTTTAATCCTTTATCAGATGCATAGTTTGCGTTGAAATAGTAGCTGTATATTAGACTCTTCTGAAGAGTTTTAAGAAAATATGGATGTCTAAGCCACTCCCTTGAAACAAATCTTCATATGAGTTGGAGTTTTAGGGTAAATCTTGAAGTTGATTCTTTTCAAAGTTTTCAAGGTGACTCTGCTGTGCACTTAGTGGTGAGACCCATAGGCAGTTATTAATACATTCAATCTTTGTGTCAAAGAATTGCTTAGGCAATAGTAGGTTTGTTGTTGTGGTATGGAGTGTTTTGTTTGAAGCTCTAATACAGATGAATGGTCTCAAATTTAGTATTTTGTATGTTCTAGGTATAGTACTAATTAGCTTTCTATTCATCACCTCACAACTTCACAACTGTTGTGTTACGGATATTACTTTTATCTCCAGTTTACATATGAACACAAATGAAAATGATTGTTAGGCCTTGCTCTGAGCTGTTCATGCAGAATTTATGTTAGTATGGATTGGGAAGATCCAGTAGCTGTTAGACCAAGGTTTTAGCTTAGTGCTAAGGTCAGTCATTATGCAAAGTGCAGTAGTTATGGGTATTGGCGAATCCTCAAAATTTAGACTCACCTATTGGAATCAGATTGTGTATTTTTTTATTGAATAAAATGTCAAAGTTTTGTAGTAAGTCTGCTTTTTGAAGTGTTTTGCTACTGAATTTTCTGTAGCCAAAAATATCTTTGGAGAAAAAATATATTTCCTATAGTTTATTTGTATTTTTAAAGTATTGTTTCTATAATTTTAGGGAAAGTATAACACTGAGGTGTTTTGTTCACTTTACCATTTGCATGTCTCTGTAAACTCATGTCTTTAATATATAATTACATACTTTTCTTTTAGTTTCATGAAATAGTTTCATACATACTTTTTGACTTATTTAGATACCTATATTTAAAAGTTCACCAGGTCTTTGTTCTGCAATCTGATATATTTCTGTTGATGTTTATATAATTCCTCTAACTACACCTCAGTTATAGGGTATTATTTTTTATTTATGAAGAAATACATGTGATAAAACTTAACTTAGTGGCATTTAGCATATTCAAAATATTATGCAACCATTACCTGTATCTGATTCCTAAACATTTTTGTCCCCCAAAAAGGAAATAACATAATCATTAAGCAGTAGCTTGCAGCCCCTGGCTACCAGTAATCTGCTTTATGTCTTTATGACGTTGTTATTTCTGAATATTTCAAATGAATGGAATCATATAATATGTGACCTGCTGTGACTGGCTTCTTTCACTTAGCATAATGGTTTTGATGTTCATTCTCAGTGTACTATGTATGAGTACTTCATTAATTTTTATGACTGAATAGTGTTCTGTCATATATCTAAAGCACTATTTTTTCATTGATGAAAATTTGGATGCTTGGGACTTCTATAATATTACTATGCAAATTTTTCAATGCTTTTCAGGTTTTTTTGTATATATACCTATGAATGGAATGGGTGAATTATGTGGTTATTCCATGTTTATCTTTTTGAAGCATTGCCAAGTTGTTTTCTATAGTGGCTATGCCATTTTACATTCCTAGCAGCAATTAGAATCATACCATGCATCTTCTCAGACCACAAAGGAATGAAATTGGAAATTAGCAACTCGGGAATCCCTAGAACACGTGCAAACACATGGAGATTGAACAATATGCTCCTGAATGAACAATGGGTCATAGAAGAAATTAAAAGAGAAATCAAAAATTTTCTGGAAGTAAATGAGGATAACAGCACAAATACCAAAACCTATGGGATACAACAAAGGAAGTGTTAAGAGGAAAGTTTATATCAATAGGTGCCTACATCAAGAAATTGGAAAGGCACCAAATAGATGAGCTTTCAAGTCATCTCAAGGATCTAGAAAATCTGCAGCAAACCAAACCCAAACCCAGTAGGAGAAGAGAAATAATTAAAATCAAAGAAGAAATCAACAGGATTGAATCCAAAAAAACATTACAAAAGATCAGCCAAACAAGGAGCTGTTCTTTTGAAAAAATAAACAAAATTGACACCCCATTGGCCCAACTAACTAAAAAAAGAAGAGAAAAGACCCAAATCAATAAAATCAGAGATGAAAATGGAAACGTAACAACAGACACCACAGAAATAAAAAGAATCATCAGAAATTACTACAAGGACTTGTATGCCAGCAAACAGGGAAATCTATCAGAAATGGACAGATTCCTGGACACATGCAACCTACCTAAATTGAACCAGGAAGACATAGAAAACCTAAACAGACCCATAACAGACAGAAATTGAAACAGTAATAAAGGCCCTCCCAAAAAAGAAAAGCCCAGGACCAGATGGATTCACTGCTGAGTTCTACCAGACATTTAGAGAAGAACTAACTCCAATTCTTCTCAAACTATTCAGAACAATCGAAAAAGAGGGAATCCTCCCAAATTCTTTTTATGAAGCCAGCATCACCTTAATTCCTAAGCCGGAAAAAGATGCAGCATTGAAAGATAATAACAAACCAATATCCCTTATGAACATAGATGCAAAAATCCTCAATAAAATTTGGCCAATAGAATGCAACAACACATCAGAAAGATCATCCACCCAGACCAAGTGGGATTTATCCCTGGTATGCAGGGATGGTTCAACGTTCGCAAAAAGGTCAACATGATATACCACATTAACAGACTGCAGAAGAAAAACCATATGATTCTCTCAATAGACACAGAGAAAGCATTTGATGAAATACAACACCCTTTCATGATGAAAACTCTAAGCAAACTGGGTATGGAAGGAACATTCCTTAATACAGTCAAAGCAATATATGAAAAACCCACGGCCAGCATCCTATTGAATGGGGAAATTTGAAAGCATTTCTGCTGAGATCTGGTACCAGACAGGGATGCCCACTCTCACCACTGCTATTCAATATAGTTCTGGAAGTTTTAGCCAGAGCTATTAGGCAAGAAAAAGAAATTAAAGGGATACAAATTGGGAAGGAAGAACTCAAACTATCCCTCTTTGCAGATGATATGATTCTGTATTTAGGGGACCCAAAGAACTCTACTAAGAGACTATTGGAACTCATAGAAGAGTTTGGCAAAGTAGCAGGATATAAAATCAATGCACAAAAATCAACAGCCTTTGTATGTACAGGTAATGCCACGGCTGAGGAAGAACTTCTAAGATCAATCCCATTCACAATAGCTACAAAAACAATCAAATACCTTGGAATAAACTTAACCAAGGACGTTAAAGATCTCTACGATGAAAACTACAAAACCTTAAAGAAAGAAATAGAAGAGGATACCAAAAAATGGAGAAATCTTCCATGTTCATGGATTGGAAGAATCAATATCATCAAAATGTCCATTCTCCCAAAAGCAATTTATAGATTCAATGCAATACCAATCAAGATACCGAAGACATTCTTCTCAGATCTGGAAAAAATGATGCTGAAATTCATATGGAGACACAGAAGACCTCGAATAGCCAAAGCAATCTTGTACAACAAAAACAAAGCCGGAGGCATCACAATACCAGATTTCAGGACATACTACAGGGCAGTTGTTATCAAAACAGCATGGTACTGGTACAGAAACAGAAGGATAGACCAATGAAACAGAATAGAAACACCAGTAATCAATCCAAACATCTACAGCCAACTTATATTTGATCAGAGATCCAAAACTAGTCCCTGGAATAAGGATAGTTTATTCAAATAAAGGTGCTGGGAAAATTGGATTTCCACGTGCAGAAGCTTGAAGCAAGACCCCTACCTTTTTTTTTTCATTTATTAAATTTTTATTTAATGAATATAAATTTCCAAAGTACAGCTAATGGATTACAATGGCTGCCCCCCTCCCATAGCTTCCCTCCCACCCGCAACCCTCCCCTTTCCTGCTCCCTCTCCCCTTCCATTCACATCAAGATTCATTTTCAATTCTCTTTATATACAGAAGATCAGTTGAGTATATATTAAGTAAAGATTTCAAAAGTTTGCCCCCATATAGCAACACAAAGTGAAAAAAATACTGTTGGAGTACTAGTTATAGCATTAAATAACAGTGTACAGCACATTAAAGACAGAGATCCTACATAATATTTTTTTAAAAATTAATTAATTTTCTATGCCATTTCCAATTAACACCAGGTTTTTTTTTTTCATTTCCAATTATCTTTATATACAGAAGATCGATTCAGTATATAATTAGTAAAGATTTCATCAGTTTGCACCCACACAGAAACAGAAAGTGTAAAAATACGGTTTCAGTACTAGTTATAGCATCACTTCACATTAGACAATACATTAAGGACAGATTCCCACATGAGATGCAAGTACACAGTGACTCCTGTTGCTGACTTAACAATTTGACACTCTTGTTTATGGCGTCAGTAATCTCCCTAGGCTCTAGTCATGAGTTGCCAAGGCTATGGAAGCCTTTAGAGTTCGCTGACTTTGATCTTATTCCGATAGGGTCATAGTCAAAGTGGAAGTTCTCTCCTCCCGTCAGAGAAAGGTACCTCCTTCTTTGATGGCCCCGTTCTTTCCACTGGGATCTCACTCACAGAGATCTTTCATTTAGGTCTTCTTCTTTTTTTTTTTTTTTTCCTTTTCCATGGTATCTTGGCTTTCCATGCCTACAATACTCTCATGGGCTCTTCAGCCAGATCTGAATGCCTTAAGGGCAGATTCTGAGGCCAGAGTGTTGTTTAGGACGTCTGCCATTCTATGAGTCTGCTGTGTATCCTGCTTCCCATGTTGGATCCTTCTCTCCCTTTTTTGATTCTATCAGTTAGTATTAGTAGACACTTGTCTTGTTTGTGTGATCCCTTTGATTCTTAGACCTATCAGAGCCATCAATTTTGAACTGAAATTGATCACTTGGACTAGTGAGATGGCATTGGTACATGCCACCTTGATGGGATTGTGTTGGAATCCCCTGGCACATTTCTAACTTACCATTTGGGGCAAGTCCGATTGAGCGTGTCCCAAATTGTACATCTCCTCCCTCTCTTTTTCTACTTTTATATTTAACAGGGATCACTTTTCAGTTAAAATTTAAACACCTAAGAATAATTGTGTGTTAATTACAGAGTTCAACCACTAGTACTAGAACAACAACAACAACAAAAAATACTAAAAAGGATAAAGTATTACATTGTACATCTAGAGTCAGGACAAGAACTGATCAGGTCATTGTTTCTTATAGTGTCCATTTCACTTCAACAGGTTTCCCCTTTGGTGCTCAGTTGTCACCGATCAGGGAAAACAAATGATATTTGTCTCTTTGGGACTGGCTTAATTCACTCAGCATAAGACCCCTACCTTTCACCTTACACAGAAATTCACTCAACATGGATTAAAGACTTAAATCTACGACCCGAAACCATCAAATTATTAGAGTGCATTGGAGAAACCCTGCAAGATATAGGTACAGGCAAAGACTTCTTGGAAAAGACCCCAGAAGCACAGGCAGTCAAAACCAAAATTAACATTTGGGATTTCATCAAATTGAGAAGTTTCTGTACTGCAAAAGAAACAGTCAGGAAAGTGAAGAGGCAACCGATAGAATGGGAAAAAATATTTTCAAACTGTGCAACAGATAAAGGGTTGATAACCAGAATCTACAACGAAATCAAGAAACTCCGCAACATCAAAACAAACAACCCACTTAAGAGATGGGCCAAGGACCTCAATAGACATTTTTTGAAAGAGGAAATCCAAATGGCCAACAGACGCATGAAAAAATGTTCAAGATCACTAGCAATCAGGGAAATGCAAATCAAAACCACAATGAGGTTTCACCTCACCCCGGTGAGAATGGCTCACATTCAGAAATCTACCAACAATAGATGCTGGTGAGGATGTGGGGGAAAAGGGACACTAACCCACTGTTGGTGGGAATGCAAACTGGTTAAGCCACTAAGGAAGTCAGTCTCTAGATTCCTCAGAAAGCTGAATATAACCCTCCCATACAACCCAGCCATCCCACTCCTTGGAATTTACCCAAAGGAAATTAATTTGGCAAACAAAAAAGCCGTCTGCACCTTAATGTTTATTGCAGCTCAATTCACAATAGCTAAGACCTGGATCCAACCCAAATGCCCATCAACAGTAGACTGGATAAAGAAATTATGGGACATGTACTCCATAGAATACTATACAGCAGTAAGAAACAATGCAACCCGGTCATTTGCAACAAGATGGAAGAATCTGGAAAACATCATGCTGATGAAGTTATGGGAGGGGGGAAGCCATTGTAATCCATAAGCTGTACTTTGGAAATTTATATTCATTAAACAAAAGTTAAAAAAAAAATAAAAAAATTAAATTAAATTAAAGAAACTATGCTCTTAAAAAATAAGTCTTTTGCCCATTTTTAAAATTAAAATTTTTAAAATTTTCATTTATTTATTTTTGGCTATTCAGTTGTAGTATTCTAAATACTAGACCCTTATAAGACACATGATTTTTTTTTCAAGATTTATTTATTTATTTGAAAGGCAGAGTTACAGAGAAGCAGAGGCTGAGAAGAGAAAGGTCTTCCATCCACTGGTTCACTCCACAAATGGCTGCAACAGCCAAAGTTGGGCAGATCTGAAGCCAGGAGCCAGGAGCTTTTTCCCAGGTCTCCCACAAGGGGTCAGGGGCCCAAGGACCCAAAGACCACAGACCATCTTACACTGCCTTCCCAGGCCATAGCAGAGAGCTAGACTGGAAGTGGAGTAGCTGGGACTCGAACTGGCACCCATATAGGAATGCCGACACTGCAGGAGGTGGCTTTACTCATCCACTATGCCACAGTGCCAGCCCAAGACACATGATTTGAAAATATTTTTTCTTTTTTTGCTGGCTATGTTTTATAAAATATGGAAACTAATAGGAATTGGTTGCATTTTTATGATCTTTTAAGTACAAGTTTTAAATTTTGATGAAGTCCAATTTATCTGCTTTTTCTTTTATTACTTATACTTTTGGTATCATAGAATGCTTTGCCAACTACAATATTATGAAAATTATTTCTTGGCTGGCGCTGTGGCTCACTTGGCTAATCCTCCACCTGCAGGCCGGCACCCCGGGTTCTAGTCCCGGTTGGGGCGCCGGATTCTGTCTCGGTTGCTCCTCTTCCAGTCCAGCTCTCTGCTGTGGCCCGGGAGGGCAATGGAGGATGGCCCAAATGCTTGGACCCTGCACCCGCATGGGAGACCAGTAGGAAGCACCTGGCTCCTGGCTTCGGGTCAGCGTGCTGTGCCGATCCGAAGAAGCAGCCATTTCGGGGAGTGAACCAACGGAAGGAGGAACTTTCTCTGTCTCTCAATCTAACTTTGCCTGTCAAAAAAAAAAAAAAAAAAAAAAAAGAAAGAAAGAAAGAAAATTATTTTGTGCCAAAATAGTCGATTTGACCATTTGAATGGTTGTGTTTGCTACAAAATGTTTTAAATTAATATAGTAGGGTTTTTTTTTTTTTTTTAATCATTCTGATAGGCAGAGAGCTTTTAGAAATAGGTTTAAGACTAGTTTAATGGGGCCGGCGCTGTGGTGCAGTCGGTTAACGCCCTGGCCTGATGTGCTGGCATCCCGTATGGGCGCTGGTTCTAGTCCTGGTTGCTGCACTTCTGATCCAGCTTTCTGCTATAGCCTGGGAAAGCAGTAGAAGAAGGCCCAAGTCCTTGGGCCTCTGCACCCGCCTGGGAGACCCAGAAGAAGCTCCTGGCTCCTGGCTTCCGATGGGCGTAGCTCCAGCTGTTGCGGCCAACTGGGGAGTGAACCATAGGATGGAAGACTCTCTCTCTCTCTGCATCTCCTCTCTCCATGTAACTGACTTTAAAATAAATAAGTAAATAAATCTCAAAAAAAAGACGAGTTTAGTTATTCCACATTAATTTTTGTGGCTAACATTACACATGTGGCAAGCTGAGGCACAATACAATGGAAAATTAAATACAATGAGATGTGTGCCTATCTTATTCTCTGTTGTGTGTTCTCTGGTAGTTTATGAAGCTTTAAATAATTCCTGTTATTTTCCATGGTTCCTAAAGTTGACAAGATAATAGTTTTTCATCTGTTACTTTTATATGGTCATGTGCTATATAAAAGTCATTTTTACTTGTTAAGTTTATTGTTATTAATGGTTAGTTTATTATTTGTGGTTTGTCTGTTATAAGTAATTATTAAATATGTGTATTATTAAAATTATTTTCTCATTAGCATTCAAGAAAATTCTCTGATACAAACTTTCTCTGAAACTAATATATATATAAAATGTCTGTAGCTACGAGAGAATACATCTTTGTGTTAAGAGCTTGGGCTTTGGAATCATACTACTTGGGTCCATATCCCGGCAATGCCATTGTCACTTGGGTGAATTAAAATTTCAGTTTCTGAGTTTCTTATATACAAAATGCAGGCTATTTAATTTTCAGTGTTATAATGAATCTTAAATTACTCCATTTATATATGAACTAATTAATACATGTTTTTGACATGTTAACTTCCAATGCTATTGTTGTGAGCCTATTATTGTTACTATTCACAATATCAGAAGGAGTAACTGTAGTCATAAAAATGTATGATTCAGTCTTCTTTTGGGTGGTATTACTTTTTTATTGTCTCTAATCTTAATTATAAATAATAGTAAATGAAAATCATTAAAGTTTCTAGAATAAAATGGCTCAATACAAGCTAAATTATGGTGGCTTTCAATGAAGGATTATCCTTGAAATCTACAATGAATGAAAGATTACTAAATGCAAGGTACTATATTAGGATTTAATTTAAATGCATTTGTAGGATTCTATAATAGTGCTAAAAATAATTGAATGATAGAATGAGGGATAAAGAGATTAGTTATGACTGAAGGACCTGGGAAGCTCTGATAGAAGATTTAATTCAGTAAACCCTTCATAGTTGAAGGAAATTTATGAGCATTGTTTTTGCATAATTATTATTAATTGCCTGTTTTACATTATAATGTACATTTAATATAAAACAAGTTATAATATTTAATCATAAACTATATTAATATACTTATATGTGTATTTTATCCAATTATTTATTAAGAAAATATATACTATAATAAAGAGACTTTTTCATATAATGAAATGTACAGACATTTTAAAAATTGCAGTTTCTTATGTGTAATATTTTTCTTCATCTAGGTTTTATTCTTGCTTGATTGATTATAAGGTGTGTGATTTTTTTTTTTTGTTGGTGCTATAGATGTTTTTCCTTTAATGCTGCATTTAAAATTTTTTAGTACAGTTTACATTTATTTATCTTTTTGTTCTTTTTCTAAGTTTTTAAAATTATAAACATGCAACAGTGCCACATTGTACACAATTACGAGTCTTCTATGTGTTTTGATCAAATCAAGGTAATATTTTCTCTTTTTTTTTTTTTAACTTTTTGATAGGCAGAGTGGACAGTGAGAGAGAGACAGAGAGAAAGGTCTTCCTTTTGCCATTGGTTCACCCTCCAATGGCCGCCGTGGTAGCGCGCTGCGGCCGGCGCACCGCGCTGTTCCGATGGCAGGAGCCAGGTGCTTCTCCTGGTCTCCCATGGGGTGCAGGGCCCAAGGACTTGGGCCATCCTCCACTGCACTCCCTGGCCACAGCAGAGAGCTGGCCTGGAAGAGGGGCAACCGGGACAGGATCGGTGCCCCGACCGGGACTAGAACCCGGTGTGCCGGCACCCCAAGGCGGAGGATTAGCCTAGTGAGCCACGGCGCCGGCCAGGGTAACATTTTCATCTCCTCATCACCACCTCATGTTCAGCACTTCCCTACCAGCTATCCATAAAATATGTGATAGCACCTTATTCTAGCTCTTCCCTTCCAGCCATTCATAAAATATATGGCAGGTTATTGTGACTGTAGTCAGCCCATTGATCTATAGAGCACTAAAATTTATTCCTGCATCAACTGTATTTTGGTATAGTTATCTAACTTCCTTCAATCCCCCGCCCCCAAGTCCAGTAATTGCTACTCTAGATTGTAAAACATCATGTTATCTTATTTTAAAAATTTCAATATTTTTTGCTTTTTTACAAGAGTGAAAAGAGTTCTTTCAACATGGTTAAAGTTCTATTTTTTACTATTATCAGTAAACCTTATGCTTTTCTGACATGCTGTGAATATTGATTCGTAGCAGTTTTATAGAGTTTAAAATTATTTATTTTTTAAAATTTGACTAGCAGATAGAGTTAGAGAGAGAGAGAGAGAAAGCAAGAGAGAGAGAGAGAGAGCACATGTATATGTAAGAGAAAGATCCTCCGTCTACTGGTTCACAGTTCCAAATATCTGCAACAGTCAGGAATGGGCTAGGCCAAAGCCAAAAGCTGGGAACTCAATCCAGGTTTCTCGGGTGAGTTTCAAGGATCCACTTCTTTTATTTTTATTTTTATTTTTTTTTTTGACAGGCAGAGTGGACAGTGAGAGAGAGACAGAGAGAAAGGTCTTCCTTTTGCCGTTGGTTCACCCTCCAGTGGCCGCCGCGGTAGCGCGCTGTGGCCGGCGCACTGCGCTGATCCGATGGCAGGAGCCAGGTGCTTCTCCTGGTCTCCCATGGGGTGCAGGGCCCAAGGACTTGGGCCATCCTCCACTGCACTCCCTGGCCACAGCAGAGAGCTGGCCTGGAAGAGGGGCAACCGGGACAGGATCGGTGCCCCGACCGGGACTAGAACCCGGTGTGCCGGCGCCCCAAGGCGGAGGATTAGCCTAGTGAGCCGCGGCGCCGGCCAAGGATCCACTTCTTAAACCATCACTTGCCACTCCACAGGGTGTGTATTAATAGGAAGCCAAAATTAGAAATGGAACAGGACTTGAACCCAGACATT
This sequence comes from Lepus europaeus, assembly GCF_033115175.1. Taxonomy (NCBI): domain Eukaryota; kingdom Metazoa; phylum Chordata; class Mammalia; order Lagomorpha; family Leporidae; genus Lepus; species Lepus europaeus. Next base: position 14,705,210 of record NC_084843.1, on the reverse strand, counting down.
CTGATATGGGACATGGCTATCCCAAGTGGCATTTTAAGTGCTTCATCAAATGTCCTCCAAGTTTAAACCATTTAACATGTACACTAGGATATGATACAAACATTCTCTGAGACATGAGGGTAGTAAAAGATAGATGAATTAATATTTTTCTCTCTATTCATATGAGAGCTTTTTCACTTTAAACCCTTCTCACACATTGTTCATGGAGCAGAAAGTTTATGACCAAATGAACTTGAGCATTTCTTAAAATAAATGTATGAACTTTAATTCTCTCAAGTTGTGAGCATTGACCTGGATAACCAAAAATGGCAGATAAATGAAAATAACTTGACATGGAAATCTATGTTCTATTTACTGTTGTGATGTAACAAATTTAAAGATTCATATTTTCTGAGTGCGTGTTATATTTCCATGTGGCAGAGGAAAACCAACTTGCTATTTTAAATATTCCAAGCACAGGCCATTAAGTGAATATTTAAATAATAAAAATAAATAGTATATGATATAAAGATGAAATTATATTTTGGTCAGTCTTTTCAGAATAACACTTTAATTCAAAGTCAACATATTAAGTAAACCAAAAAATCTTTTTAAAATACAAGCCATAGTTGTAGTTTTTAATCAAATGATTAAAAAATATACATTGAATAGCTTCCATAAGACGTGGAGGCTTCAGAAAGTATGTGGAAACATGGAATTAAAAGGTAAATTTATTTTGGCACAAAATGACTTGAAATCCGGGTTTAGTTTGCTCATGATATGCATTTGCATGAGCTTATGGAGATGTCTGGTATCCAGCTAGTTTGTCTTCTCACTGTACTAATATTTCAAACCCTTTGTTTTCCTTGATAGAACTGTCCCTCTAGCTTCAGATGCTCAGAAACCCTGTTTGTTGGGTTGTTTTTCAAAGTGATTAACCTTTAAAAGCTCTTCATTCTTTTTGTTTTTACAAAAAGAAATTCAAGGATGAGGAGGATTAAGTCTATGAAATCTGTTTGAAAACTGAAAATGGGATATACTTCTTATATTTGGCCCTGATACTGTCAGATATTTTAAATAATTTGTGGGGCATTAGAAGATGCATCTTACTGTTTTTTTTTCTTTTATATGCCTTTTAAAAGATTCTCATGGGCTGATTCCCATAAACTTGCTAGAGTAAGTTGTCACTAAACTTTTGAGGGGTGGGGAACTTTGATACCTTTATCAAACCTACTGCTTTCTTTAAGTCTCCTCTTCCTATTTTTAATTTGCACAAGGTTCTGTATTCCAACTCCCGTAACTCTGAAGAAACTTATGCTACTGCTTTTGACAATTTGTATACTATTTTTAGCTCTTTAGATTGGATGTTATGGAGTATTTCCATAATATTCCATATATTCATATTTTTAGATCTGTTATAGTATAGTTTCATAATAGAAGACCTGTTGTTTTAAAAGTTTTTGACAATGAAGTATGTCACTTACATGCTTTATTTCTATACATATTTATTAATATATTTCTTATGGAATTTTGAAAACCACTCAATGGTTTTAGATTTAGAATAGAATGCTTATTTATTTGGGAACAGATAGAAACTTAATTTGTTTAAGGGTTCAACATTTCTTGTTTTATTTGATGTGAAACTTAGCTCATTTATCTTGTATTGTTTCAGGATTTGTGTTACACAAGAATATGATACTATTTGGTTCTTAAAAAAATGCTATAATGTATTGTAAATTTACTTAACAATAAAATTGTCTTTTATCATAATCTAAAAATATTGTAGAATTACTACTTGCTTGGAATTATATGCCTAGAATGAAAAATAAAAGATAAGTTGAAAGTAGAGCATACTTTTACTCATATTATAAAACATATATCAGGTTTAGTTTACTGCCAATGACTAGAGGTTATTAATGAACTCTAAGCATGTTTTTTTTCTAATATTTATAGAGTTTTAAAAATTGAAAATCAAGCTAAATACCAGTTTGGACACACACTTTTGCATTGCTCAAACAGTGTACAAAAACTAATTAGTAATGGTGGAGAAGTTAATTATGTATTAGAATTGCCTTGAGCAGGTGTAGGAAAGCATCAACATAAATAGTCTCTGTAAATATTTCATAAACATATTAAAATCCTCCTTAATATATTAAGAATAAATGCCTTTTATTTTTCAGGTCCATTTTTATATACTATAGGACATGAATGCAGACAGTTGCTTTTCTCTTAGTCACATAATGTTATCTATACCTTTTATCTTGCTTTTTCTTGCAGACCAATATATTGATCTATCATTTATCAGACACTATGATTTTCAAACACTCAATTCTATATTTAAGTAACAATATAGCTTGTTTTATTATGAAATTCACATCTTCTTTCCAACTTTGTTTTGAATATTTCCATACAGGGTCCACTACTACTCTAATTATTTCAAAGAAGATAATTCAGTGAAATTATTGTTTAAAAATACTTCTCTTTTAGATTTGATTTCAGTGGTACTTTTGATTCTTCCCTTATCCTCAACCTTTACCTTCCCTCCCAGTCTTACTCTGGCTGGACACTATGACTTCTGTTCCCTTGTGTTCCCATTGTTCTTATTAGTTAATGTCTTTGTGACTCCTCTTTTCTTCTGTTGCTGTTGTGTGTTAACAGAATACTTGAAGTGGTTTTGGTTCTCATTAAATATTTGTTGAATTAATGCATGAATGTCCTTCTTATATCATGCTTCCTTTATGAGAAAATAAATAAAGAGATAACTTATTTTTCTAAAACCATTCAAATTATTTCATTATTATATTTGTAATTGCATTACCTGCAAATTGTCTGTGAAATAAATAACAAACTCCTTTGTTCTCTGACTCCCAAATAATTTTTCTAGGTTAATATCCTACCATGTTTTCCATATTCCACCATAACTTTATTTTTAAAACCTTTTTTATTTCGTATTTTAATTAATGACAAGCTCCAAGTATTACATTGTAATATAGCTAATAATTATTTACACTTTATGCTAAGTACATGCTGAGAGATTTTCCTTAAAGTTTTACATTAAATTCTAAGCATTTTATAAAGTATATCAGTATTCTTGCTAAGTGATAATTTACCTGTCTTGCTATCTAAATAGGATGTGAATTTCTTAAGAGAAAAATTTGTCTTAGATGGGCAGGAATATTGTACTTGGTACATAGTTAGCACTTTGCTTAATTAATGCTACTAAGGAAATGTAATATTTATGTCATCTGTTTTGGTCATTTTCATATTACCTAAAAGAAAAATATTTCTGAACTAGCTAGAAAGTTTTCTAGCATTAACCAATATTTTCCCTTTAGAAAACAAGGTAAAAAGTGCCCTACTTTTTTTAATTTTGACTTTTCTGCTTTCTTTAGTTTTCAGTAACAGAGCCAGTAGTGAAGCAATATTGGTTTCAGTGCGTGTATTATATTTCCTCTCAATGAGGATTGGTTTTAATAATTATAAATGATTTTTTTACTCTGAACTCATAACTCTTACTGAGCAATAATCCAATATTTAGTACATAAATTTTTCAATGAACAATTTTGACAGAAGTTATTTAAAGTTTAAATAAGGATAAAATACTGTAATTTATTTAAGTTTCCTCAGTTTCTAGTTTTTCTTGGAAGATAATGAATTGTTGCTCTCTGACTTCTCAAATCTGCAACACCAGCCCTTCTTGCTGGGTTCTTGGGCAGCCTGCATGACCTTGATTCACGTCTGAGAAGGGGTGGAACTGACTCACCGGACTGTTTCAGGGCCCACAGCCAAGTACGATGTCCTCAGGCCTTTGTCTAGGGTACTAGATATGTGTGTTTCCTGATGGCTTCATGAGCATGAAAATCTGTTAACCTGTTCTGAGACCTCAGTTGAGTGAGACTGAAGCTGATTTATGGGACTGTTTCAAGATCCACAGTGGCACCAAGACAGCAAGTCAGCATTCAGGGGGACAGTGATAGGTGTGCCTCTCTGTAGGCCCCCAGAAGTACAGCACTACTCCTTGACCATAGCTGAGCGTGCCTGGGGCTAAGATCTAGAGTTCTTTAAGAGTCATCTGTGAGGTTGAAGTTGGTAAGCTTGTCCTGGACACTCAAAGGGCTTATCTCGTGCGTCCTTGGCTGGGAAGAACTGTTTCTCACCTGCCACTGAGAGGGTCCAGAATCAAGATCCATGGATGCCTCAGGATCTGCCCTAGGACTGAATCTCCAAGCCTTTGTGGTAGCAGATTGGGTGAATCTCACAGTGGTTACTTTGTGCAGGGATCTGTTCTCAGACTACAGCAGAGAGAGGCTGGAGGAGAATCAGGGCTTTTCCAAATCTGCTGTCCCACAGCTGCACAGATGAGTGAGTCTCCCAGTTCTGAAGAATACATTTTTAAATCACATTGCTATTTGCACTTTTATCTTTGCCAGAACGGTTACTATATTTGAAATATAACCTATAATGTATCTGTTAAGTATCATTAAATGTAATTATGCTAGGAGAATACAAAGGAAATTGATTCAATCTCCTGATCTCCAAAAGTTGTTGTTTTATGTATAGGACAGAGAACAATGTAGCAATGAAAGGATACAGGGATATAAACTGACTTTGAAACTAGCACTGTCAATGAATGCTTTTTGGTTTCATGTTCCTAACGTGCATTCTTTGTATACAACTTGTTTTAATAACCTTTATAACATCTTTTTAAAATCCTTATTCAGTTTTGCTTATAATTTAATATTATAACTTTATATTTTAGGGGAACAGAAATATCATGTGACCATATTATGTCCCTCCAGTGTATATCTAAGCTATAAAATCATCATCTTATAAAATTTTCAAAACAGAAGGCCACTGTATGTATGATGATTTTACAGCTGCTTATTCAGCATAAAAAGATAGCTTTAAATGCTGACTACAATAGAATAATTTCAAAACTGTCAGTAAATATAAATTTTAAACAAATGAATTTAAGATGTACTTGTGCTGTTTTACCCTGAAGTACGGTGCCACAGGGGATTTCTCACAAAATGAGCTCACATGAAAAGTATTTTAACATGTTTTTCATCTCAGAAATTATTAACGTTACTATACAATGATAATTCTTTTAAGAAACTTTGCAAGCATAACTGTTACTCAGTCTTGCCATAAAGGATAAATAAAGGGTTGATCCAAGTTCTAAAATATTAATATGTATCATTTTAGTGAAGTTCTGAATACAAGAAAGTATTAATATGAAACTCTGAAGATTAATATTAAAATATGTCATGATGTATTAATTTATTATTTATGAAGTTACATACTACCAATATAGCTTGGTATCCTTTTATTGCTTGATAATAGTTTCCTTTATTTGTTACAGTTGTATACCTTGTCTTCATTTCTGTAATTCTTTTACCTTGTGTTCCATATGTAGTTCTATAAACTAAAAGTCAAATTATGCAGATTTATTTAAAAACATCTTATGACAAAAAACCCATGATTTTATGTAGAAATCTCTTCTGGTAAAATACCAGGTCATTGGATTTATGTGATGCAGATATGTATATATTTACTTTTTATCTTTTATTTATTTAAGAGGCAGAAAGATAGAGAGAGAGAATGCCCATTTGATGGTTTATTCCCTAAATGTCTGCAATAGCAGGCTGGTGCTGAGCTGAAATTAGGAACTGGGAACTCAATCCTGGTCTCCTATGGGGGTTGCAGGAACACAGTTACTTGATCCATCACCACTGCCTCCCAGTGAATACGGTATCAGGAAGCTGGAGTAAAAGGAATTCAGCCCACGTGTTCTGATGTCAGATATAAGCTTCTTAACTCTTAGGCTAAGTACTCATCCCTATAATCATATGTTTTTTTCCAAAGATGGTAATAATAAGCAATTAGTAAGAAGCTTGATGTTTTGATCAAAATGAATGATTTTTTTCCAACATATTTAAGCTCCAACACAAATTTTTTGTTGCTAATTGCCAGCATCATTCATTGTCAGAAAAGATACAGATATTATTTCAATTTTTTTAATTTGTTGAGACTTGTTTTATAGACTAATATGTGATCTATCCTAGAGATTTTTCCATGTACTTATGAAAAGAATCTTTATTCTGCAACAGTGGGATGAAATGTACTATAGATATCTGTTAGGTCCATTTGGTCTATAGTGTTGATATGCTCTGTTTCCTTGTTGATTTTTAATGTGGTTGATCTGTCTACTGATGAACATGTTATTTGAAGTATCTCATTATTATTGTGTTGGAGCTTATGTCTCCCTTTAGATACATACTATTTGTTTTAGAAAACTGGATGTGTGCCTTATTTTTGGGTGCATATACATTTAACTGTATACGCACATCTTCATGTGGAATTGACCCCTTAATCATTACAAAATTACCTTCTTTGTGACTTCTAACAGTTTTTGTCTTAATGTTTATTTTGTCTGATATGAGTGTAGCAACTGCTGCTTACTTTTTTTGATTTCCATTTGCTTGGATTATCTTTTTCCATCCTTTCACTTTCACTTTCAGCATGTGTGTGTCTTTATTTGTGAAGTGTGTTTTGTGTAGGTAGCATCTAGATGGGTCTTGTTTTTTAATCCGTTCAGCCAGTCTGTTTCTTGCTTTTAAAGATTTATTTGTTTATTTGAAAGGCAGAGTTTCAGAGAGGCAGAGGCAGAGAGAGAGAGAGAGCGAGAGCGAGCTTCCATCTGCTGGTTCACTCCCCAGATGGCTGCATCAGCCGGAGCTGAGCCGATCTGAAGCCAGGAGCCAGGAGCTTCTTCCAGGTCTCCCACTCTGGTGCAGGGGCCTAAGGACTCAGGCCATCTTCTGCTGCTTTCCCAGGCCATAGCAGAGAGCTGTATCGGAAGTAGAACAGCTGGGACTTGAACCGGTGCCCAGATGGGATGCCAGCACTGCCGGTGGTGGCTTTACCTGCTATGCCACAGTGCTGGCCCCATTCTGTTTCTTTTAATTGGGGAATTTAGTTCATTTACATTCAAGGCTATTGATAAGTAATGAATTGGATGTTCCATTTTCTACAAATATACCTGTTTGGTTTGAATCTCCTTTGTTCCTTTACCAAGAGATTTTCTTTTTTACCAAGAGGCAGAGAGAGAGTGAAGTCTTCCATCTGTTGGATAATGCCCAATTAGCCACAATGCCCAGAGTTTAGCTGATCTTAATCTAGGAGCCTGGAGCTTTTTCCGGGTCTCCCAGGCAGGTGCAGGTGCCCAAGGACTTGGACCATGTTTGACTGCTTTCCGAGGTCATAGCAGAGAGCTGTATCAGAGTGGAGCAGCCAGGACTTGAACCTGTGCCCATATGGGATGCCAGCACTGTAGGTGGTGCCTTTACCCCCTAAGCCACAGCTCTGGTCCCACCAAGAGGTTTTCTGACTTCACATGCTTTCATGTTGTCAGTTGTCTTTCTCTATGTCTATATGTAGTACATCCTTAAGTATCATCTGTAAGGCCTGGCCAGGTGGTGAAAATTCTTTCAAATTTTGCCTGTTCATACATTTATGAATGAGAATTTTGGGGACTATTTCATTCTGGCTTGGCAATTCTCTTCCTTTAGGATTTAGACTATATCCCTCCATTTTCTCCTGGCCTATAGGGTTTCTTTTGAGAAATCTGTGGTCATTTGTATGGGAATTCCTTTAAAGTAGGTTTGGCATTTCTTGCAAATTTTAGGATATTCTCTTTAAATTTATATTTGAAATTTATGTCAGGCATAATTTCTGATCATGCTTTTTTTGGGAGATTCTACACACTTCCAGTATTTGGATCTCTCTTTCTCTAAATTGGGGAAATTTTCTGCTACTATTTCACTGAATATGTTTTCTTAACCAGTCTTTTTTTCCATACCTTTTGGAACTTCTTAGACTTGTATATTTGGTGGTATCCCATAAATCCTCAACACTGTGTTTGGTATTTCTTTTTTTATTTTTATTTTTTGTCTGATGTTTAAAAAGACTAGTTTTTTAGATCAGATATTCCTTCTGCTTCACCAAGTCAAATGTTATGGCTTTTGACTATGTATTTTTATTTGAGTTATTGAATACTTCTTTTATCATATTTCTGTTTTTTCTTCATTGTTTCTATGTCTTTGCAGAATTTATCTTTCATGTCATGTTCTGAATTCCTTATTTCATCTAACTGTTTCTCCATATTTTAGTGTAACCTTACAATCATTCTTTTGATTTTTCAGGCATTTTGTCAATTTCCCCCTCTTTACAGTCCAATATTAATGTATTATTGTGTTCCTTTTGGGGAGTCATATTGCTTTTATTGGTCATGTTTTTTGTTTTTCTACTCTGAGCTTTGCACATCTTAAAATTTCTCATTTTTATATCCTTTGGAAGTTTTTTTAAAATTTTTGTTTTTAATGAATATTTTATTCTTGGATATGTGCCTCTTTGGCTTAGCATAGTGCCTAAGACTTACGTAAACATGAGTTCAAGGAGTGTGTGTGGTGTGCAGCCAGGGAGCTCTGGCCACAGTTTGTGGATTAGATTCTTAAAAGTCCAGAATGGTACCTAAGTTTGAGGTGGTATCAGGCCTCTGGCTACAGTCAGTTGGGGAACAAGACGTTGGATCCAGCTAGAGTGTTCAGAAGACCAGTTTGCCTTTGTGTGAAATGAGCTAGCTGATTCATGGCCTAGAGCCAGCTCACAGTGCCAGTGTAACTTACCTGTCTGAATGTACCTGCAGGTGTGTTCACTGTTCAGAGAACCAACCTACTAAGCTCTGTGTCCCACAACCTTTTCATGAAATCCATTCACAGCATACAGGGATCTCGGAATCTTTGCAATCAGCATATGGGTGCATAGTAACTCAGCTGCAGTGCCTAACCCTCTCAGCTCGTAGCCTATGCCCATAACTCCCACAGTCACAGGGTACAAGAGTACATCCTGGGCCGGCGCCATGGCTCAACAGGCTAATCCTCCGCCTTGCGGCGCCGGCACACCGGGTTCTAGTCCCAGTCGGGGCACCGATCCTGTCCCGGTTGCCCCTCTTCCAGGCCAGCTCTCTGCTGTGGCCAGGGAGTGCAGTGGAGGATGGCCCAAGTCCTTGGGCCCTGCACCCCATGGGAGACCAGGAGAAGCACCTGGCTCCTGCCATCGGAACAGCGCGGTGCGCCGGCCGCAGCGCGCTACCACGGCGGCCATTGGAGGGTGAACCAATGGCAAAAGGAAGACCTTTCTCTCTGTCTCTCTCTCACTGTCCACTCTGCCTGTCAAAAATAAAAAATAAAATAAAATAAAAAAAAAGAAAAAAAGAGTACATCCTGCAAACTGCCCCATCCCTGGCAGCATCCAGCAGTAGGGGAGCTGCCCACTGTTCCTGGAATCAGGAGAGTTCAGCTCTATCTCTATCACTGCAAACTGAGTCTGATGCTTTTTGTGGGGGGAGGGGATGGAGTCAATGTGGCCGTCCATCATGGAGCAAGGTAGTTTACCACACCCTCACCGTCTCCCCAGGCTGGAGTCAAAGCCGTTGGTGACAGAGGAACTCTCCCTCAGTCAGAGCTGCCAATGATGGACACTGTGGCAGCCTCCTCTCAGCTTTCTCTGGAATGATAGTGCTTCCTTTCTGGCAGTCCACTGTGCAGATGCAGGAACGGCTGGCAGCACAGCAGGCAGGAGTGTGTCTGTTATCTCTCCTTGCTCCCTCTGCCCCTCCCAGTCTCTGTTCTGTTCCTTCCCTATTGGAAATTTCTCTCAGTCAACCCCCTGAGCACATGATAGTTCCTTTGTCTTTCTGCTTTCTGTGGCTGAGGTCAGTGAGACTTCTCCCTGTTCAGCCATACTGGATCCTCTACAACTGTTTTAATTATTTCATTTTTATCAATGGAATGGTTTAGCCAGTAGATGATGTGCAATGTTTTTTGAAAGGGATAATGACATGATCAGCCTTGCTTTTAAAAATATGTCACTTCACTGGAATATAAATTGAAACCAGGAAATACTGAAGGTGAAGACTTATGACATGTGTGGGTCATGTTGGTTTTAACAGGAAAAGTAGCTGACAGTACTTGAGTGGTGGCTATTGGAATGGAAAAAAGAAGGATCAGATACAAAAGAGTTTGTGCATGGAGAAATTAGAATATACCAATGGAGTAGAATTTGGATATGAAATGTGAGATTTGTGTCCTATATAATTGACACGTTGTACTTTAAGAAAAGGAATGCATAATAAGAACAAAGTTTAAGTTCAATTTTATCATGTGTAACTGTTAGATGATGGAATGTTTCATTTGTTATTATGAAACAATAAAAGTGAGAATGATGTTAGAAGCTTATCAGGATGATTTTAGGGCAATAAAGCATGTCCTTTTTAATACATGATATGTGGCTTCATTTTTGTTGTTATCAAGAGTAATAGTGTAAATAATAGCTGGATGTATTAAGTGTATGATATGTGTTAAATATTTTCAATTCCATTATATAATTTAATTGTCATATCAATTTGAGAGCCAAGTATTATTATTCTCCTTTTGCAGAAGAAATTAAGCCTACAGAGATTAAGTAAATTTTCTAAGCTCATATAGTTACTGATTGTACATGTATATTTTGAAGCTAAGCTGTTTGACTCCCAAGTTTTTGCTTTAATAAAACTCATTTCATTAAGTAGATGTATCAAACTAAAAATGAGAAGAGGCTGAAAGAAGACTAAGAGAAATATTTGTACCCCTAGTAGGCTTCAGGATACTCCTGAACACTTTAAAGAGTTTCACAAAATTTGCAAATAAATTAATTTGCTTTCCCTTAAAAGTAATTTATAGGGAACAGAGTTGTGGCTTAGTGAGTTAAGCCTACAACTCTGATGGTGATTTGCGTTCAGGCTGCTCTGCTTCCAATTCAGCTTCCTGCTAATGGGTCTGGGAAAGCAGCAGAAAATGGACCAAGAATTTGGATCCCTGCCATCCATGTTGGACGCATGGATAGAGTTCCTGTATACTGGCTTGGGCCTGACCATGGTGTTTATTTAGGAAGTGAAACAGTGAATGGAAAATGTCTTTGTTTCTTTTCTTCCTCCCTTCTCTCCATAACTCTGCCTTTCAAATAAATAATAAATGAATCTTTAAAAAATTTTTAATTTATAGGGCCTAGTGTTGAGGTACAGCAGGCTAAGTCTTGGCTGCTCTTCTTCTGATCAGCTTCCTGCTAATGTGCCTGGGGAGGCTGTGGAAGATGGCCCAAGTGCTTGAGCCCCTCCCACACATGTGGAAGATGACAAAAGTTGCTGCCTTTGAGCTTCCCCCTTGTCCTCTGCTGGCTACTGCTGCCATTCCAAGAGTGAGCCAATAGATCTGTCTCTTGTCTCTCTGTTTTCAAATGAATAAATAAGTCTTTCTTAAAAATAATTGATACTATGTAGTAACTGTGGTTTTGGTATAGCAAGAGGAAATGACATGATATTCAAAAAAGGAGTTAACAACACCTTCAGTGAAATATGATGTGTGTGTTTAACAATGTAAAAAACTCAGTATCACGTTGGTTTTCATTTACAGCTTGTACATGCAGTGGACATGCAAATATTTGTCATCTACACACAGGAAAATGTTTCTGTACAACTAAAGGAATAAAAGGTGATCAATGCCAATTGTAAGTAAAATTGACTTTTTTGGATTTTGTGGATTGGAACTTATGTTATGGAACTAATTTTTATGAATTTTATTTTTCAAGTTTAGTGCTGTAATTGTTAGGCATTTGAAACTGTAAGGTATTTTTACAGGTCTCTTGAAAGAGTCTTTCAAAATGAAAATTGTGTGGAGGGTTTAAAACAGAACACATAGAATTTATTGCATTTTGTATTTCTAAAAATGGAGACATTCTTACTTTCTTGGAAATCATATCTTATATGTTAGGTCTGTATTGTCTTTAGGATTTTCCTCCATATCATATGAAATCCAATGCCTCTGTTTTTCATTTTTCATGATTTATGCTGATAATTCTACTCTTTTAACTCTTTCAACATGATTCCTGATGTTCATCTTGCCCTTTAAAAAAAAAAGATTTATTTATTTTACTTGAAAGTCAGAGTTGCAGAGAGAGAGAGAGAGAAAGAGAGACAGAGAGATATTTCTTCTATCCTGTGGTTCACTCCTCAAATGGCCATACTGGCCGGAGCTGGGCCTATTTGAAGTCAGAAGCCAAGAGCTTCCTCAGGACTCCCAATGCAGGTGAAGGGGCTCAAGGACTTGTGCCATCTTCCACTGCTTTCCCAGGCCATAGCAGAGAGCTGGATCGGAAGTAGAGCAGCCGGGACCCGAACGGGTGCCCATAAGAGATGCTGGCACTGCAGATAGTAGCTTTATTAACCCACTATGCCTCAGAGTCAGCCCTGTCGTCTTCCTCTTTATTGTTTTTTTTTTTTTAATCTTTCCCTAAGAACTCACTATTGTTGTTATTCTACCTTCAGTACTTTTATGAGTAATTTTTGTCTTTTTATCATTTACTTGTTATTCTCTTTTTTTTTTTTTTTTTAATTTTTATTTTTGACAGGCAGAGTGGACAGAGAGAGAGAGAGACAGAGAGAAAGGTCTTCCTTTGCCGTTGGTTCACCCTCTAATGGCCGCCGCGGTAGCGCGCTGCGGCCGGCGCACCGCGCTGTTCCGATGGCAGGAGCCAGGTGCTTCTCCTGGTCTCCCATGGGGTGCAGAGCCCAAACACTTGGGCCATCCTCCACTGCACTCCCTGGCCACAGCAGAGAGCTGGCCTGGAAGAGGGGCAACCGGGACAGGATCGGTGCCCCGACCGGGACTAGAACCCGGTGTGCCGGCGCCGCAAGGCGGAGGATTAGCCTGTTGAGCCACGGCGCCGGCCTACTTGTTATTCTCTTAATCTCTCCCCCAAAATTGACTTTAAAACACAGTTGTTTCAGGTTATTTAATTTTTTTATTCATTTACCTTATGTCACTAAAATCTGCTTTTTTGGCTTTAAATCATATATGTGCAGTTATGTGTTTATGCTTGGTATGTGTTTGATGCAAATGATAAATTTGAACTATAATTATAGAATTAGGTGATAAATTTAATAAAACATATTCAAAACTGTAACTCTAAAAATTATATCTAAAGAAGCCACTTAGTTGTATAAAATTACCTTTTGTAATTTTTTTTGTAAAACAAATTTGTTTGCTATAGAATTATCCTAAACATTAGGTGATCACATCTTTGATGAGCCTCGTGAGTATATCACATTTTTTTTCAAGTTCAGAGAAAGTGAGCAACAACCAGTTTTTGTTCCTTTTCCATAAAGATAAGATCAAAGCAGAAGATATGAGGAAAATTTCTATCAAGGAAGACCATTTTGTTCTGTATGCAGTGGAATTAAATCAGAGTCCTATCATTTCAAACGGAGTATGCCTCTGATACTTGGATCACTAAAGCTTGTTTGTAATTTAGGTCAATTATGTAGCCCATGATTTTTCACAGGATCTCATACTTAGAAGAGCATTATATTTGGTTTAATTCTCTGATATTGCCATTTTGAAATATTAAATATTTTTAAACAAGAACCCTCTATTCACATTTTGCTATTTTTTCCTATTCTCTTAAATTATGTATCAGGGTCTGGTCATAAGCAATGTTTCCTTTGGTTAAATTCTGTGTTGGTTGGATAACAGCAGCAATGAAAGTATTTTCTATGGATCATAGTAGCAGTTTAAAGACAAAATAAGTGATTCTATCGCGATTATAAACACTGAGAATTTATTACAGGTTTGCATAAATGATATAACCAAATAAGCGTCTCTAATAATTACCTCTTATATAATACTTCAATTCAGTAACATATTTTTTTCCAGAGAAGAGAGAGTGATATTTTAATTCATTGAATTTTCAAGCTTATAATTAGATAATATAGAACTAGAAAAGTATATAATTCCAAATGCTGAAACTACTTTTTTTTCCTTATTTATTTATTTTGTAGTAGGGGAAAAATGGAATACTAATTTGTAGTGTTTTAGATAGTATTTGTATATAGACTTTCACTCATTAGGTTTTTTTTTTTTTTTTTTTTTTTGATAGGCAGAGTTAGACAGTGAGAGAGAGAGTGACAGAGAAAGGTCTTCCTTCCGTTGGTTCACCCCCTAAATGGCCGCTACGGCTGGCGTGCTGCGCTGATCCGAAGCCAGGATCCAGGTGCTTCTCCTGGTCTCCCACGCGGGTGCAGGGCCCAAGCACTTGGGCCATCCTCCACTGCCTTCCTGGGCCACAGCAGAGAGCTGGCCTGGAAGAGGAGCAACCGGGATAGAATCCGGTGCCCCGACCAGGACTAGAACCCGGTGTGCTTGCGCCGCAGGCGGAGGATTAGCCTATTGAGCCGCGGCGCCGGCCGAAAAAGTGTTCTTATTAGGAAATAGAACTAGTCATTTGAGTTAGTAAATAGTTATTAACTATCTATTGGATGTTAATAATGAAGACGAATAACACATGGCCTTTGCCTTGAGTATCTTTCAGATAGTATGGAGACACTAGCCAAAATACAATGCACTGATTTCTAACATTAGTGATTTGATATGCTCTGAAACCCTCTCTCTTTTCAGGATAACATCTATTTGATTTTAAGTATGTATATCATTTATAACTTTCCCAAATTGAAAGTCCTTTCTTTCTTGTATGCTGATTCATTTCTTGAATTATCTGTGGATTTGTTTATGCCATTATTGGGGAACCATTGTATCAGTATCACAATGTAAGTGTTGAATAACATTATTTATTTTAATGGAATGAAGCAAATATAGACAGTACAGTATATTTAAAAGAAGAGTGATTCATTCATCTTGGAAGGATAAAGAAAGTTTATGAAGAGGAAATATGAGTTGAAACTTGAAGGAGAAATAAAATTTTTCTGGTAAAGAGGATAGTAAACAAAAGGGGAAAAACCATCAGTAAAAGCAAAGAAGTAAAAATGAACATGGTGATAGCATTTCCAGTTTTTGTTTAAGAAAATAGAGAGGTGAAAAAAATCCTTGCTCCCACCTGTGTGATGAAACAAAGAAAAGCTGACTAAACTGTAAATTCATGTTTTCACAAAATCATTGACAGTCTCAGATTACAGAGTAACCAAATGACAAAACATCTTAAGAGAGACAAAAGCGTCTTCAGGGAAAGATGAGACATGACCTACTCCAGAGGCCATCTAGGAACTATAAGAAGAGTTAGGGTGGTTGTCAAATTGGCAGAGGTTAAATGTGTATCAATAGTGTGAAGCCCTTGGATGCCACAGGAGTTGCTAGAGTCTATACCCCCTTTTTTTTTTTTGACAGGCAGAGTGGACAGTGAGAGAGAGACAGAGAGAAAGGTCTTCCTTTTGCCGTTGGTTCACCCTCCAATGGCCGCCGCGGCCGGCATGCTGTGGCCAGCGCACCGCGCTTATCTGAAGGCTGGAGGCAGGTGTTTCTCCTGGTCTCCCTTCGGGTACAGGGCCCAAGCACTTGGGCCATTCTCCACTGCACTCCTGGGCCATAGCAGAGAGCTGGCCTGGAAGAGGGGCAACCGGGACAGAATCCGGCGCCCTGACCGGGACTAGAACCCCGTGTGCTGGCGCCGCTAGGCGGAGGATTAGCCTATTGAGCCGCGGCGCCGGCCTATACCCTTTTTAATACATAAAACATACAGTTGCTCATGGAAAAAGTTGGAGAAAATTTTAAGAAAGCATTCCTTGTGTGGTATACTGGTAGAAGACAACTATAGTCACATCGAGCAGAGCATCAGTAAAGCAATTAAAAGTCACTTAAAGGATACCAAATTATTCATCTTGCCGGGGTAACGACAGTTCTCAGTTAGGCCTTGGTCTGAGATGCAAGCAGTAAGTTAAAAAGTGAATTTAATGCAAAAATAAACTATCATATATAGAATGGATAAAGTTTTTTAAAATTAAATCAATTTATTTGAGATAAAGAGAGAGGAGGAGATTGTGTGTGTGAGTGTGTAATAAAGTGAGAGAGAGAGAGAGAGAGAGAGAAAGAGAATGAATGAATATGAATGAATGTGTCTTCCATCCACTGGTTCACTTTCCCAATACCCACAATGACTGGGGCTGGGTCAGACTGAAGCTAAAAACTGAGAATCCAATTCAGATCTTTCATGTTGGTGGTAGAAACCTAATTACTTGAAACATAACTTCTGATTTCCAGGGATCTGCATTAGCTGGTGTCAGAAGCCATAGCTGGGAAACTAACCTGGTACTCCAATATTTGTCTTAATTTGCATGTTAACTATTAGGCTAATCACCTGTCCCTGCATATTTTTGTAAAATTTCTGAATTTTATAATGTCAAATCAACACATATTTGCATTCTGTAAAGTATGTCTCCTACTCCATTAACTTCATTTTAATGCAATAGTTTAAAGAAGCTCAGTACTGTTTATTTTTTCTTCCTTTAGTCTTCTAACAATATTTGTGGTAGAAGTAGATGTACCATAATGGGAATTAAATGGGGCATAGAATGTAAATAGGTAAAAGATGTGGTGATAAAATATGGCGGATGCCTGTGATGCATCTTGCCAACTGCTTTTGCAGCTCATATGATCTCACTAAGTTATAACAGGTACTTTCTGGCATGTCACTGTGCTGCATTAAGCATGAATCTCTTTGTTCCTGTTAATTTCAAAGCTAGTCATTTCTGCACATGTGCAATAGAAAGTGTAAGATAGTTAATACCAGTGGGGGTGATCCTCAAGCAATGAGGAGTGGAAGTTCGTCCTGCACCTCCCACTTGGCCACCAGTGGTTCCTGAGCTCACTGCTCATGGAAAGTATACACATTGATTCCATATCTGAGTATCTGCTTTTGAAGTAATCCAGCTGAGTCTGTTGCTACTGCAGTGACTCTAGACAACAGATCATCAACATGAAATTTCATAATCGGTTTCCATATCAGATGGCAGTAAGCACTATGAAGCTGATGGCATGTAGGGTAGTGATTATCCTGATGTGTTATAGTATAATAACTGTTGAGAATCTTAACTGTGGTTGATTGAGATAAAGTATAGCTTGAAGGAGAAGCACTGGTATTTATGCAGCAACATTACCTCTTGAAAAGTATGAGAGATAGTAATTATAAGGGTTATGAACTTGACTGGCTTTTGTTAACTGCCATAAAGCCTTGAAGAAAGAGCCTTTCATCAACTCAAGGCGTGCTGTGAACATCAGAAAGCCTTCACGAGAGCATTTAAAGATCTCCATCTTCTGCAGCCAGAGGGCAAAGTATGTTGAAAATCATTGCAGACTTTAGTCATAAGGTTGCCTGACAGCAAATGAAACTGAAGCCTCAGACAAAACTGCTCTTCCAGGCCAGAGTCACTGTCAGAGGGGAATGGGTGAGAACTTTCAAATCCGCAATGGGAATACTTACGAATATGTTATTAAAACCTTGAATCCAAGATTGCTCTGAATACTCCTTCTTGAAAGAAAAGTCCTGTGTATTTAGATAGAATAGAAAAACCTTCCCTTTCCTTAGGGACTATGCAGAGATTTCACCTGAGATTTTTGCTTCATTAAAAAATGGTTTAATTCCTCCAGAGAATCCTGTCTCTACTTACTGTCTGAATATCGATAAATGTCAGATCTCAGCATAGTGTGAGAAAACAAAGTCTGTTCTACGTAAGAAATAGCTTACCCACTGGGAGTATTGCAGGTCTGGCAAATAGCACAGGCAGCAATGAGGAGTGAACATGTGAGAGTGGATTGTGAAGGTGTTTTTATATCAGGGATATGAATATGACAGGAAAAGGAATTTATTGGTATAAAATCATATGGAATCTCTTTTGTGATTTCATGATTTTATGTCTTAGTGAAGATATCTGGAATCATTGAATTGTGGACATGGTGATGATATTTGAGGTGGGGAGATGCTGGAACTGTCTTGGTGGAAGTTTTGAAAATTGGAGTCAGAAAGCTCAGGAAGTTGAATGTATTTACTTGCATATATTATATAATACCAGACAGCCTATTGTAGTAGACCATTTTCTGCTGCTATATGTGAATACCACAGACTGGGTAATTTGTAAAGAGTCAAAGTTTATTTAGCTCATGGTCTGGAAGCTGGGAGGTCTAAAGCCGAGGGCTTGCATCTGGTGAAGGTCTTGCTTGTGGACTCTTTCTGCAGGGTCCCAGAGAAGCACAGGGCATCTTTTGTTAGAGAACCAAAATGGCTTTTTAAAAATGTTTCTTTTCAATTACTTGGCCAAAGAAACTGAGAAAGAGAAAGGGGGGGGGGGGAGAAGAGAGAGAAGGAGAGAAAGGGAGAGAGAGGGAGAGAAAGAGAGGGAGAGGAATCCTCCATCCGCTGGTTCACTCCCCAAATGGCCCCAATGGCCAGGGGTGGACCAGGCTGAAGCCAGGAGCCAGGAGCTTCATCCAGCTGTCCCACTAATGTGCAGGGGCCCAAGGGCTTTAGCCATTTTCTGTTGCTCTCCCAGGCACATTACCAGGGAGCTGGATTGGAAACAGAACGGTCAGGACTTGAACCTGTGCCTATATTGCATGCTGGTATTACAGGTTGTCATTCAACCTGTGTGCCACAATGCCAGCCCCAGTGAAGTCTATTTTTTTGGGAAGCCAGCATAGTCCATGATCTCCAGCTTGATTATTGCATTGATACCTGGTTTAGCAAATTTAACTGGTTTTAACTCTAGATAGCAAGCATATATCCTAATACATATAGAATTGTTGAGCTTAGTAAAAAAAAAAAAAGAGGTTCTAAATAAAGAACAAAACACTAAAGGAACAAGATATCGTAATTACAAGTTGAAAACAATTACAAAAAGAAACACATTTATATGCCAAAGAAAGAGAATACACTTTAAACATTTTATTTTGGTCAGTTTTTTACATTTATTATTCAGTTATCTTGAAATATCAGAAGGTAAAATAAATAGCTCCTTGTATATTCTAAGTTAGCCTTCTGGGAAGAAATAAATTATAGTAAGTTTCAACATCTTAATGTGGAAAATGTATCTATTATATACAATGATGTTTATCATAATATAGACTCATTTTAAATACATGTGTATTATAAAATGAATTACTGCTATTCACTAGCATGCCAATGTGATTAATTTCTGGGGGACTCAAAGCACTGGGTATGTTGCAAAGTTTAATTATCTTGAGTCTAAGGAAATGTGATAAATAACTGAGAGTATGTCTGTGTAATCTCTTTCTAAAATAATTGTCTTTTTTGTTTTGACATTTGGCAGATGTAGATATTTCTTCTCTTTATTTTTATTAATATGTTCTCTCTTTGTCTTTGTTCAATCATACTTACAATTGTAGTTAACTTATATTGAAACATACTAAATATACCTGCCTTTGGGCTAAGCACTTTAATTATGTTTATCCTGCAGTAGGTGGTATTATAATCCTCATTTTACTGTGAAAGCCACAATCTAGTTAGTGTTGGAGTAGTTCTTCCACTTGGTTTCTTTGACTAAAATGTCAGTCCTTTTTATACCCATTATTTCCTTATTAAAGATATATGACAAATGACATTTGAGACAATTTCCACAATGTATAATTGTTTTGAAAACTTGTGTGTAGTATTTGTGAGCTATATATTATTCTCAGATGTTAATATAAAGTATTTACTATTTAATTCAAATTAAACTTATTTACTATAGCAAAAATTTGTAATAGTGTTATCCCTAGGGGAAGAATTAAACAATATGGACTTGATTCTTCCAAGATTTCTATTTAAATTATACCAAATTCAGACTAATCATTATTCAGGTTTTTATATAAAATATTCTCTAAAGTATCGGTACTTTTAACTTAGGTTTATATTTGACCCAGTGACTAATTATCATTTAAATTATTCTTAATTTAAAATGTATTAAAATAATTATTTTAGTAGTATTATGCATTGCAGTCAGAGAATCTGGAGTATATTATTTATACATTTTGGAAATTGTGGTAAATGATTATTCTTTCACTATATTTTTTGTATAACATCTGTATTTTCACTAGGTTTCAACATTCTCATTCTGTGTGTGTGAGAGTGTGTTCAAAAATTGAAAGTCAGATAGATGGCAACATCAAAAATATAGCTAATATGAAACCTTGTCTGCTTCAAAAATTGCCAGAAATAATTAAAACCAGACTTAAGCCAGAGTTGACTTTCAAAAATTAAATATATAGCAGATCTTGAGATGAAGAAATGTCTTATGACATTATAAACAGAGCAAAAGCCAGAGTAACTTTTGCGGTGATTCTGTGGTGGTTTACAGGGAATATGGTTTTGCAGCTCAGTGAAGTTCAAAGCTGGAAGTGTAGACTCAAAACTCTTGGTTGATTATTCCATTAATGTAAGAAAGAGTAGAAATATAATCCTGAGGAATCAACTTGAGAACTTGTCTCTGTGTAGGAAAAAATTCTCTTAGGAGAATTGAAGGACCAAGCCGTAGTTGCATACTGGTGTAAAATTCAAATTTCCACTATCCACATAGTGAAGGGGGTCTCAAACTGACCAATCAGTCTATGGACTGGTCTCAGTTGAACGAAACCTGTAAGTCAGTACTTCTAAAACTTTTTATCCTGATGTCTATTTGTACACTTAAAAATCATTGTATATGTTTTGCAATAATTAATATGTACTATATTAGAAATGAGATATTTAAAATATTTGATTATTTGTAATAATTATAAGTAATTACCTGTTAAATAACACATTTTAATGAAAAATAACTACTTTCCAAAATAAAAAAATATAGCAAGAAGGATAGTTTTGTATTACATTTTTACAGCTTTCTTTAACATCTGGATTAATGGAAGATAGTTGGATTCTTTTTTTTTTTTTGTAAAGATTTATTTATTTTTATTTGAAAGTCAGTTACACAGAGAGAGGAGAGACAGAGAGAGAGAGAGAGAGAGAGAGAGAGAGAGAGAGAGAGGGAGGTCTTCCATCCGATGGTTCACTCCCCAGTTGGCCACAACGGCCAGAGCTGCACCGATCCAAAGCCAGGAGCCAGGAGCTTCCTCCGGATCTCCCATGCGGTTGCACATTGGGCCACCTTCTAATGCTTTCCCAGGACATAGCAGAGAGCTGGATGGGAAGTGGAGCAGCCGGGTCCTGAACTGGCACCTATATGGGATGCTGGTGCTTCAGGCCAGGGCATTAACCTGCTGCGCCACAGTGCTGGCCCTGATAGTTGGATTCTTATAATGATTTTGTATTCAATCTGTTTGATACATTGTTTTAGTTGAAATATATAAACAAAATCTGGTCTCATACCGATTATGGTGGAAAATGAAGGAACTTTTTACAGCTCTTTTTCATAGGATTGTAGCTGTTTTTCTTTACTATTTCCCCCCAAATTGGCACGGTTTTATAAATGATAGTTGAGTTGCAATATGTAATATGCAGCCACATAAATGAACTCATTATATTTATGACTTTAAATCCTCTAGTCTGTTTTGTGTGCGTAAAAGATTCATTAAAAGAGCAAAATAGACTTCATTCTTTTGTGTCTATTGTCTTTTTCTCAATATCATGTTTTTAGATTCAAGTTCCTGCATCAATGTAACTATAATCTGATCATTTTCTTTGTTGTAGAGTATTTCATTCTATGATGGCAGAGCACTTTATTCATTCATCCTCCTCTTCTCCTATTTAGTAATTCCAGTTTTTTTTTTTACATATAGAGATAGACAGTGTGTGAGAGAGGGAGACAGAGAAAAAGGTCTTCCTTCTGTTGGTTCACCCCCCAAAGGGCTGCTATGGCCAGCACTGTGCCAACCCAAAACCAGGAACCAGGTGCTTCTTCCTAGTCTCCCACATGGGTGCAGGGGCCCAAGCACCTGGGCCATCTTCCACTGCCTTCCCTGGCCACAGCAGAGAGCTGGACTGGAAGAGGAAAAACCGAGACTAGAACCTGGCACCCATATGGGATGCCGGCGCTGCAGCCAAGTGAGCCACAGCGTCAGCCCCAGTAATTCCAGCTTTTTAAAAAGGATTTATTTATTTATTTATTTGAATGGCAGATTTCATAGTTCTTTCATCCATTGGTTCACTCCCCAAATGGCCACAATTGCCAGAACTGGGCCTTTTGGAAACCAAGAGCCAGGAGCTTTATTTGAGTCTCTCATGTGGGTGCAGAGCCCTAGGACTTGGGTCATCCTCTGCTACATTCCCAGACACTCTAACAGGGAACTGGATTGGAAGTGGAACAGCCAGGACTTGAACTGGCACCTATACGGGATGCCAATGTCTCAGGCAATGGCTTTATCCAATACACCACTATGCAGGCTGTGCAGTTTTGTTGTGTTAATATTACCACAAATATTTTATGAGCATGTTGGGTAAGTGTTGAGTGTATGTGTGTGTGTGTGTGTGTATCTGCAACTTTGAAGGATAAACTCTTGTAAACTTGTAAAGAATTCCCCTCCATAGTAATTTTCTCATTTTCTATTCCCACCAACCAAAAGTATTGGAGGGCCTGATTAGCCATAGGTTCATAAGCTGAGCAAACTGGTATTATTTTCAAAAGATTTATTTGAAAGTCAGAGTGGGAGAGGGGAGAGAGAGAAAATGAAGGAAGGAATGAATGAATGCAGCCTGGGCTGTGCCAGGCCAAAGTCAGGATTCAGGAATTCCATCTGGGTCTCTCACAGTGGGAGCAGGGGCTGAATCACTTAAGATATCATCTGCTGCCACCCACACACATGAGCAGAAAGCTGGACAGGAAGAGCAGAGGAGCCTGGGTTCTAACCAGGTAGTCTGATATGGGGTACAGGCATCCTAAGTGGCAGCTTACCAGATGGGCCATAATGCCCATCCATATTGCTGTGTTTTTTTAAAGTTTGCCAATCTGGTAGGGAAGGATTGATATCGTGGTGTAATTTTAACACACATTTCCCTTATTATGAGTGAAATTGAACATCTCTTTGAATGATTAAGAGCCATTTTTATATTTTTTGAATTGTTTGTTCATGCCTTTTGACAATTTTTTTTATAGAATTACTAGTCTTCTTTCCCATCTTTTTAAAGAGTTCTTAATAAGTCATGGATTTTAGTCCTTATTCTGTAATCTACTATAAATATTTACTCCCAATTTGTTATATGTCTTTGACTTTATTAATGGTCTTACTTTGCTTACTTTGCCATTAGGAGTCTTTTATGTGAAAGTTGTTTTTTTTTTTTTAATGTTGGCTTCATCTTCATGAAGTTGCATTTAGGATTTTGTTTATAGTTAAGGAGCATTTAATTATACTTAAATTATAGTGCAAGTAACCTATCGTTTCCTCTAGTATACTTAAAGTATTTTTTGCATTTAAATTTTGATTCACTTAAGGTTTTATTTATGGTATATTAGATCTGATTTTGTATTTTTATATATGGCTATTTGGTTGTCATAATACCATTCATTAAAAGACTGTCTTAACATAATCATTTAAGGCATTAATTTTATTATTATATACTAAACTTTTACTACATGATAGCTAAGACTATTCTTAGAATTTCTTTTGCATATCTTTGGTCTTTCTATTGATGTGCTTGTATTATGTTATTAAATTATGAAGACTTTGAGCATATTTTAATGTCCTTCTTTTTTAGCTCTCTCCTAAAATCTTCCTTTTCAGTGTTTTCTCAGCTGTTCTTGTGCATTTATTTTTGCATGTGGACATTGAGATCAACATTTTTAGTTCTTGTAAGAAACTTATTGCAGTATTTGTTTCATAAAATTAAAGATTACCTTGGAAATTAACATTATATCTAATTTTGTGCTTTCCGGGCCTTTTTAGACTGAAATCTCATTGTTATGTTTTCTCCATAACTATATAACTAACTTCATAACTATCTCATTAGCTGGTTGCAGGTGCTTGTGATTCTTTAAATAATACCCAAAATTAAAACTACCAATAATTGATATTTAAGTGCAACTCATAATTGTGTATTTTGAAAGTACTTTAGAGAGTATATGTTCTAATTTATTTTTTGAATTATAACAATTTAATAGAGAACATAATTCTTATACTGAACACTTTTGTAAAACCTCTCAGTGGAATTCTTAACAATATGGGACCAATCATGTTTTTCTATTAAAATTGCTGAGCCTGACTAATGAAAAATAGCAAGTTACTCCCTAAATAAGATCATGTAATTTCATACCTCTGAGAAAACTTGTGGTTTGGAGAAAGTAAAATTTTAGCAATTGTTTTGTAGAACCAAATGTTGAAGATAATCACAAATACAAAAATTTTCTACCTAATCTATTATGTAATTTTAATAAATTAAGAATTATTAGGATGAAAGGAAACCTTATGATTTCTGATTAGATAAATGGGATTTATCTTTAAACTTTTTAAAAAAAAAATTTGGAACTCTTTTAGTCAACATGCAATCAATTAAAATGTACTTGAAACTCCTTGTCATTTGTAAAAATCAATAGTTTTTGTTTGCTTTTGGACTTTGAAATCATATATTTGAATAAGTAAGATATGCAGAGAATTTTATACAAAAAATACCGTGAATATTATCTTGAGTATTTTTCTATGCTAATGGGAGTGTTGAGACACTCATGACAAATTAAGTTTATTTTTTGCAGCAGAATTATTTGAATGTCATATGTAAATAGTCCTTCAATGTGTGTATATACTTGATATGAAGGAACAGGATTAAGGAGGTGTGTCTAAAGGAAGGAACAATAGTATTATAATAGTGTAGATTCTGAAGTGCTTAACCTGGCCGTAATGAATATGTTTTCTGAGGGCAGAAAACTGTATATCATGAATTTTAAAATAAGTGTTTGGAAAAGTCACACAAAACCCAACAATCAGATTTCTTTTCTTTTCTTTCTTTTTTTGTTTGTTTGTTTGCAGAATTAGTTGTATAAAGAGCTATCATTTTTCTAATTTAATTTAGTAGTTAGTCTGGAACAAAATTTACTCTTTTTTATTGCCTGAATACAAAACTAACAAACATTGAAAATTTAGTCTGATTATTTATCCCATTATTCTCCACTATTTGACTCACCATTAGCTAACATATATATTAGTTAACATATATATTAGCTAACATATATATTAGTTAACATATATATTAGCTAACATATACATTAGTTAACATATATGTTAAAGTATTCTTCTTTACTAATGAACTCTACTACAACTAAAGAGATTTCAGAAGATCTCTCTTAACTCTGTAAATTTTTACATGTAATTTAAATATTAAATCACCTTATTCCATTATCTTGAGGTATATATATTATTTTGGAGTATTTCCAAGGAATAACACTATGCAAAATCAAGCTATGTCTCTGTTAGATATTGTTGTTTTAACAGCATTTTGGAAATAGAATGAAACACATATACTATAAAAATTCTGAAAAACATGATTTTATCTCATTGCAAGAAACATTTGTATATATTTATCTTTGAACTCATTAGCTTGAATGCTCATATTTTATTCCATGTTTAAAATAATCTGCCTACATGAATTAAAAGTTTGATCTAAAGTTAGTCTATATTAGTCTATTTTATTCGGCATGGTTGATATAGAGAAAACTAAAACTTTTTTGCATTTTACAACTTAAGAAATCTTTTTGAAACAACAGATTAATTGGTATAGTAACTGGGGGGAAATATACTAATTTCAAGTCAAACAAAAAGAAAGAACATGATGTGGATTGTGAATTCTTTATTTTTTTCTACTTAATAATATCTCTACATCTTTATTATACTTTCAACTTCTCATATTATTAAGGAAAGATAAATATATCAAAGCTCATAAATCAATCCCATCTGCCTTTGATGTGCCTTATATTCATCTGTGTATCTTTATTTTTTTCCTTTTCACTTATTCTTTTTTTTTTAAAAAAAGTTTATTTACTTGAGAGGCATTGTTACAGACAGAGAGAGGGAGAGACAGAGAGATCTTCTATGTGCCTGTTCATTCCCCAGATGGCTACACTGGCCAGAGCTGTGTCTGTCTGAAGCTGGGAGCTAAGATCTTCTTCCAGGTCTCCCAGGCGGGTGCACTGGACCAAGCACTTGGGCCATCTTCTACTGCTTTCCCAAGTTATCAGCAGGGAGCTGGATAGGAACTGGAAAGCTGGGGCGTGAACTAGTGCCCATATAGGATGCATGCACTGCAGGTAGATGCATAACCTACTAGGCCACAGTGCCAGCCCTTCCATTTATTTCTTCTCTTACTCATGTTCAGATACAGGGTTTCTACAATTCATTCTTTTTTGAAGCCATGGTTGGTTTTTTGTTTGTTTGTTTTTAAGATTTATTCACTCAAAAGCCAGAGTTATTGAGAGAGAAGGAGAGACAGAGACAGACAGACAGACACACACACACACACACAGATCTTCCATCCACTGGTTCACTTACCAAATGGCCATAATAGCAAGGGCTTGGGCAGGCTAATGCCAGGATCCTGGAACTTCATGCATGTCTCTCATGTGGGTGACAGAGGCCCAAGAAACTTGCTCCATCTTCCGCTGCTTTCCCAGGTGTGTTAACAGAGAGCTGGATCAGAAGTGGAGCAGTCAGGACAAGAACCGGCACTCAAATGGGATGCCAGCATCATAGGCAGTTGCTTAACCTGCTGCACCACATGCTGTTCCCCCTTAAAGACTTAGTTTTAAAATTTCAATCAATGATACAGTTTTTAAGTTGTTTATTGTAGAATGTACTTTTTTTGAAGTAGGAAATTTTGAGTTACATTTTTAAAAGTAAATGAGTTTTTGTATTTCTGCAGATGTGACTCTGAAAATCGTTATGTTGGTAATCCGCTTAGAGGCACATGTTATTGTAAGTATTTGAATTTTTAAATATTTAAATAATTGGTTTATTATTATTAGTTTCAGATTATAAAAGTCATCTTGAATAATTAAACTGTCATTAATATCTTATAATTATTAAAATTTATAATCAAACTAAATATATATTGCTAAGAAAGACAATGTCATTTTTGCTACATTAATTGTATTTGGTGCATTTTTTCTATTCTTAACATTTTTTTCTATTCTTAACCTGAACATGGGACAAAATATAGAACTTGAGTGCACTTAGGTGGTTACAGTGCATTCTTTTTCATTATGATTAATTTTTGAACAAATATAAACTTGTGGTATATTTTTTCTAGGCTATAATTTTGGGCATTACAAAAAAGTTATGGTGATTTTGTATCAACAGATACTTCCATTCATTGGGTAGTGACATATGGTGCATATCTGTTTTTTTTAAGAAAGATTTTATTTATTTGAGAGACAGAGTTACAGACAAAGAGAAAAGGTCTTCCATCTGTTGGTTCACTCCCCAGATGGCCATGGCTGGAGCTGGGCCAATCTGAAGCCAGGAGCCAGGAGCCTCCTCCAGGATGGAGTTCCAGGATCCTGGAATTAGCCAGCAGAGAGCT
This sequence comes from Lepus europaeus, assembly GCF_033115175.1. NCBI lineage: Eukaryota > Metazoa > Chordata > Mammalia > Lagomorpha > Leporidae > Lepus > Lepus europaeus. The sequence goes on along the minus strand of NC_084843.1, from coordinate 14,677,865 downwards.
GGATCAGAAGAGGAGCAGCCAGGATATGAAATGGCGCCCATATGGGATGCCGGCACTGCAGGCAGAGTCTCAGCCTAGTTCGCCATAGTACTGGACCCTCTGTTTAACTTTTTAAGAAACAACTCACCTGTTTCCCAAATTGTGTACCATTTTACATTTCCACCAAAGATGTATGGAGCTTCACTTTTTCTATACTTTTCAACCCTGTGTTCAGTTATCTTTTAAATTTTAACCAGGCTAATATGTGTGTAATGGTCTTTAATTCTCATTTTTTGCATTTCCCTAATGACTAATGATGTTAATTATCTTTCTATGTGAATATTTACCATATCTAAATAGTATTAGATGAAATATCTGTTTAGGTCCATTGCACATATTTTATTGGGTTACTTGTTTTTATATAATTGAGTTTTCAGGATACCTTAGATAGAAGTCCTTTACCTCATAGATGATTTGAAAATATTCTTTATTTATAGCTTTTCTTTTCATCCTATTTGCACTATGTTTTTTTGAAAGCCAGTTTTAAATTAGATGAGATTCAACTTACTGATTTTGTTCTTTTGAAAAATCTTAGCCTAAACAAGAATCATAAAGATTTTCCCCAAATTTTCCATAGAAGTTTAATAATTCTAGAATTTCTGGGTAAGTAGATGGTCCATTCTGAGTTATTATTTATATACATTATTAATAATAGATGGAAATTTTTCTTTCTGCATATAGATATCCAGTGTTCAAATACAAACACAATTCGATTATCTTTAGGTAGGCTTGAATTATTTGTGCACCTATGTAGAATGTAAATTTTCTGTTTATGTGAGGTCTAATTTTGTATTCTTTATCTTTTACATTAATTTATTTTTTACTTTTTTTTTTTGACAGGCAGAGTTAGACAGTGAGAGAGAGAGACACAGAGAGAAAGGTCTTCCTTTCCGTTGGTTCACCCTGCAGATGGCTGCTATGGCTGGCGCGCTGCGCCGATCCGAAGCCAGGAGCCAGGTGCCAACATTGCATTTTTAACATTAACATGAATTTATGTCTTGAAATCAAGTAGTACTTATCCTCCAACTTTGTTTTTCCTTTTCAAACTGAAGGCTATTCCATTTTATCTACATTTATATATGGATTTAGGAATCTATTTTTAAATTTTTGCAAAAACATTTTAGGATTTGGATTTGGATTGTGCTGAATTAGTAAATGCGTTTGGGGTCAGTTGAAATTTTAACGATGGTGAATCATTTGACTCGTAAACATAGTATATCTTTATTTTATAATTATTTAACATTTTGTCACATTGACTTCAGATGTAGACAGTATATACATATACATATATATCAGGTTTTTTTCCCTTGAATACAGATACCAAAAACACAGATTGAGGGATTCATGACAATGGAGAAAAAGTATATTTTCATTTATATGAGGGTGTATTGTCATTTATGTGATGTAATTCAGTGAAAAAGTATTTATATCTAAATACTCAATGATATGCTCTCCAGATAATTTTTATGCTCTCTATGTATATTAACTTCTACAAATAAGAGAAAACATGTGATATTTGTGTTTCTGGGTTTTGCTTTTTTCACTTAGTACAATGATCTCAAGTCGTATCTATTTTCTTGAAAATGTCAAGATTTAATACTTTTTATGGCTAAATAATATTCTATAATGTACATACAACACATTATCTTTATCCAGTCATTAGTTTATGGATATATAAATTGATTCCATTTGTTTGCTATTGTGAATTTAGCTGCTATAAACATGAGAGTGCAGGTATCTCTTTCATATGCTGATATCATTTCCTTTGGATATATTTCCAAGAGTGGGATAATTGTGTTGTATGGCAGATCTAGTTTAGTTTTCTGAAGATTCTCTATAATGTTTTCCATAATGGTTGTGCCAATTTGTCTTCCCACCATATTTGTATTAGAGTACCTTTTTCCTCTACAACCTCATTAGCATTTGTTATTTTTTAAATTTTAATAGACATTTTAATTACAATGAGGTAATACTTCATTGTGGATTTTATTTACATTTCCCTGGTGTCTATTGATCTTGAGGATTTTTTCATGTGTCTATTGTCCATTTGTATTTCATCCTTTGAAAAATGTCTGTTCATATTCTTTGCCCATTTCTTAACTGGTTGCTGTTGAGTTTCTTGAACTCTATGTATATATTTTAGATATTAATCCTTTGTAGGGTGCATAGTTTGCAAAAAATTTCTCCCACTGTTTTGGCTGCTTCTTCACCCTGTTAATTGCTTGCTTTGATGTGCAGATGTTTCTTAGCTTGATGTAATCCTATTTGTCTATTTTTGCTTTTATTGCTTGCGCTTCTGGGATTTTATCCAAGAAGTCTTTGCCTAGACCAATGTTATGCAGTGTTTTCCTATAGAAATTTTATTTCAAATCTTAAGTTTAGGTCCTTAATCCATTGTGAGTTGTTTGTTTAGGGTGTAAGGTAAGAGTCTTCTTTTAAACTTCTGCATGTGGAATTCCAGTTTTGAAACACCATTTGTTGAATAGGCTGTCCTTTCTCCAGGGAATCATTTTTGTTTATTTGAGAGATTAGTTGGCCGTACATAAGTGAATGCATTCCTGGGGATTTCTATTCCATTCCATTGGTTTACATGTCTATTCTATTATGCCAATGTCCGGCTATTTTGATTATAACTGCCTTGTAGTATGTCTAAAAATCTGGTTTTGTGATACCTTAGCTTTTTTTTTTATTGTTTAAGATTACTTTGGCTATTTAGGGTCTTCTCTGTTTCCATATGAAGTATAGGATTGTTTTTTTCTAGTTCTATGAAGAAAGTTCTTGGAATTTTGGTTGGATCACATTGACACTATAAATTGCTTTGGGTAGTATGGAAATTCTGTTGATTCCAGTGTTGGAAACACTATGAACATGAAAGATTTTTTTTTCATTTTTTGTCTCTTCTATTTCCTTCATAGTAATGTTTTATAATTTCCATTGTAGAGATCTTTCACATCTTAATTAAACTTATTCTAAGATATTTAATTTTTTGTAGCCATTGTGAATGGGACTGATTGAACAAATTCTTTCTCAGCCAGCGTTTAGTTGGTGTGTAAGAATCTTACTAATTTTACTGTTTGATTTTATATCCTGCAACTTTGTTGAATTCTCTTAGGAGTTCTGATAACCTCTAAGTGGAGTCTTAGTTCTCCTGTATAAAGGATTATGTGATCTGCAAATGGGGACAATTTGACTTCTTCCTTTCCAATTCATGTCCCTTGATTTCATTTTCTTGCCTAATGGCTCTAGCTAAAACTTCCAGAACCATGCTGAATAATAATGGTGAGAGTGGGCATTCTTGTCTCGTTCTAGATCTCAGTCGAAAGGTTTCCAACTTTTCCCCATTCAATACGATGCTGGCTGTGGGTTTGTCATATATTGCCTTTATTATGTTGAGTTATGTCCCTTCTGTACCCAATTTTCAAAGGTTTTGTTTTTTTACATCAGGAATGGATGTTGTATTTTACCAAATGCTTTCTCTGCACCTATTGAGATAATCACATGGTTTTTATTCTTTATTTTGTTGATGTGATATGTCTCTGTTGTTGATTGATCAGAGTGGACTGTCTTTCTGATGTGCTGTTGGATTCAATTTGCTAATATTTTGTTAGGATTTTTGGATCTATGTTCATCCAGAGATATTGGTCTATTGGTACTTTCTTGTTGTCATAGCATTCTCTGGTTTTAGAATTAAGGTAATCCTGCACTCATCAGATGAATTTGGAAGAGTTCCCCCTCTTTCAGTTGTTTTGAATAGTGTAAGAATATTTCTGTTATCTTCCTTAAAAATTTGGTAGAATTCAGCAAAGTATTCTGGTCCTGGACTTTTCTTTGCTGTGAGGCTCTTTGTTATTGGTCAGTCTCATCTTTGGTTATTGATCTATTTAGGCTTTCTCTGTTTCCATACCATAATTTTGGTAAATTAATTTGTCCATTTCTATCCATTTCTTCTAGATTTTTCAGTTTATTGGTGTATAGTTGTTTGTAATAATTCCTAATGATTCTTTGTATTTGTATGGCATCAATTGTAGTATCTCCCTTTTTATCTCTGATTTAGTAATTTGTGTTTTCTCCCTTTTTGTGATTAGTTGGGCATTGATTATCAATTTATTTATTTTTTCCAGTAAACCAGTTCTTCATTTCACTGATCCTTTGAGTGGTTTTTATGATTTCTATTTTGTCTGTTTCTTCCATAATTTTTATTATTTCTTTCCTTTATCAAATTTTAGTTGGATTTGTTCTTCTTTTTCTAGGTCCTTGATATGCAGTGTTAAATATTTATTTGATACCTTTCCATTTTTTTTTTTTATTTAGGCACTTATTTCTAAGAACTTTCTTCTTTTATTTATTTATTGACAGGCAGAGGGACAGAGAGAGAGAGAGAGAGAGAGAGAGAGAGAGAGAGAGAAAGGTCTTCCTTTTGCCGTTGGTTCACCCTCCAATGGCCGAGAGAGAGAGAGAGAGAGAGAGAGAGAGAGAGAGAGAGAGAGAAAGGTCTTCCTTTTGCCGTTGGTTCACCCTCCAATGGCCGCTGCAGCCGGCGTGCTGCAGCCGGTGCACCGCGCTGATCTGAAGCCAGGAGCCAGATGCTTCTCCTGGTCTCCCATGTGGGTGCAGGGCCCAAGGACTTGGGCCATCCTCCACTGCACTCCCAGGACACAGCAGAGAGCTGGCCTGGAAGAGGGGCAACCGGGACAGAATCCGGTGCCCCGACCGGGACTAGAACCCAGTGTGCTGGCACCGCAAGGCGGAGGATTAGCTTGTTGAGCCACGGCGCCAGCCGGAACTTTCTTCTTAATACTGCTTTTGCTATATCCCATAAGTTTTCATACGTTTTGTTTTCATTTTCACTTGTTTCAAGGAATTTTTAAAAAATATTTATTTAATTGTTTGAAGGCAGAGTTACAGAGAGGCAAAGTCAGAGAGAGAGAGGGAGAGGTCTTCCATTCGCTGGTTCACTCCCCAGACAGCCACAACAGCTGGAGCATCGCCTATCTGAAGCCAGGAGCCAGGAGCTTCTTCTGGGTCTTCCACATGGGTGCAAGGTCCCAAGGATTTGGGCCATCTTCTACTGCTTTCCCAGGCCATAGCAGAGAGCTTGATTGGAAGTGGAGCAGCTGGGAGTTGAACCAGCGCCCATATAGGATGCCAACACTGCAGGTGGTGGCTGCACCCACTATGCCACAGCCTGACCACCTCAAGGAATTTTTTAATTTCCCTTTTGATTTCTTCTGTGACCTATTGTTTATTCAGGAGCAGGTTGTTCAGTCTCCAGGTGTTTGTGTATTTTCTAGAGTTTCTTTTGATGTTGATTTCCAGATGTATTCCATTGTGCTCGGTAAAGATACATGATAATGATTTCAATTATTAGAATTTGTTGAGGCCAACGCCATGGCTCAATAGGCTAACCCTCCGCCTGTGGCACCGGCACACCAGGTTCTAGTCCCGGTCGGGGCGCCGGATTCTGTCCCAGTTGCCCCTCTTCCAGTCCAGCTCTCTGCTGTGGCCCTGGAGTGCAGTGGAGGATAGCTCAAGTCCTTGGGCCCTGCACCCGCATGGGAGACCAGGAGAAGCACCTGGCTCCTGGCTTCGGATCAGCGCGGTGCACCGGCCACAGCACGCTGGCTGCGGCAGCCATTGGAGGGTGAACCAGCAGTAAAGGAAGACCTTTCTCTCTGTCTCTCACTGTCCACTCTGCCTGTCAAAAAATAAAAATAAATAAAAATAAATTAAAAAAAAGAATTTGTTTTATTGTTTATGGCCTAGTATATTGTTTGTCCTAGAGAATGTTCCATGCAATAATAAAAAGAATATGTATTCGACAGCTGTGGGATGAAATGTCATATATATATTGGGGGGTGGAGAGAGTTTTATTTGGTTTATGGTGCATATTAACTCTATTGTGTCTTTGTTTATATTTTTGTGTTGATCTGGCCATTGATGAAATTGGAGTGTTGCAGTCCCCCATTATTATTGTCCTGGAGCTTATGTCTCCATTTAGATCCATCAACATGTGTTTTATAAAACGGTTTGCCCTAGAAATGAGTATATATACATTTACTATAGTCACATCTTGTTGAATTGATGCCTTAATCATTATATAATGTCCTTCTTTGTCTCTTTTAACAGTTTTGTCTTAAAGTTTATTTTGTCTGATATTAGGATGGCTATACTTGCCTGCCTTTGATTTCCATTAGCATGGAATGTCTTTTCCCATCCTTTCAATTTCAGTCTGTGTGTATGTTTATTGGTCAGTGTGTTTAATGTAGGCAGCATCTAGATGGGTCTTTTTAAAAATCCATTCAGTCAATCTGTATTTTTTATTGGGGAATTTAATCCATTCATACTTTTAAGGTTATCATTGATGAGTACTGACTTGGACCTGCCATTTTTCATCTATAGTCTTATTGTTTGTCTTGAATCTCATTTGTTCTTTTACTAGAAGGTTTTCTGCCTAACATTCTTTCATTATGTTGATTGTCTTTCTCTCTTTCTGTATGCAGTAGATCCATAACTTTATTTTTGCTTGTTTTGAAGGTCTTTATTTCACTTTCATTTATGAATGAGAGCTTTGCTGGGTAAGGTATTCTGGGTTGTCAGTTCTTTCCTTTTAGAACTTGTTCGTTTATCCATTCTGTTCTGGTCTGCAGGGTTTCTCTTAAGAAATATGCTGTCAATCTGATGAGAGTTCCTTTTAAAATGACCTGACATTTCTCTCTTGCATATTTTAGCATTTTTTCTTTATGTTTTCCATTGGTTATTTTGACTATAGTAAGTCATGGTGAGGATTTTTCCTGATCATGCCTGTTTTGTGTTTTATGTACTTCCAGTATTTGGTTGTCTATATTTTTCTCCAAACTGGGGACATTTTCTGCTAGTACTTCTTTGGATAGATTTTTTTAAGCCTTTCTTTTCTTCTATTTTCTTCAAGAACTTCTAAGACTCATAAATTTGGTGTTTGATAGTATCCATAGATACCTCAAACTTGTTTTTTCTATTTTTCTCTTTTTTTTGGCATGAGATATTTAAAAAACTTATGTTCTGAATCAGTAGTCTTTCTTTTGCCTCATCAAGTCTGTTGTTAATCCTTTCTACTATGTTTTAATTTGATTTATTGAATACTTCATTTCTAATAGTTTTGTTTGGTTCTTTTTCAATATCTGTCTCTTTTTTGTCTGTATCATGTACTGATTTTCTGATTTAATTTAACTGTTTCTCTATATTTTTGAGTAATCTTACAATTATTCTTTAGAATTTCTCTTTAGATAATTTGTCAGTCTCTCTTCACAGTCCAATATTCATTTTTGTGTTCCTTTTGAGGAATCATATTTCCTTTCTTATTCATTTTCCTTGTGTTTCTAAATTGATTTTTCTAAAGAATTATTTATATATTATTGAAAGGCAGAGATAGAGAGAAGGAGAGAAGGAGAGAGAGAGAGAGAGAGAGAGAGAGAGAGAGAGAGAGAGATCTTTTGTACACAGGTTCACTCCCCAAATGGCCACAATGGCTGGGGCTGGGCCAGGCCAAAGCCAGGAGTCAGGAGCTTTTTCCTGGTCTCCTGTGTAGGTGCATGGCCAAGTACTTGGGCCATCTTCCGCTGCTTTCCCACGTGCATTAGCAGGGAGCTGGATCAGAAGTGGAGCAGCTGGGACTTGAACCGGTACCCATATGGCATGCTTAACTTTTTAACTTTCTATACCATAGTGCAGGTCCCTTCTACATTGATTTTTGCACTATTGGGGGACCTCTTTTTTTCTGTCTTTTCTAGAGAATGTTTTTGTTGCTGTTGATTGAAGGCTTTATTCCTGGAGATATGCTTCTGGGGCTCAGTGCCTAAAACTTTTACTTTAGTTACACATTTGTGTGCAGGGAACTATTTGTGGGTGGGGAAAGCTCCAGTAATGATCCCTGAGATTAGTGTGGTAGAGCACCTTTGGCTATAATCAGTTGTGGGAGGCGATGTTGGAGCTAACTGGTGTCCCCAAATTCCCTGCCTTTCTCTGTGCCAGGGTGAACTAGCAGAATCATAGCCCAGAGTGAGCCTATGAGTGCCAGTGCAACTTGCCCACCCTGGCCCGCACACCATCCAGAGCACCAACTTACACTAACGTGTGTCTTCTGACCTCCTATGAGGTCTGTCCCCAGTGTGCAGGGAGCTACGAGTCTCTGCAGTCAGGCTGGGTGGGGGCATAGGAACCCAGCTATACCTGCAGCTTTCCCAGCTTGCCTAGCACTTACACAGCCATAGCATGCAGGAGTCTGTGCCTGTCAGCTATTTGATTACTTACTGTTAAATTTGCATAAGAAGGACATAATAACGGTTAAAGCACTTACCTTTCTAATTTATTCACTTATTAATTTATATTTTTTATATTTATTTAAAACATTTTGCTCAGTATTTTTTAAAGGTGACAAGTAGTGTTTTTTTGTGAATCATCAAGTTACAGATTCATACATGTGAGGGCTTCAGAAAAGCTCATGAAAAATGGAATTAAAAGAGAAGTTCATTTTGGTGTAAAAAATTTTGAAGCCTATGTATGTTTTAAATAATTTGCATCTTCTGTGAACTTTTTGAAGACCCCTCTGAGCATGACTTTAAAAATTAAACATTCCCATTTGACTTTTTAAAAAAAAAAGATGATTTATTTGGAAGGCAGAGGGAGAGGGGAGAGGGGAGAAGAGAAGGGAGAGGGAGAAGGAGAGGGAGAGGGAGAGGGAGAGCAAGAGCGAGAGAGTGAGCATCCATCCATTGAGTCTCTCCTTAAATGCCTGTAATAGCCAGGGCTGGGCTAGGCTAAAGCCAGGAGCCAGGATATTTTTCTGGATCTCCCACATGGGTGCACGGACACAAATACCCAGGTCATCATCTGCTGCTTTCCCAGGTGTATTAGCAGGAAGCTATATTGGAGGTGGAGTAGCTGGGACTTGAACTGGTTCGCCAATATGGGAGGCTGGTGTATCAAGTGACAGCTCAACCTGCTTCACTACAATATAAATAATCCTTTGACTTTTTTTGAGTAATTAGTTCTTACTGTGTGCCAAGGGGGTAACAATTTGCAATTTTGAATATATTATATAACTTATATTCAAATTTTATAAATTTTAAATATATTAAGTATATTAACTTTAAGTTTTTATGTTGAATACTAAGATAATTTTTCTTATCAGTGCTTCTGACCTCATAGGAGGTCAGAAGACACACGTTAGTGTAAGTTGGTGCTCTGGATGGTGTGCGGGCCAGGGTGGGCAAGTTGCACTGGCACTCATGGGCTCACTCTGGGCTATGATTCTGCTAGTTCACCCTGGCACAGAGAAAGGCAGGGAATTTGGGGACACCAGTTAGCTCCAACATTGCCTCCTACAATTGAAATGTAATGTGAGTTACATATGTAATTTTAAATTTGTAATAGCTGTATTTAAAATGAAAATAAATTAAATTTACAAAACATTTTATCTGACTCATAAAAATTAAATCTTCAATGAGGTGTTACGTTCAGATTTTATGGTTAGTATTAGAAAAGCAGTTTACATTTTGTACTTACAGCACATTTTAATTCTAACTGGTCACATTTCAACTATCCAGTAGTTACATGTGATTAGTCGCTACCTATCTGACAACACATCTCTAGATTATATGACATTCACTGTTGTACAAATGTCAAAGGAATAGTCATAAAGCACTAGATGGCAGTCTTACCATTTTTATGAGACCTTAAAGATTAAGAATTTTTGAAAGAAAATTATGTTTTAAAAAGAAAAGGACAGTAGTTCTTTTAATGGTATTACTAGAAACTCTTCTAACTTTAAAGATTACATTGAAATTTAGGAACCAGATCCATACTGCACCTTGAAGCAGCTGAGTGTAATGTAATGTTAACTTAATTGAAAGTTGTATGTCAGTAATCTGTAACTATATTCATTTTTATTAGTTCAAGCTTTATTTTAAAAGCTAAACTAGAAAGCTACCATACTTCACATAGAAAAAAATAGACTTCTGGCCGGCGCCACGGCTCACTAGGCTAATCCTCAGCCTTGCGGCGCCGGCACACCGGGTTCTAGTCCCAGTAGGGGCACTGATCCTGTCCCGGTTGCCCCTCTTCCAGGCCAGCTCTCTGCTGTGGCCAGGGAGTGCAGTGGAGGATGGCCCAAGTCCTTGGGCCCTGCACCCCATGGGAGACCAGGAGAAGCACCTGGCTCCTGCCATTGGAACAGCGCGGTGCGCCGGCCGCAGCGTGCCTACCGCGGCGGCCATTGGAGGGTGAACCAACGGCAAAAGGAAGACCTTTCTCTCTGTCTCTCTCTCACTGTCCACTCTGCCTGTCAAAAATAAAATAAATAAATAAATAAAAATTTTTAAAAAATAAAAAAAAGAAAAAAATAGACTTCTTTCAATAACTCTTGAGCTCTTGTAAATGTTGAATTGTTCAATTTATGCTCAGTAAATATAAAAGTATTTTAGTGTGTTTTTTCTGAAATGCATGTCTTAATTAAAATAACAGTTTTAATAAATAAAACTTTAAATACAAAATGAAAGATCAGACCCTAAAAATGTTATATAAATGATGTTTTTCAAAGAGTAGAGTTAGAGTACAGACTGGTAGTCCCTTTCTGCACTCATCTGTTTTAGGCCATAGTTGCATTAATTCTTTAAGTATGTGTATGACATACACTGCTAATTGTAGTGTATTAATATATTGCCAAGTAATTTCACATATTTTGATTTGTTTCACATTTCACTCTTCAAAATTGACTGTTTTGTTTTCTGTGTTTTTTGTTGCTATTTAAATTCAGAATAGGATTTTGTGCTGACAGCATGCTACCTATTTTGTGACTAAGAAACTTAATTACTTTTATAGTAAATTCTCATTTCTGGAACTCATCACCAAATCAATTTATAATATTGAAAAATCAAACTACCTTTTTATCTCTGTTAATTCTTTCATCATTATTGATTTACCTAACTACTGTTTATGTCTTAAACAGAATTATTTATTAAATGTGATGTTTTTCTTTGATAAATGATATATTTCTAACAAAAATCACTCCAAATTAAAAGGCAGATATCACCTCAATATACTTAAAATACCATGTCATGTTTTTTTCTTCATGCTATTTGTTGAATTCTTTACTTAGTGTAGGGTTAATCGTATGAGTATAAAGTTAACAGAAATAGATCTTTGTAAAAAATAAGAATGGGAGAGGGAGGAGGAAGGGTATGAAAAAGGGTGGGAGAAATGGTAAGGTGGAAAGTATCACTGTGTTCCTGAATCTGTATATATGAAGTACATGAAATTTGTAGGGCTTAAATAAAATTTTTTTAAAAATGAAAGTAATTAAATTTTGAATTAACCTTTCATTTAGTGGAATTATTCAGTTATAAAATGGAGAGAAATATTTTTCCTGTTTTAAGCTAAATATATTGTGTCAGTAAATTTGTTTTATGACTTATAATTGCCATTTAAATGAGGTCTGGCTGCCTCATCAGCAAATGGAGTAGACATGACCTTAATGAATACTGAGAATCTAAATCTAAGTAACAGATTGAAGACATGACGCATCGAACATTAACTGACAAAACATAAATGAGTCATACCTTTGTCATTTTAACCTTGTTTTTTGGTTCATCAGTGTTTTCATTAAGTTTCTTGAAGCTTATATCCCATTATTTTTGGGTGTTTATATCAGAATGATTTAGTATTTTAGCATAGTCCAAAATGACTTAATTAATAATTATAAATTATTATTTTAAATAGCTAAGAGGAAAAAAATTGCTATTGAGTTAGTCTAGAAAACAGATGAAGAATTTATGTGATCTTTGTATTTTATACTATAAGTGATATTTTGCTTATATGGGAAAAAGGCTCTTTATAAAAATAATCAAATGGGGGTTTGCACTGAGGCTCAGTGGGTTAAAGTCATGACCTGAAGCGCCGGCATCCCGTATGGGCGCCGGTTCGAGTCCCGGATGCTCCTCTTCCAATCCAGCTCTCTGCTATGGCCTGGGAAAGCAGTAGAAGATGGCCCAATCCTGTGGGCCCCTGCACCCGCATGGGAGACCCAGAAGAAAGTTCCTGGCTCCTGGCTACGGATGGGCACAGCTCTGGCCATTGCAGCTATATGGGGAGTGAACCAGCGGATGGAAGACCTCTCTCTGTCTTTCTCCCTCTTCTTCTCCCTCTCCCTCTCTGCCTCTTCTTCTCTCTCTGTATAACTCTGACTTTCAAATAAATAAATCTTTAAAAAAATGAAAAATAAAGAAAAATCAAATAAAAATTTAAGGATGAAAATAATCTCTGAGAACTCCCACCAGATCTCCCGAGTTATTCAGTTCATACAGAAGGGAAGCTGGTTTCATGTACCTAGCTTTTCTCATGAATGCCATATGCTCTACTAGGGGTTTTTTTATTTCTTAAGCAAGGTATGAAGTTCCTTAAGTATATAAAATGCCAGTGCTTCAGCCAGGGCATTAATCCGCTGTGCCACAGCGCCGGCCCCTTCACTCCCTGATTTTAAAATAATAAGACTGGTTAGCCTTTATTGAGGCCATGCTACACCAGATTATTGTAAGCCTTTTGTGTATTAGCTTATTTAATCTTCAGATGAGAAGGGGAGACTTATTCTTCCCTTTCTTTATATAATAGCAGACTGAGGTAGAGGATGTTTAATTAATTTGTGTATAATTATACAGCTAAGAAATAATAAACTCTGGGTAGTATGGGTTATAGACCACTCTCTTAACCACAGTGATTAAAAAAAAAAAAAACACAATGGAGAAACAGGAATTAGCAGTCTCTTCAATCAAATGGTTATTTTTGCATTAATAAAATAAAAACATCATGTTGAAGAAAGTGAGGATCTAAAGAATTATAAAACCATATCATTTCTCAAATGAGAAATATTCATATTAGAGTATCATATTTCTTAAAATTGAGTAAGAAAGTTTATGTAGCCCTGGTTAGAATTTCAGTGAGGTTTCTACAATAAATTACCTTAAATTCGTTTTAAGTAATAAACTTTTAGACAATTTAGTAAAATTATGAAAAGGAAAAATAATAAGAAATTCTCATCTTGATTAATATATAGAGAAACAGCATCCCTATAAATGCTCATTGCTGGCACTGGAATACAACAATAAATCAGTAAACAAAATCGAATATAGGATTAGATTGCCGAACATTTGGGAATTTATATAGTTCTGTCATAAGACTGTCTCCTCTAAGACTCATGTTGAAATTCTATTTCCATTGTAAGAATATTTGGAGATGGGACCCTTAGTTCATAGTTGGGATTCGTGCCCTTCTAAAAGCCTCTTGCCCTTCTGCTTTTTGCCATGGGAAGTCACAAAGAGCCCCTTGCCAATTCCAGCTCCTTCATCATGGACTTCCCACCTTCCAGAACTGTGAGCCACAACATGCCTGGTCATCCTAAATTGCTCAGCCTATGGTACTCTGTCATAATGGTGTAAAAGGATTAATACATGGGACGATTCATTTAATTTATGATTGCTTGCTCTTAAATACTAACATTTACCTACGTCATGTCTTTGTGTCTTTTATGTTAATACTTTTTTCCCTTGGATTACTGTTTTCCTATATAACATTCCAACTGTGCCAAAAGAGTCTTCTCTGAGATATCATAAACCTTTTATTTCCATACTAACCCTTTTGTGGTATAAAATTATCTCATTTGTTTCTGTGAATCTGAGTTTTCAAGTAAAATAAGATTTTATAAGAATAAAGTTCTATGAACAAGACCTTGTCCTGTTGTATCCCTATACTTAGAAATGTGTATGAATATGACAGGCCTTTGGTACTTAGTTAATAAATGATGAATATATGTTTTTTCTAAAGATTAATTTATTTTGGGGGCTGTCCAAATATAATGTGGCTAAGCTGCTGCTACCTGCGACACTGATATCCCATATGAGTGCCGATTCAAGTACTGGCTGCTCCACTTCTGATTCAGAAACACAACGTGACACAGAGAGGGAGACCCAGAGAGAGAGAGAGGTCTTCCATCTGCTGGTTCGGGGCTGGCCCAGGTCTATGCCTGGAGTCAGAAACTCGAATCATATCTTCCATGTGGGTGGCAGCAGCCCAATATTTGGGCCATCTTCTGCTTTTCCAAGCCCATTAATAGAGAGCTGGATCAGAAGTGGAGCACCCAGGACTCAAACCAGTATTGTCATATGGGATGCCAGCATATCAGGCTGTGGCTTAGCAAACTGTGCCACAGTGAAAGCCCTGAACATGTGTTTTGTGGCTACATATATTAGCTTTTTTATTGATGGATTGGTTAAGTGAAAATGTATGGAGATCATATTATAGGTTATCAGGTAGAAGTTTATTATAGCTGTCAGGTAATACTCTTATGTAATTCAAAAACTTTGAACATCAATTATCTGTTTAAAGAAAAATTAATTTCAAACTTTAAAGAAATTTAGCCTACAGAACTTTTGTTTCAAATAAATTTAGCAATTTTCCATATGGACTTGCAGAGTAATTTGAAGTGTAGCTGTTTGGAGATACCATGAGCAATGGAGGTAGCTTCTGAGGAAGTTTGGCTTATTATTATTATTATTTTTTTAAAGATTTATTTATTTATTTGAAAGTCAGAGTTACACAAGGAGAGAGGGAGAGGGAGAGGGAGAGGGAGAGGGAGAGGGAGAGAGAGAGAGAGAGAGAGAGAGAGAGATCTTCCATCCACTAGTTCACTCCCCAAATGACCGCAATGGCTGGAGCTATGCTGATCCCAAGCCAGGAGCCAGGAGCTTCTTCCAGGTTTCCCACATGGGTACAGGAGCTCAAGCAATTGGGCCCTCTTCTACTGCTTTCCCAGGGCATAGCAGAAAGCTGGATCGAAAGTGGAGCAGCCGGAATTTGAACTGGCGCCCATACAGGATGCTGGCACTGCAGGCGGTGGCTTTACTTGCTACGCCACAGCAGCGGCCCCTTGGCATATTATTTGAAAACTCCTTAATTATAGGCTTTGGTGCTCATCATCTGTCCTGGTTTATTGATTAGTGAAAAGAGTTAAGACCAGTGTCTTTAAGTGTATATCCTGGTCATGCAGTCATTTATTTTCAAAGTTTGTATAACCACTCTGTACTTCATCTGTGATATATCTAGCAAATACTGAGTTTGCAAAATTTCTGCAACAGATTTTACTTTGGAATTACTCTAACTGTTCCAAGCCCAGTAGAAATCGTTAATAGTTGTAAGCATGGATAGTCCTGTTCAAGCCCCAAACTAGTACTTATTGAATATTTATGTAGAAAGCAATGTGTAAATTATTTTATTTAATACTCACTTGGGTGATATATTTTTCCCCTTTAGTTTATGTTCTGAAGAGTTTGTTCTTTTAGAGCTTGGAGAGAATGTCAGTTATTGGAATTTACTTACTTTTGTTTATTCATTCTGCATATATTTATTGACTACCTACTTTGTTAGGCTCTGGGGATATCACGGTGAACAAAACATGTTCTGCTCCGTTGAAGCTTATAAACTGTTAGAGAACACAGATATTAAGCCAGTTACACAATTACCTAGGTATAATCACCATGAGACTCGGAATGAGAATTACAGATGCTTTGGGAATGTATTGCAAGAGGACCTGACCTAATTTATGAAACAGGAAATAGGTGAAGTAAGAGAATTAATGAGCTTTGATAAGAAGGATGAGGGGTAGTGATGGTGTGAGGAGCAGTATCAGAAGGACTGCACGTGCCATGGTTTGTGGGTAGAAAGAGCATGCCTTATTTGAGTTACTTACAGAAATCCAGGACCTGAAACATACGGAACCAGGCAGACAGTCAAGAGATGAGGTCTCTGAGATCTCTGCACAGTCCAGATAATGCAGTGTTTTATTTCACATGTAAGATTTGGTTAAGTGAACCAGCAGATGGAAGGTATCTCTGTCTATCTGTCTCTCTCCCTCTTTTTTTTCTCCCCTTCTCTCTCTGTAACTCTGACTTTCAAATAAATAAATGAATTTTTAAAAATAGATTTGATCATCATAAAATAAATAGAAAGCCATGGGTGGTATTAAGAGTAGAGTAGGGGATGGCACTGTGACATAGAAGTCACAGTGCTGGCATCTTACATGGGCACCGGTTTGAGTCCTGGCTGCTCCACTTCTAATCCAGGTCCCTGCTAACGTGCCTGGAAAAGCCATGGAAGATGGCCCAAGTGCTTGGGGCCCTGCACCCATGTTGGAGACCTGGAAGAATCTCTTGGCTGCTGGCTTCAGCCTGGCCCAGCCTCTGCCATTGCAGCCATTTGGGGAGTGAACCAGAGGATGGAAGATTTTCTTTCTCTCTCCCTCCCCTCCACTTCCTTCCTCAATCTCCCTTCTCTCTCCCCTCTCTCCACTTCTCTCTTCCCATTCCCCTCTCTCCTCTTTCCATATTTCTGCCTTTCAAATAAATTTATCTTAAAAGAGTAAAATATTAATTTTTTTTCTGTCTACTTATGGTTTGTAAATCAACGTGGTGGGACCAGGAGAAGGTGAAAGAGACCATTTTTAGTTCATTTTTGAGGAATCATCCTTGAACTACATGTTAACTATTACAGTGACACATTGAGACTATGAATGTATTTTCTCCACATGAGTTTTATCAACTACTAACCAATTGTCTAAGTTGGCAGATACTAATTTTATAAACTTTCCAGTGTTTAAAGTATATTTGAACTCTCGATACTGCTGTCAAAGTCTGTGTATGTCCTTTTCAGACTCTGCAGGATCTCTAACTATATGCTCATGAATTTGTAACATTTATTAAATGTCCTTATTTTATAAGGCAGTTTTTCCTAAGCCAAATACACTCTGATACAGTCATATTAAAACCATAAACTTATCCTGAGATAGGCAGTTTTTATTCCTAGTGGACTCTTGACTCTCACTGGGGCTAATTAACTTCCATAATGTAACCTAGTTGGTATATGAGAAATTACAACCAAAATCTCCTTAAATTAAAAGTGGAATATTAAATATTAATTTGATGCAAAAGCAAAATATTAGGCCACTATTTCTTTAAGAATTCAAATTTCTAAATTTCTTGACCAATTCAGAATTTCTCTAAAATAATTCTGGTTCCAAAAAGAGCTGAAATTTACATGAACAGTGCCATTGTAATAGCATACACAAATAAAGATACTAATTTGTGATACTTGCATGCCTGCCTTCTTGGATCTCAGAGATATTACAGATATTTTTAACAGCACCTTGATGATCTTTATCAATGGTTACTACTTGTATTTTTGAAATATATTATTTCAAATACCTTTTTTGAAATAATAAGACAAATTTTGAAAACTTATTATTTGCTATTCATCATGCCAAATATAGGATGTCTTCACAAATTTTCTTCACAGTTCAAGTTGTCTTTCAATAATTTTCTGTAATTAAAATTTTGTTATTACATTTCTATTAATCATTAGTTTGGTGGACTAGCTGATGACTTTAAACATTGTGTAGAGGTTAAAAGTCTTTTTTTTATTGAAATTTTACTTAAACTCCTTTTATCATGCAGTGTGTTTTACTCCTCAGCATAACTTTGTGTATAATCTGTTCTTGATTCTTTGTAGTGAAGAACAGCCACAAGAAACCTGCGGCTGCACACTGACCTTAAGCCTGAGGGGTTCCTTAGTTTTGAGACCAGAGTGAGAGACCTACTATCTTTCCTGTGTTAGCCTTTCCCCAAGAAGTCAGTGAAGTACAAGAACACGTGTTATCTTTTATCTTGATTCTAAAACTTTCATCTTCTTCAGCTGATTATTTTACCTCACACTTCATTGAGAAAATAGAGGTAAAGAAATGGGAATATCCTCATTTTTTCACTATAACCAGTAAAGTTTCTTGCATTGATCTCTATTTTCTCTGCTTTTGGTCTCTTATCAAGGAAAGAATGGTTCTGTTCCTAACAAAAGGCAATTCTTCAATTGGTTTTGCTCTAAATCCCATTCCTTTCACTATATAAAAATCATTGCTCTCACGTTATCTCTTTTACCAACAATTTTTCAGACTCAGCTAGGTCATTTCACTCAGTGTACACACACACACACACACACACACAATCTGCCAGTGTCTCCGATATTAAAAACAATAACCTGTACTTCTCTAATTATTGTACTTTTTCTGTTTTCTTTCAAAGTGAAACTTCTCAGAAGAGTTACCTAAATTTGCTACTAAATTCTTGTCACCTGTTTGCTCTCTAGTCTGCACAACTCTGTAGACTGCTTTGTAAAGAAACTTTCTGCATAATTAACAGTTAAACTATTTTTCCTTGATTTCCATATCAAACTTTTCTAGTTTTTCTTACTGTATCACCAACTGCATCTTTTTAGTATCCTTTATTTTCCTTTCTCCTTGACCTTTAAATACTGTAATTTTCTAGGGTACTGTGCTAGGCCTTTTTGTATGCTCTCCCCATCCCATCACTTTTCATTGTTTTGAGCACTGTTTATATCCTGATGTTCCAAGAGCTCTAGTTTTGGTCACTTAGCTGCCAAGTGCCTTTTCTGACCTTCTGTTTAATACTAAAATTAGATATTTCATTAGGAAATCAGAGTTAATATATTCAAAACAGAACTTTTGGTTCTTTCTTGTTTTTCAACATCCAATTCATCATTCAGACTTTTTCATTTCAATATATGTAACAAAAATTATATATACTTGTATGAAAAAACCGAGTCTCATCCAAAATTCCCTGATGCCTTTTCTCCACGACACCTCTCTTCTAGAGACATTAGTAGTCCTGTTAGCTTTACCTACAAAATATATTCCAAAGAGAAAGATTCTCTCCATCTATTCTTCCTACCCTATCTAAGGGACTATCATTTGTAATCTGGGCCATTTTGGAAGCTTGTAAGTAGTTTTCTCATTTTCTGTTTTGAACCCCTTCAGACTATTCTCCTCTCTGACAACAGTGATATCTAAAAAGAAGTATAAATCAGGGACAGGCGTTTGGCACAGCAGTTAATATTCCCCTTGGGACACCTGTGTCTCCTATCAGAGTGCCTGGGTTTTGAGTTTTTGCTCTGCTGCTGATTCCAGCTTTATGCTAATGAATAGCCTAGATAGTAGCAGGCAGTAGCTTAAGTAGTTGGGTTCCTACCACCCACTTCAGAGACCCAGATTGAGTTCTTGACCCTTGGTCCTGGCCCAACCTCTGCTGTTGCATGCATCTGGGGAGTCAACCAGTAGATGAGAGCTCTCTTTGTCTGCATCTATCTCTCTCTGTTTTTAAACAAATTTCTACCTTACCACTGTCCAAAAATTATTTTAAAGACAATGGATATTTTTTCTTTCTATCAAACAGGGCAACCTCATCTTTATCATTATACTTGCTTTTATTTTCCACTGATTGTTTATGTGACAGGATTTTTCTCATTTTTGTTTACATGACTGGATTTTTATCATTTTTCATTTATCAGCTCCCCTGTTATTTCGTGTCCCTTATCTGAAGCAGCCCCTCCTTCAACCTGTGACAGGGATTAATAAGCTTTGCTGTAAAAGGCCAAATTGTAGATATTTTGACATGACACATCAGATGGTCTCTGTCAGACCTAGGCAGCTCTGCCAGCATAGCCTAAAGCAGTCACAGAAATGTGTAAATGATTGAGTGTGGGCTGTGTTCTTGTAAACTTGGACTTGGCCTATAGGCAGTAATTTCTAACACTTATTCCAAAGCATTAATTTGCTAACTAGCTTCATAACATGTGTCATTCTCTTAAAGTGTTTTGCTTATTTATTTATTTCTGCCTTTCTCTTCCTCACATAAAATGAAAAGTCCATTGGCAAAGGACTTTATTTGGCTTCTTCATTTATCAATTCCATGTGTGTATATATAATTCTGAATGGATAACTGATTGGAGTCTAATTAATTTAAAAGATTAATCTTAGTGTTTATGTATGTACATATATTTAAATATTGGAATTTAGAATGTCATGTAGCAATCTATTCATCATCTATTGTTAAATCTTTTTATTAACCTTTATTTATTTGAAAAGAAGAAGAACAAAAAAAGAGAGACAAATATACGGAGGTCTTCCATCTGCTGCCTACTCCTCAAATGACTGTAACATCCAGGGCTTGGTCAGATCAAATGCCTGCCCGCAATATATTGTAGATTTAGTTCCTCCTGTGATGCATATACCCTGTACATAATTGAAATGACAAAACAAGCACTTCATCTGTATTAAATTATCATGTCTATTTACTCTTATTGACAAAATGAGATTTTGGCTCCTTATTACTCCATACAAGTCAAACTAAAAAAAAAGTAAAAATGTCAATTTTTTAATCTGTTTATTTTCATGCTTTGTTCAATCTATAGAATCTATAGAATTGGAAGACCTTTCTCTCTGTCTCTCTTTCACTGTCCACTCTGCCTATAAAAAAAATGCATTTATTTGTGTTCAGTTGAAAGGCAAACTGACAGAAAGGTGGGGAGACACAGAGAAATAGATTCCATCAGCTGAATCACCCCCTAAATGGCTGCAACAGCCAGATGTGGGCCAGGGTAAAGCCAGGAGCCAAGAACTCAATCCTCATCTGCCCACATGGTTAACAGGGACCCAGGTACTTGGACTGTATTCTGCTGCATTCCCAGGTGAATTAGCAGGAAGCTGAAGTAGATGGGAATCAAACTGGAACTCTGGTATGGGATGCTGGCGTTGGAAACAGTGCATTAATCTGCTGTGTCACAATACTGTTTCCTGTAACATATTTTTAAATCAGGGCATGTGATACCTCCAACTTTTTCCTTTTTGCTTAAAATTATTTTGACTATCTGGGGCTTTTTGTAGTTCTACAAAAATTTTATAATTGTTTTTTTACATTTCTGAAAAAATTATCACTGAGATTGTGGTAGGAGTTACAGTGAAACTGTAGTTAATGTTTGGTAGCATCGACATTAAATCTTCCTTTTCGTGAACACAGGATGTCTTCCCACTTACTTGTATCTGGGTTTTTTTTTTTTTTTTTGACAGGCAGAGTGGATAGTGAGAGAGAGAGACAGAGAGAAAGGTCTTCCTTTTTGCCGTTGGTTTCACCCTCCAATGGCCGCTGCGGCTGGCTCATCACGCTGATCCGAAGCCAGGAGCCAGGTGCTTCTCCCGGTCTCCCATGCGGGTGCAGGGCCCAAGGACTTGGGCCATCCTCCACAGCCTTCCCGGGCCACAGCAGAGAGCTGGCCTAGGAAGAGGGGCAACCAGGATAGAGTCCGGCGCCCCAACCGGGACTAGAACCCGGTGTGCCGGCGCCGCAAGGTGGAGGATTAGCCTGTTAAGCCACAGCGCCAGCCACTTGTGTCTATTTTAATTTCTTTTATCAGTGTTTCAGTTTTCAGTGTTTAGGTCTTTCAGCTTTTTGGCTAACTTTATTCCCAGTTTATTCTCTTCTCAAGAGATTCTCTTCTTAATTTATTTTTACTGTAGTTCATTGTTAGTATTTAAAACTACAGCTGACTTTGTATGTTGATTGCATATCTGCAGCTTCCTTCATGCACTTAGTTGTGTGTGTGTGTGGCGTCTTCAGGGTTTTCAAGATCAATTCATAGCAGAGATAATTTTACTCTCTCCTTTCCAATTTATGTGTCTTTCATCTTTTTTTTCTTGGCTAATGGTTCCAGCTAGGACTTCAGTACTGTGTTGAATGCGAATGATGTCAGTGGGTATCCTTTCCTTGCTGTTGATCTTAGAGGGGAAGATTTTCACCACTGAATGTTGTGATGTTAGCTTGGGTTTCTCATAAGAGACTTATTTTGTGTTGAGACGCATTCTTTCTATATGTAATTGTTGAGTTTTTTTTTTTTTGTATCATGAAAGGATGTTGAATTTTGTTAGATTTTTCTTCTATATCTGTTGAGATGATAATGTGATTTTTATTCTTCATTGTTAATGTGCTGTGTTACATTTATTGAATTATGTGTATGGAACCATCCTTGTATCTCAGAGATAAAGCCTATTTGGTCTTGGTGTATGATAGCTTGAAAATGCTGTTGAGTTTCTTTTGCTATTATGTTGTTGAGAATTTTTATTATCATCATGGATATTGACCTAAAATTTTATTTTCTGGTGCTGTATTTTCATAGGATGATTTTGTAAATGTTCTCTCTTATTTTTTGTTTCAAGAAGGATTTGAGAAGGATTGATATAAATTCTTTAAATATTTGGTAGAATTCACACATAAAGCTATCAGCTCTTTGGATTTTTTTTTCTTCGAGTTTTTGATAATTGATTCAGTCTTCTTATTCTTGCTTTGGTCAGGCTTTCTAGTTCTTGATTCAGGCTTGGTAGGTTGTGTGTTTCTAAAGAGTTTTGTAGTTCTAGTTTTTCAAAGTTGTTGGTATATAAAATGCTCATAATCATCCATTATAATCCTTTAAATCACTGTAGTATCAGTTGTAATGTCTCTTCCTTCATTTTCTGATTTTATTTATTCAAATCTTTTTTCAATTCTATATTTCATTTAATTTTCTGTTGTAATGTATGTTATTACATTTTTGCTAATTTTGGTCTTAATATTTTTCTTCTTTTTCTGGATTTTTGAGGTGTAAATGGAGATTGTTTGAAATTTTTATTTTCAATGTATCACAGTAAACTTCCTTTAGTTCTGTTTTTGCTGCATCTCATAAATTTTTGAAATGCCATGTTTTAATTTTTGTTTTTCTACTGATATTTAAACTTTCCTTTTGACTTTATCTTTGATCCAATGGTTGTTTTCTGTATTAAATCCAGTTGTGAACATGATTTATACCTTTTTTCAAATGTTTTATGTCTGTCAATAATATTCCTTAGAAGATTATTGACTTTTGCATGTTTTTCTAGTATCAAGAATTTTAAGAATACTTAGATTTTCTTGGTAAATAATCATGTATCTAAATAGGACAGTTCTTTTTTCCTTCTTAAATATGTTTTTATTTTTCTTTATCTTGTGTACAAACTCTGAACCGCCAATAGTGACCAAAAAAGGATGATGGGGGTTATCTAAGTCTTGTTCCTAATTTTAATAAGACTATTTTAGATAATTGAACTTGAGTTATAATATTGGCCATACTCATTTGCAGTATACCCTTTCTCACATTTAAGTGCATTCCCTTATATCTGAGTGGACAGTGGGAAAGAGAGAGACAGAGAGAAAGGTCTTCCTTTGCCGTTGGTTCACCCTCCAATGGCCGCCGCGGTAGGCGCGCTGCGGCCGGCGCACCGTGCTGATCCGATGGCAGGAGCCAGGTGCTTCTGGTCTCCCATGCGGGTGCAGTGCCCAAAGACTTAGGCCATCCTCCACTGTACTCCCTGGCCACAGCAGAGAGCTGGACTGGAAGAGGGGCAACCAGGACAGAATCCAGTGCCCGGACCAGGGCTAGAACCCGGTGTGCCGGCGCCGCAAGGCCTAGGATTAGCCTAGTGAGCCATGGTGCCGGCCATTCCCTTGTATCTATGCTAAGTGAGCCTTATGATGATTGTATTTTGTTAATGCTTAGTTTACATATATTAAGATGACAATAATTTTCCTTTCTTTTCTTCATTTAGTGCATCATTATAATAAAATTACTGATATCAAACTAATTTTTTCTGAATAAGCACTATGCTGAGAATGAGAAATCATACTTTTTTTTTCATTGTTGGAATCTTATTACCAGTGTATAATTTCATGATTTTTTAAAAAGATTTCTTTATTTTGAAAGGCAGAAATAGTGAATGGGGGAGAGAGAGAGAGAGAGAGAGAGAGAGAGAGAGAGAAAGAGGAGAGGGAGAGATCTTCCATCTGCTGGTTCACTCCCTAAATGATCACAATGGACAGGGCTGTGCCAGACCAAAGCCAGGACCCTGGAACTCCATCTGGGAGTGCAGGGATCCAAGCACTTGGGTCATCTTCCAGTGCTTTCCTGGGTGCGTCAGCAGGAATCTTAGTTTTAGTTTTATTAAAGCTAGACAGGATTGTAATTTGATTAGCTGTTAATTTTGCTCCTCCCCTGATTGGTTAAATCTAGGTTTGTTTTTCAGAACAGGGTCAATCAGAGAAAGCCCTTCTTTTACCTAATTATCTGTATTTAATAAAACTCTCATACAAGATAAGTTGTATTCTCAGTTTGTTCTAAACATTCAGCTTTAAAAACAGAATTATGTTAACCAGTCTCACTTCTGGTTCTTGCTCACTAATTTCAAGCATGTTTGTAATATAACCTGCCTATCCTATTATATTACCCTAGTCTGTTTCATTATGATTATTTTATATCTTTCCTCCTCCCATCCCCCAACATCTCACCCCATTCTAATTCCCAGCTGATGGCCTTTCAGAATTTAATGAGAAAATAGAAGCATGGAAAAGATAGCTTTTATATGTTTTCCTCCATGTACAATACGATTTCCTGTCTGTCTTCTTAGCATTCCTAGTCTTTATATTTTTTGCAATAGATCTCATCACCTTTTACCTACATGAGACTATCACTTTGAAATTTCTTACCTCTCTCCTATCTCATTTTTCTATTCCTATCACATTTCCCCCAATTATCATGAAAACATGATGTTTCTCCCAATTTAAAAATGAACACCTCTCACCTGTTTTGGCCATACAGATTTTATCCTGCTACTTTGTAATTTCTGTGTGTTTTTCAATCATACAATAAATTATTTGAGTTTATTCATTGTCCATTATTACTTATTTTTAAATACAATAATAGAGAAGTTTATTAATGATGCATAAAAGAGTATTTTGGAAGTGGGGATTTAGCCTAGTACTTAAGAAACCTGCATCACTTATTGCAGTATCTGGGTTCAGTTCCCAACTTTTCTGACTTCAGTTTCCTGCTAATGTAGATACTTGGAGGGAGCTGATACGGCTTACCTAATTGGGTTCCTGCCTCTTACTTGGGAGACATGGGTTTAGTTCTGGCTCCCAACTTTGACTCCAGCTGTTGTGGGCATTTGGGGAGGAACCACTGGAAAGGAAATCTCCTGTCTATCTCTTACTCTTTCTCTCTGTTCGTGTCTCTGACTCTCAAGTAAATAAATTCAAAAGTGACTTATTTTAAAATTATGTACATTTGCATAAACTCAAGTCCTATTTTAAATTGCAATGTTTTATGTCATTTATCTTACTTAAGTTCAGAGCATATTTCATATTTTACGTGCCAGGTACTTAAATATCCCAACACGAATGAGGAGAAAATATGTTATTTCCTTATTTAGACAGTTGTGCAGTTGGCTTCAGGGAGAATTTCATTCTAATCAGCTTTTTAAAAAATGTAAAATATTTTGCTATTATTTGAAAGGAGAGAGAGGAGAGAGAGAAAGAGCAAGCGAGCATACATGCAGGATCTTCCTCCTGCGGGTTTACTCTAAATGCCTGTAACAGTCAGGGCGGGGCCAGGCCCAAGCTGACAGCCTGAAACTCAATGTGAGACTCTTACACGGATGACATGTTCCCAACTACCTGAGCCATCACCTACTGTCTTCCAGGGTGCACATGAATAGGAAGCTGGAATTGAAAGCCGGGCCAGGACTTGGTAAACCCAGCCACTCCCATATGGAATGCAGGCTTCCAAAGCAGTATTATTCTGCACCAAATGCCAGCTCCCTCTAAGCAGCTTTAAGTGAAACATTTCAGGTAGAAGTCTATGCTTATTTTGTCACAGTTCACACTGACCAAATATTAGTCACTTCTTTTTTAACTTTTTTATTTATATAAAGGGAACACATTTCATGTATTTCATATTTACAGTTTTAAGAGCATAATAATACCACCCACCCGCTGCTGCCTCCCATCCAATCCTCCTTTTCCTTCTTATTTTTCTTTTAGTTTTTACAGTGACATACTTTCAGTTTACTTTATTATTATTATTTTATTTTGTTTAAGGAATATAAATTCATGCATTGAATACATATATATTTGGGAACATGATGATCCTTCCCCCTACTTCCCTCCCACCAACACTCCCACTATCCCCTCCCATTCCCATCCTCTACAGAGATCAATTTATCAGTTTTTCAGTTAGTTTTTTTCTAAGATTTGTTTATTTATTTGAAAGTCAGAGTTACACAGAGAGAGAAGGAGAGGCAGAGAGAGAGAGAGAGAGAGAGAGAGCGAGCGAGCGAGCGCTCTTCCATCCGCTGGTCCACTCCTCAATTGGCCGCAATGGCCAGAGCTGTGCCAATCTGAAGCCAGGAGCCAGGAGTCTCCTCCAAGTCTCCCGCATGGGTGCAGGGGCCCAAGGACTTGTGCTATCCTCCACTTCCTTCTCAGGTCACAGCAGAGAGCTGGATCGGAAGTGGAGCAGCTGGGACCCGAACGAGTACCCATATAGGATGCCAGCACTGCAGGTGGTGGTGGCTCTACCCGCTACTCCACAGCACTGGCCACATTCAGTTAATTTTTATACTCATAAAAATAACCCTGTACCAAGCAGAGAGTTCATTGATTGTAATGAAGAAAAAACAAACAAACAAACAAACAAACAAAATTCTTCCTCCACAGTCAAGGCTAGGGCTGTTCTAAGTCAACACATCTCTAAGTTGATTTTATAATCACAAGTTTAACCCTCCACCAAATAAAAAATTCAACAAGTTAACAATTGAGCAATAGTCCTATTAATTTTGTTCTAGAATTTTGTTTTTTGTTTTCAAGCCAGACATCAGCATTGATCATTACCGTATGTTGTACTAATCTAGTTCTTTGAATTCTAAAATAATCTGAATAAATAAGAAGAAAAATCATCAAGCTTAAGTGGCTGCCCAAGAATTTGGTGGGGGGTGTATTTGTGACAGAGGCTGGAGTGTACAACACAAAGCCAAAAAATGCCCCTAGGCCTGGGACACTGCAACCGGTCTGCCCAGGGCTGCTCAAATGTCCCGTCTCCCCGCTGCATCCTCTGGTGATCATCCAATTCTTACTGTTTAGTGCTTAGCTCCAATCATGAAACAAAATAAATATAATTTTGGGAATTCATGAAAATAGTTTTGAAGTGCTTCCTTTTTAAAAAATTATAATTAGGTAGTATCTACTTACTGTATACTTCGCTGATGGCGATGTGAATCTAGCTATGAGATTATTAGTTAAGTTCTTATTTTGGCTATGCTATTACAGAAAAATGTTAGCCATCTCTTATAAGGTCTAAAGATTAAATTGTGCATCCTACAGATTCCTTCATAATAGAATTAGTTCCCTACCTTGAAGAGAATAGAGAAGTGAAAGAACAAGTTGGGCTTAGAATAGAGAAATGAGGGAGCAAGTCCTAGATCACTTGCTGACAATAGCAATATTACATGAATACTTAGCAAACCGTTTCAACCCTTAGATAAGAACTTAATAAAACATTTACCGGAAGGTCCAATGCCTTCTATGAATTTTAAGAATCATGTATTTGAAAACACGTCTTAAATATCTAACATGGTGTAGTTTGTTTAACCAGTAAACTTAAGCACAACCATATAAAATGTTTTTAGTTTCTTTCTACCAACAAGTTTAAAACATATGATACACAGATTCAGGTCATACAAATTAAAATGTATCTTTGATTGATTTTAGCAGCTTAAATTTATGGACAATCTTATCTAAAAGCCATTTAAAATAAAACTCTTAATAAAATTTCCCCATGTGGACATACAATATGTACGCACATATAACATAGCATAATAGACCAATATCAAAATCCAAAATATCTGGTTGAAATAAGATTCCTTAAAATCATGACATAACATAGACCAAATCTGATCATTGTTACAAGGTGATTATTCAAGTCTTTGAAAATAAGCACATAGTTAAATAACCCATAGCTCTTCATCTCCTCCCTCTCTTTTTCCACTCTTAGATTTAACAGGGATCACTTTTCAGTTAAAATTTAAACACCTAAGAATAATTGTGTGTTAATTACTGAGTTCAACCAATAGTACTAGAACCACCACAACAACAACAAATACTAAAAAGGATAAAGTATTACATTGTACATCTGAAATCCCTTTCAGACCAAAGGGAAAGAAAGTTTTAAAGTGAGAATATAATTTTCCTCATGGGCATTGTCTACCGTAGAAAAACTACTACAGAACATGCCTGTGACTATAGACTTGTAGTTCAGGCCACCAAAGATTAGAGATGGGACACGGGCACTCCCTTGACTTGCATCGTCTGGTCTGCTTTAACACAAACCAGGAGGAAAAGAAAGCTAGCCATCAGAAGCAATGGGTGGCAGGCCTATTAATGGCTGATCTTTACAGTGATCTGCCCTCAAGGAGACCCAACAGGCCAGTCCACTGCAGTGGCTTTCAATGTGGTAAGCCTGGGCTTCAGCAGAAGTCAGCTTGTGAAGAGCCCTGGCAGCTCTGCCAAGAGATGGATCACTGGAAATGGACCTGCCCTGGAATCGAAGGATGCCCAGGTCAGAGCCACAGATCTTATTGGCTCCAAGCTGAAAAGCCCTTCACTCAGCCCAACTTCCAAAGTGACCACTGCAGTTGAGGGGACAGCCAAGTAGGGTCAGCAACATTGCAGGCAGAACTGTAAATTTCTTGTTAGAGATGCCCCCTGCCTTTACCTGGCCAGCTCTCCTCCCAGGCCAGCCAAGTAATGAAAGTCAACAGAGTGCCTTCCCCTAGGAGGTTCACACCTCCCTTAGGATATACCCCATGTGAAGAGATAGATAGGTCTGGGCCTCTTAACTTACAAGGCCTAAAGCCCAACAGATTATTATCAAGCCCCTTCTATCAGGTTCTATTTGCCTCTCAATCAGAAAAATTACTTGTAGCTTAGACAGCACCTTTCTTAGCTCCTCTAATAATGACTCTGTCCTTTGTTCTAGACCCTGTCTAGTCCACTTGGGCCTCATTCCTTTGTAATCATAACCTCTACTCTACCACCAATGGCTCTACTCCCAACCTGTGTGTACTGATGGTCCTCTTCCCCACTTAATGCTGTATAATTGTTCAGACCTGGTTAAGGCCACTCTTAGGATCATTGGTTACTATCCTCAACCTGTCTTTTATGACCTTGTCTAAATATGATCAGAGTCGGGGAACTTGGAAGGCTTCCATAGCCTTGGCAACTCATGACGACAGCCTAGGGTGGTTACTGGCGCCATAAACTAGAGTGTCAATTTGTTGGGTCAACAACAGGAGCCACTGTGCGCTTGCTCCTGATGTGGGATCTCTGTCCTTAATGTACTGTACATTTTGATTTAATGCTATAACTAGTACTCAAACAGTATGTTTCACTTTGTGTTTCTATGTGGGTGCAAACTGTTGAAGTATTTATACTAAATTGATCTTCTGTATATAAAGAGAATTGAAAATGAATCTTGATGTGAATGGAAAGGGAGAGGGAGCGGGAGAGGGGAGGGTTGCGGGTGGGAGGGAAATTATGGGAAGGGGAAGCCATTGTAATCCATAAGCTGTATACTGGAAATTTATATTCATTAAATAAAAGTTAAAAAAATAAAAAAATAAAAAAAAATTATAATTAGGTAGTATCTATCTTCAAGTTTGCAGTGCTAGTTTTGGACTCCTGTGACCCGTATTTGACCAAGGTTATCATTTCTCTCTTTCTGAAACACCATGTTTATTTGGCTTTCATAACATTAACTTCTCAGTGTCTTCCTATCTCCCTTGTCCTCCGTACTTGGTCTCTGTTGCTGATTTCTCCTTAGGATCTCATTCAACACAGTTCTTCAGAACTCATCCCTGGACCTCTGTATCTACCAGGTGACTTACTGCCTCCACGTGCTTAAGTCTCATTTAAATGTGATGATTGGTTAATTGTTTTCTAAAAAAAATGAGCTCCTGAGCTTGACTCAACATACTATCTAGATATTCAATAAGTATTTCATTGAATAAGTAGTGCCTTTAAAACTAAGCTCTTATTTCCCTGATTATCACTACATTAGAAATTATTATTCTTAATTACCCACCTCAGAAAATGCAAAGAAATCATAAATAACTTTTTATTTATTTCTTTCCAAGGCTACATCCATATTCAGCTAATTGTTAGCTGTGCCTTGCAAATACTTTTCCCTTGTCTACTTCTCATGAACTCCGATGCTATTACCCTTGCACCATCACCTCTTACCTGCTTTAGTGGAGTAGTCTCTGTAAGAATCGCGATTATAGCTTTGCTTATTTTAGTACTTTTGTACCTTTTCCTTCTGCCTGGAATACATTTTTTTTCTAGTGAACTCCATGGCTTATTCTCATACTATCTTTGATTTTTAAATATTCTTTCTCAAAATTGCAAGTTTGCTCCTACCTTGATAGCAAAGTTCAACTTCAATAGTTTATTATCCTTTAAAATACAAGGCCATCTGATATACTATTTTAAATGCTTATACTCCAGTGCCTAGAGTAACATGGGTTTATTGAATTTTTCTGCATTTTTGGCAGATGAAAATTGGAAATATGATCTTTTGCATAGTATTTATCATCATATATAAAGATTAAATGATATTGAGAAAGTCTTAGAAATACAGAGTGGATATTATGGTGAGTGTTTGGCATAGTGTTTAAATTGCTGTTTGGAATACCTGCATCTCATTTGGGAGTACCTGGCTTTAAGTCCTGGCTCTGACTCTAAATCCCCGCTTACTGCTAATGGACAATCTGGGAGGAAGCATGTAATGACTGAAGTAGTTGGGTCTCTGCCACCCACATGGAAGAGGCATTATTAGAATTATGTTCCTGGCTTTGGACTGGCCCAGCCACAGCACCAATTATGGGAGTCTGGGGAACTGACCAGCTGATGGGAATTCTCTGTCTCTCTCTGACCCCTTAGTAGGAGACAAACATATAAAGACATTATAATAAATGTTATTTATCATTAATGGTCATACTTTCAAAGATTTTAATTTTATGAAAGGATACCAAAATGTCTGTATTTTCTCTACATATTTTTAGCTGGAATAAAATGCACCAAATGTTAACTATTTCTTTCCATTTGTAACATTATGGATGGATTTAATTTTATTACAGTTGTTTATTTTCCAGAATGACTATAGTGTTTACGTAGTACTTTTTTACTAACAGTGAAAATAAATATATAATGTTTAAGGAATTTGGACTTCTTCCAGGTCTGTATTTTGCTTTTTGTTGTTTTTGATGACAAAAATTAAGTTTTTGCTAGTCTTGCGTGGGCCACTAGTATGAAATATATATATATATATATATTTTTTCACCTAACTTGTTTTTTGTACAATTTTTAAAAGTGTTTATCTTAATTCTACTTTTTTCTCCCCACAGATAGCCTTTTGATTGACTATCAGTTTACCTTCAGCTTATTACAGGAAGATGATCGCCACCATACTGCCATAAACTTCATAGCAAACCCAGAGCAGGTAAGGAAAGATCATTATCTTTTCTAATTTTGTCATATGAATTTCATTTTGTCATCTATAATTTTGATTTTACCTCAGAATTATCACACCTAATGGCTTTTGTAAAAAAGAATCTTGTTTTTTCTTTTCATAAGACAGTGATCCTTGTAATTCAGAGAATTTGTTTTTGATTTTACCAACAATTATGTCATGTAAACTATGTGCTCTATATTCTTCCAATAGATTTTATGCTTATTATTAATTATGCCTTCACATTCTGAGTAGTATTATTTGAAAATAAAACCTATGAATTCCAAACATGGTATATTAAACATATTTTCTTTTATACCATTCCATAGTAGTCAGTTTGCATTGTTTATTTTCTAAATATACTGGCTTATCTGGGTTATATGAATGATGGCTTCTTTATTGTAGCAGTGATATGACTTTACAAGTTTATGGAGTTAAAAATTTTTTAAAAAACTAACTGTGAATTTTAATATCAACACATCAATTCAGGAAGAGAATTTACTGTTTTCCACCTTAGACTTTATAAAATTAAAACATCTACTTTTCTCTGAAGGGAGGAGAGAACTTCCACTTTGCTTATGGCCCTGTCAATCTAGTGGATACAAATGGCTTCCATAGCCGAGGCAGATCATGTCAGGAGCCTTGGATGATTACTGATGTCATATATAAGAGTGATATTTGTTAAATAAACAAAAGTCACTGTGCACTAACTTCTCACGCAGGAGTTCTGTCCTCAAAGAGTTGTACCATGAACTTAATAGTAAAACTTCTTCTCAAGAATCACTTCCCTTAGTATATTCATAAGTAGTAGCTATGTCTAAGAGCTCAAAAAAGATTTATCATCCTTGGATTCTTATTCAAAGACAATTAAGTTGCTAAAGGAAAGATGAAGGAGGAAGGAAGGGAAAAGAGGAAGGGGGAAAAAGTGAAATCACCTTCAAGAAGCACAAACAGATCAGCCCTTGTATAGACAGTTGAGGACACTTTTCTTAGTTTCCTTTACTCCATTCGTTCTTTTTGTTTTCTTTTTCTTTCTAGGATAAAACAGGAGAGGGAGCAGGAAGGGTGGGGAAATGGTGGGAGGGTGGGTATGGTGGGAAGAATTACTATGTACATAATGTATTTATGAGATACATACAAATTAAAAATAAATAAATAAAATTTAAACATCTAAGAAATGAAAAATCAATCATGTATTTTATTGGGGTAGAATTTTAGTGTTTTTGAAACTAAAATTTACTTATTTAAAATGGAAATGCCATATTAAACATGCATGTGTGTGTGTGTGTGTATGTATATATATATCCATGTTGTCGAATCCATTGACTTCTTTATTGCTTAATTGTACTTCCAAACCTGTGGAGTTTTTTGAGAATCTAAGAAATTTCATTTAAGTGAGTTATCTGACTCAGAATTTGAGAGGGAATGATATTTCTCCCAAGTGTATGGAGACTGAAAATAATGATAATTTGATGGATTTGGAACATGATTCATATTGCACTGTAGAGGCTGTTCCTACATGTAGGACAATCATTAAGAGTGGTGATTTGAAGGTATAAGATTTTGACTGAAGGGCCAGTGTTGTGCTTAATCCTCTGCCTGTGGCGCCGGTATCCCATATGGGTGCTGGTTTCTAGTCCCAGCTGCTACTCTTCCAGTCCAGCTCTCTGCTGTGGCCCCGGGAAGGCAGTGGAGGATGGCCCAAGTGCTTGGGCCCCTGCACCCGCATGGGAGACCAGGAGGAAGCACCTGGCTCCTGGCTTCGGATCAGTGCAGCGCCAGCTGTAGTGTCCATTTGGGGAGTGAACCAATGGAAGGAAGACCTTTCTCTCTGTCTCTCTCTTACTGTCTATAACTCTACCTGTCCAAAAAAAAAAAAACAATTCTAAAAATGGTAAAAAAAAAAAAAAATTGTGACTGAAGGTGTCATCCAAATGAGACGGCCACCCAGCAGCCTGCCTTTTACAGGCTCCTTCCTTCTATTCCTATCCAGGAGGGAGTGGCCCTTTCCTTCAGTTGGTTTCTCCAAGACTGCTCGATGGGAAATGCAGGACATAGTTGCTTTAGATACATTTTTCTCTTAAGTGACACTCAGAAACTGGCAGATTTCTTTTCTGTTGGTTTACTTGCTTTATTATATTTTGAAAAAAAAGTAATATTAAGAAATTATTATTCTGTCAATCTCTGTGTCTTCAGTTGCCAGGTCTTACATAGTGATATGGGTTTTTCTACACATCTTTGTATATTTAAAAAAAAAAAAAGTAAAATTCACTCAATATCTGAAGCAAAACCTATTCAAAATGACTGCCATTCTTTGTCTTTCCCCGGGACTAAGTAGGTCCCTACTTCTTGAATTTAAATCATAAATAACATTTAAAGCAATCTTTTAGACTTTGTTTTCCTTAAAACTAAATGGCAAGAGTCTGTAATTTGCTAATAAATGAGAAGAAGCAGGTTAGCTGATAAATTAAATTCTTCAGTATTCTCCTTTATGTTATTTAAATGATGTGATCTGCTATTTTTCCAGAGTAAGTTCATCATTTTTACCTGAAATTTTTAGTTTATGTACTTTAAGTGTTTTTCTATACATTTTCTGAATGTGTAATAATAATAGCAAATTATGCACCTAACAAGAAGTCTTTCAACAAAACAATCTTATATTGCTGTAAAATTACTTTGAACTAATCCAAAACTGTATCATTTAAATATAAAATACATATAAGAAAAGAGAATCAAATACAAATACTAAATTCTAGCAGCCTCTGGCTTACATACAAAAGACAAAATTTTAATAGGAGAGATAAATGAGAGACTTTAAATCTACCTTTGTTTTAATTATGTGTTTTCATTAAAAAGTATCAATGGCATCTATACTTCTTCTGTTGAATGTTTACAGAATGTGTAGAATCTGAGAAATGTTAACATGGACATCTTTAAATCAGTAAACTTAATCATGCCTATTTAGTATAATTTGAATTTGTTAACCTTAATATTTTCTTTTTTTGGTAGTCAAACAAAAATTTGGATATTTCAATAAATGCATCAAACAACTTTAATCTGAACATCACATGGTCAGTTGGTTCAACAGGTAAAAGAATTTTGATGTCACATCTCTTATAACCTGTACTGTTATTTTAAGTAAATGCAATTTAAAAAATACTGTGATTGTACTACTACTGATTAAAAAAAATAGTGAGTAGAGGGTAGGTGTTTGACTTAGCAGTTAAATCACTTGTTAGGATGTCAGTGTCCCTCATTGGAGTACTTCTGATTGATTCTTCGCTCCTGCTTCTGGCTCCAGCTTCCTGTTAATGAGGGTCCTGGGAGGTGGTGGGGATGACTCAGGTAGTCCAGGTTCTTGCGACCGGATAGGAGACAAGGGTTGTTCCCAGCTCCTAGCTTCAATCTCTGCCCAGCCCTGAGAAATGCAGGCATTTGGGGAGTGAACTAGCAGATGGGAGTTCTCTGTCTTAGTCTCTCTTATCTCTATCTCTTTTAGCCATTCAAATAGACATTTTAAAAAAAATAGCAGTATGAATAAACTGTTATAACTTTCTTCTGTATTCAATTAAAATTAGATGGTACAATATTATACACTAAATTGTTTAGATTGCAGTGTTATAAAATGCTTTTAATTAAGATAGATTAATTTTTAAATTACTAAAGAGACTGAGATTTTAATTATTTGAATCATTGTTGAAGCTACACACTAAATTATTAACTTTAATATTTATATAAAACAATGACATTGTTCTGGCATGCTGATATCAAGTAACAACTTATCTATTATTTTCAAACTTAGAAATATACACCTTCCTGTAACTTTAAATGTTAAGGAGTTTAAAGAAGCTACACAAAAAATGATGTATGCAATAAAGTTTATAACTTTTAATTATTGAGTTTTTTAAAATGTAACTATGAAGTTTAAATCTATAATTTGAATTATGAAAATGTATGCTTACTCTTTTATATTTATATCTTAGGAAATTCTATTGCTTTCAGAGGCATCCTGTTGCCTTGATATACTGATAAATGTTTATTTTTTGTATGGAAAATTTGTGGATTCTTAGAAACCCATTTTTGATTTATAAAAATTATTTTAGTATACTCTTTTAATATGTAGGATTATAAATACACAGCATTCAGAAGTGAAGGGATTTTTTGCAAATCAAGAAGCTTTGTTACATATGAAAAATTAAAAGTTCTATAGTAGTCCAAAACATATTGTAAAATCTTGGCACTGTGTCTATTAAAAATTCATAACAGATTTTCATGTTAATTTGAAATTTATTTGTGACCATAAAAAGAATATTAAAAATGGTTTTATAATAATTTATAAAACACCACTAATTACTTTAAAACAGTAATTTTAGCATGCAAGAAATCATTTGAACTTTCAGATTTGGAGAATCAGATGTCAGAAATTTTAATATATCAAATTGGGAGATGAGGTTATGGAATCTTCTTTTTAAAAGAGCAAACGAGGTAATTTTGCAATAGTTCAGTTGGAAGTTAATTAAATTACACAGAATACTAATTCTCAGTATTTTTACTGCTCATTAAGGTAGAGATCTTGTTAGGTTGTTGGAAATGCTTGTTTCATTTGGTTAACTTCTGTAAATATTTATTGAGTGCCCAATATGTGTTTAACTAATTGAGTGTTTAGCTCATGTTTTAAATTATGGTCTCCTCCCTACTTATTTAAACTTGTAATGATTCAATTTGTGGTAAGACAAATAAATTGATTTCTTCTCAGTTTTATAATTGGATTGAGACATGTGAAAACCTGGCCTGGCTTACTTGTTTTGAAAAGGTCTGTGGAGAAGTAAGTAGAATTTATTGAGCCGTGCATACCTGTGTTCAAAAGGAGAGTTTACTAGTAGTAGCTATAAACTTGGGACAAATGTTGTAGTCATTTGACACATAAGTTTCTATTTCAAAAATGAACATGATAATGCTTCTGGAATAGAATTGTTAGAAAATAATGATGGGCCGGCGCCATGGCTCAACAGGCTAATCCTCCGCCTTGCGGCGCCGGCACACCGGGTTCTAGTCCCGGTCGGGGCTCCGGATTCTGTCCCGGTTGCCCCTCTTCCAGGCCAGCTCTCTGCTGTGGCCAGGGAGTGCAGTGGAGGATGGCCCAAGTGCTTGGGCCCTGCACCCCATGGGAGACCAGGAGAAGCACCTGGCTCCTGCCATCGGAACAGCGCGGTGCGCCGGCCGCAGCGCGCCTACCGCGGCGGCCATTGGAGGGTGAACCAACGGCAAAGGAAGACCTTTCTCTCTGTCTCTCTCTCTCACTGTCCACTCTGCCTGTCAAAAAAAAAAAAAAAAATGATGTACCAGTGCATAGTACACTTTACTTTATCATTGGCAGTATTTAAACATTTTTAATACTGTATCTAATATATTTTTGTCAAACTTATTTTCTCCCTTGTCATTCAAAATAACATGAATGAGTCTATTATGATAATTGTTTTATAAGAGCAATTATAAAAATTAAATGTAATTTTTTAAAAAAAGACAAATATTATGTTTTCTCTGATTTGTGGTAGCCAATGTATAGAGTACAGAAAAAAAAACTTTAATATATGGGAGTGAAATTGACATCTTGGGATTTGATTATTGTTTTTAGCCCTTGTCTGTATTCCTGTGGAACAGTGCTCTTTCTACTTTCTACTTGTGGAACTCTGTATTTAATGGAGCATTAAGGCTGTGATTATAAAGTAAATTAAAAATATGTTATTGCAAAAATTAAAAAAGAAAGGAGAGAAGGAGAAAATTATTTTTGAACTACATGAAATCTGTTCTTTTTGTATTAATAAAAAAGAAAACATATGAATTTAAAAATATTTATTTATTTGAAAGAGTGTCAGAGAGATCGATATCCTGTATCTGGCAGTTCACTCCTCAATGACTGCAACATGCAGGGCTGTTCCAAGCGGAAACCAGGAGCCAGGAGCTCTGTTCTTGTCTCCACCTGGGTAGGAGTGGCCCCAGTATTTGGGCCATCGTCTACAGTTTTCCTAACTGCATTAGTAGGGAGCTGGATTCAAAGTGGAGCATCCAGAGCTCAAAAGAGGTGCCCTAATATTGGATACTGTGTTGTAAGCTGGAGGCTTAACATGCTAAGCCAGAACATCGCCCCCTAATGCACGTTTTTAAGTTCATAAACATCCCTCTTTGCTAATATGGTTTATTTAAATTTGTTTCTATTATTTACATTTTAGCTGGAACAATATCTGGGGAGGAGACTCCAATAGTTTCCAAGGCTAATATAAAGGAATACAGAGACAGTTTTTCCTATGAGAAATTTAACTTTAGAAGCAATCCTAACATCACATTCTATGTGTACGTCAGCAACTTTTCCTGGCCTATTAAGATACAGGTAAGTGTTAAGGATATTTGCTTCTAATCACCATTGAGCATTTTCATTTCAAAAGGAATGCTGTTTCTGTTTAAAACAGTGGTACATATTTACATTCCTTGACTTGAATAATACTGAATCATGTACTTTCCCTTGATTATAAAATGGTTTGTAGATGTGTATGAAAGTGAATGCCTCTGTAAAATCCCTCATACAACCAATATTGAACCAATCAAAGAACGTACTGAATTTGTCTTTAAAAATGCAGAAATTTGAAGTAACTAGGATACTTGGGTTTTCTGATTAATTTTTGTGTTTTAACTGAGGGCAGATTCCCTTTCATTACAAATAGCACTTGAGTTATTTGCTGTGTAATCTCATTTTTAATATGTGGTGAACATAATTAATCTTTTGTTAATGATTTAGGATTAGCAATGATTAACAGTTACTTCCTTACAGATTCACTACCTTTCATCCCTGATTTCTTAATCTGTGCTGGTCTCTGTTGAATGTCTCATTTCTGTTGTCAGTAGTGGTAGACTGCTGAAGGCTTCAGATTTATTTCTAGGAAATATTTGGTATGTTCTTTCTGTTTTGCAGTAGTCAAGGTTTGTGTTTTTAATTTAGGCTGTCATGAAAAGAAAAGTCTGTGTTATACTGTTGGAATCCTTATTCATTCCCTTATAAGTGATTGATTAGATTGAATTCACATTAGAGTATGCATAGCTTATATATACCAACTCCTGTTCTAGCATGCTATGTTTTATAATCTTTTAAAGATTTGTATCACTCCTTCCCTTTTTATATTAATAAATGACAGCATATGCTGTGTGACTAGAAATATTTGCAAATTGTGCTTATTTTAACTTCTATATAATCACTGGTGGAAGGAGTAAGTAATTTTTTAAATCACCTGTGTTTACAGGGAAAATATTTTGTCTTGTTTGTAAGGTTTATTTGACACCTGATTTAATATAACTACTGAATTGATCAAGAAATATTAGTACAAATTACTCAGTAAACTTAGTTTGGAAATTGATTTGAGAAAACTGTTTTTCCATTGTATAAAAATTAATTTAGATGCTAATATGATAAGAAATATATTAGATGGGGTCAGCACTGTGGCTTAGTGGGTAAAACCACCATCTGCAATGTCTGCATCCCATATGGGCACCGGTTTGAGTCCTGGCTACTCTTCTTCCAATTCATCTCTTTGCTATAGGCTGGGAAAGCAGTGGAAAATGGTTCAAATCCTTGGACCCCTGCACCTGTATGGGAGACCC
This sequence comes from Lepus europaeus, assembly GCF_033115175.1. Lineage (NCBI taxonomy): Eukaryota > Metazoa > Chordata > Mammalia > Lagomorpha > Leporidae > Lepus > Lepus europaeus. The sequence continues at coordinate 14,638,853 of NC_084843.1, read as the reverse complement.
AGAAAAAGCTCCTGGCTTTTTGCTTTGAATTGGCCCAGTTTGGCCGTTGTTGCCGTTTGGAGAGTGAATCAGTGAATGGAAGACCTCTCTCTCTCTTTCTCTTTGTCTCAGCCTCTCTGTAACTCTGCCTTTCAAATAAATAAATAAATCTTTTAAAAATATTAGAAATATTTCCATACAATGTAAAAATTTTAGTACTGTGTAGTATAATTTTATTTTATAAGACTCACCCAGAAATATTGATCACATTTCACTTAGTTTATTTGTGTAATGGAATTTCTATACTTAAAAATTCTATACAATAAACTATAATATATGTATGTAGTTTTGTGATCAATTGTTGAACATTTGCATTGTTTTCAGTTTTTGGCTTGTATTAGATAAAGTTGATATAAAAATGCTTACACTGTACATATATTTTAGTGGAAAAATGCACCCATTTCTCTTTGACATTTACTGAGGAGTATAACTGTGGAGTAGCATATATTTAAATTGAGATGTGGTGAAAGGCCGTGTTAAGATGGCTGTGGCAAGCTAGTGTCAGTTACTCAGGAAATGGCTTCGGAACCCACCTGGCAAAGGAGCCTGCCTAGCAACAGACAGTGATTGGTTATGGCATAAACTGCCCCTTGACCAGATTGGCTGCCTCAGCTATATAAGCTGCTGCACCAACTGAAATAAACGAGTCTGTGAGCTGCTTGTTTCCAGCCCACTTTCACCCAACTCCCGGTGTCTGTGTTGTGACTTCGCGCCTCTTGCCCCCACTGCGCTTCTCCTCTCAGAACGAATCCACAGCAACAAGTAGAAATTGCCCAAATTTTGCAACAGTGGCTTTTCCAATTTAAAATAACCCAATTATTGACAATTATATTTGTTTCAA